>NC_140073.1:10821156-11421156 GCF_964194135.1 Talpa europaea
GAGAGGATCTTTTTTAGTTCCCTCTGTCTTCTTGGATATGTCCCAGCAAGATATCAAGGGTGAGTATTTCTTAGTCCAGTGTCAATGAAATGTAACCTCCATAAGATTCCATTTTATTTTTAGGAAAAAAAAATGGTTTTAATCAACTTTTGAGAAGGTAGTACAGTTATACAAATTAAGGTTGCATGTATTTCCCTATGCCCTAATAGCACCTTGTAAATGCTCCATCACATCCTTAAAAATATGATATTGAATAAATAAAATAAATAAGATGTCTCCTTCTTTAACTTAAAGTTCCATAAATGCAAGGCCCAAGTTATCTTCTTTATCAATATTTCTATTTTTTTTTTAATTTACATTGCTTGTCTCTAGAATGCCATTCAAAATATTTATTGAATAAAAGATTGCATGCCCCCTAAAAAATCGATGCAAAGATAATTTTTGTAAATAAATATAGATCCCTTGATTTGATTTTGTTTGATTCTAGTATGATAGTCTTAGATGAAATCCATTTGTGCTTTTTTGTTTTGACCCATGCTAATAAACATGAGGGAGGGAGATCATTTGACATTAAAAACTTTTCATTATTTCTCATCATTCTGTCCCTCTTATATCAGCAGAAACTTTGTTCATCATTCTGTCAATTTACCTACTTGCATTTGATCGAGGTTAAGAGTAGAAAAATTGGAATGGAAGCACCATGAGATCAGGCAGGTCTGTGGAGACCTGGAGGTGGGGGTAGAAGTGATTAACATAATCCTTAATCCAGCTATAGAACTGAAAACTCCTTTGGCACCAACATCTAAATCATGAGGCACAGACCAAGCAGGTGTCAGACTGCTATAGAGAGTGTCATGGGGTGCAGACTAGGAGGTGGGGATATGGAGATAGAAGGGCATTGTAGAATCTCCAGTCCTTTTCAAAGTCTACATGTTTATTCAAAATCAACAAAAATTAACCACTTCTAAAGGAATGAGCCCCTCCCTAGAAGTCAGGACAATTTCCACACTGGCAAGGGGCAGTGGCCTTCTGCCTGCTTGTGCCTATGCAGGAGCTCCTTACCACTAACTCTCCATCCTCAGGGCAGCAGCCTCCTGCCCACATGTGACCTGTGAACAAGCAGGTGCTTCTCTTCACTGACCTCCCTCAGAATAGGCACCTTCTTCCAAGAGAGCCCGCCTATGATTATTCAGCCTCTCTTTTAGCAAACCTGTGCCTTTCTGGGTTGTTCTTTCTGCCCACTTGTGTTTGTGCAAACATTCTTTATCCCTTCCCTCTCTTTAATAATGAACCTGTACGTTTGGCTATAACTAACTCCTCTGCTGGTTGAGAAATTTGCCGGAGAAACTCCCAGTGCTGGTGAAACTTTTCTCAGTTAACCCAAGGACCCCAGTGTCTGAAACAAACATATCCTACAAATGTCTTCACCTTCACCACAGAAAAAAGATATGGTGCCATTGAAAACTGTACTGAAACTGCATGACTGGGCATTGGGGGAAGCACCTAGATCTTTACTAAAGACCACTGGGAAAGAGAATTTCTTTTCCTTTGAGGTGTCCATGACATTATACATATTAAAATTAAAATTTTAAAAATAAGAAATCCCTAATGCATATAGTTGAATTTGTAAAGGTAGAGTTACTAGCAAAATTATACATTCAGTGGAAGAAGCATAGAACAAAGTAATATTTGCATCAGTGTCCATTTGTAATGTTTTATTTGGGCTCTGTGTATCTAAGAAACAAACTGGAACCTTATTCCAAAGAAAATTTTAATAGTGGTCATCACTGAGTATCTGGATTTAGGTAATTTAAAATGTATGCTAATAACATAATTAATTAATGAATATGCTGTCCTTCACTGTAATCAATGGACTATGAATCCAGTTATGAAAATCAAACTTATTTTCTTAGGGGTACTGATTTCGCTTATTTTATTTTTAAGAAGGGAACATGGAGTCTTCTGATTCCAAAAAAGTTATGGGTTTTACAAGATTTCTCATTAAGGTCTTCATTCAGAAGCTATATATCTCATTAGTGTATAAAGAGCAGGTTCTGCTGTTTTAGCCCAATATTGGCCATCAGAGTCAATGTTGTGACTGCATTAGTTCTTGGTGTTCTCATTATGTTAATGTGCAGGCTTGGGGATACCTCAAGAGCCCCAAATTTGCATGCTCTATCTGCCACCCCCCCCAAAAAAAAAACAGCATACTCTGAGTGAGAAAGAAGCTTAATAGGATTTATGTGCCTAGAAAGATAATAAAAGATAATAGTTTTCCAATAAAACACCCAAATTTACTCATTCCTTTATGGGTAAATGATGAACCAAACAGGGTTGCCACAAAATAGAGACCTTGCAATGTGAGAACTTGCCACAAATCTAAGCCACCTTCTAGCGGGGAACCATAAGGAAGGGGTAGAAGGGAACAGGCAAGTCTGGAACAAAAGGAGAAAAATCAAAGTACAAATCAAAGTAAGGGCTGCCCTTTCAACCTCCCCACATGACTCTCACCCATTTCTCTTCCAAGTGGCTCTACATGTCTCAACACCATGCATTTCCTTCCATGTCTCCCAGGTCACTGGTGTAATTCCAAAGCTGTGAAGCAAGCAAATCCTCCCTCACATGTCTCTGTGCCTCATGTATCTCCTTCAAAAGTCTTCCCAAGTCTTCCCTCCAAATCTCTGTTTTTCTGGCTTCCCCTCAGTAGCTCAGCTCCACCCTTCATTAGCTGGGGCAGGGAATAGGGAACCTCCATTTTCTATGCAGATTTCTGTCTGTAACTATTATGATTTCAAGATGCCCTTCAGCAATAGCCATCAGGAAACCATTAAACAATACACTAATCTTGCTTGCAAGACCTAGAAATTACTCAACACCTCTAGGGCTACAAACTGAAGTTGTGGAGAGGGGGAGGGGGTCCTGCTTTTACTGGGGTTGAAAATATGGGGAGGCTTATTTTGACCATTTGCTCTATCAGTAATTTTAAAATATAAGAGTGGGAATTTAGATCTCAGGAAGAAAAAGAATGAAACTAAAGGAAAAACAAACAAACAGAGGCTCCCAAAAGATCAGTTCATGTAAATCAACCATGAATGGTAAAACAATGGACACACGTGGCCGGGATTTATTTGAGCTGGCTGTCTTTGGAGTGGATGTCTCATCATCAAACCAAAGGCTCTTGAAATACAAAAAGAAAAGTCAAGGTCAGAGTTTGTACAAGTATATATTTAAAAAATGAAACAACATATTCAAAACATGCACTTGCAGCAGGCTGTCTTGCATTACTGGCTGAATAGTTTGAAGACATATAAAATACCTCTGAAATGTTTATTTATAATTGCAAAATATTGATATATTGCTCACTGACTAATTTAAATATTCATAACTTTCACTCCCTGTCCAAATTCCTTCTACATTCATGTACTTTATGGAACCATATTATATATATTCACAACCATAAAACTTAGATATTCTTATGTTACATAAAATTTAATTCACTGGCCATCTTTCACATAATGTACAAAAAATAGGATATCCTTACTTATGTATTTCTTACTGTGGAACTGTTATAGGACAGGGATAGGGGCAGCCCAAACCCCGCAAACCTGCCTATTCTAAATGGGTTCTGCCATCCCCCGCATCAACACAAAACATATGACACTTTAATGGGAAGGAACTTTAATAAAAACTAGGAAACAATACAGGTAAGGCAAAGAGTCTAGTTTCTAAATGAAGCACCCAAAGTTACCCGTCCCCTCGTGGGTAAAAGTCCATACATATGGGATTGGCCCAGAGCAAGGCCCCAATGCCTGCCACAAGTCTAAAGCATCTTCCAGTGGGGACCCACAGAAAAGAGTCAGAAACAACCAGACAAGCCTGGCAGGAAAAGAGCAAAATCAACATCAAGATAAAAGCTGCCATTGTCACCTCCCCATGGGTCTCACCCACATCTGTGTCACCCCGTCCACGACCAAAAGACAAGCGCAGCTTCTTCACGTGTCTCTAGGCTCCATGCGCCTCCTCCAGGTCTCCTGGCTCCATTCTGCTTCCTTCCTCAGTCTCTTCTGCAGCTTCTCCTCTTCCTGCTCAGCTCCACCCTCCCTTGGGTGGGTGCCGGGGACCAGCCTCCGGCAAAACGTCTTGCCAGGGGTTCCTGAAAGGATGAGACGGCCTAGGCGAAAACGAAAGATCTGAAACTTAAGGGCTGAGGGGAAGGGGATGAGGTAGAATGAGGAGACACTGACACTTGGTGAGGTGCTAGTATCTTCTGCCGAGAGACTCAGCAGGTCTTTTTTTATTCATTATTAGTAATAATAATAAGGAAATACATTATCATGTGTAAAGCATAAACAATTAGTATATTATGTTTCCCATAGACTACTGGCCCCTACAGGTCTCAGCTAGACGGCAGCTTTCAAGGTTAACAGATAATAAACCAAACCTAACATAAAAGCTACTTATTTTTTCATTTAGACAATTATTTAAAACAGTGAATAACCACCAGTGCATCCCTATCAGCTAAAGCCTAAGCATCAAAGGACTATTCTATTCACATGACCTTCAGCCGGAGACCAGCTGCTGCTTAGTTATCAGAACTTTTTCTACCTAGAAATTCTTTAACTCAAATAGCTTCATATTAAAAACTTTCCCAAGAAACTTTAAGAGAAAACAAAATAGAAGGACCTGCTATGATTATTGTATTGTAATGCTTGTCAGGCATGTTCAATAACTTGTCTCCCATTGTCAAGTGAGCCAAACAGCCCAACAACTAATTTCTAAACAAACAATTTTTCGTGCTATTTACTTACAATATGCTGATACATATAATTTATTGCCTAATATACTTTCTGATAAATTTTTCTCTTTGTCCATGAACAAAAAGCAAAGGGATGTCAGATCTTCAGCCCCACGGTGTGAGGCCCTTTCTCTTAGCTGCTTGTCAGTATCCTATCTGGCTGGGGCAACAAGACCTCCTGCAGCATCTCCCCCTTTTTTGTTTTTGACCATCATTTCCATGGTGATGAAGATCGAATATATGGATGTTGGAATGCAGTCTCAGATGAAAATTTTACCGGGTTCCAGTGTGAAAGAAAATCAGTCCCTCCAGGTATTGTCCATTGTAGAAAGCAAAAGTCCTCCATTTCTGGAAAAACAACTCATTAGTCCAAGCAAAAAAATTCAGAGACATTAGCCAAAACAAGACAGTAAATATGTCAAAATTTCAGAAAAAAAATCTTCAGAAAAATAATCTTGAAATGGTTCAATTTATGTAAAACACAAATTCTCCCAACCTTGATTCCAAACTTTAACAGCCTAGCGAAAGTTTGTAAACTAAATCTACTTTTAAACCATATTACCTATTTTTGCATACAATCACAGGGCAGAATAACTAAACAGCAATTTCAGCTGGCTTTGTTGGAACACTCCATATACGATCAGAGCAAACTGTTGGCATCCGGTCCATGTAGGCTTCAGGAACAAAGTTGGTCTCATCAGACTCCACCTGGGCTTTCCTCTCCATGAGGGTACCAGGGACTTTTCGTTGGCTGGGTTGTCCAGTCCTGCCAATGGAGGCAAGCTTCCTCACCTTCTCTGGAGGTTTCTGGAACCCTACGAACAAAGCAAACAGGTTCTCCTCTTCTTGGTTCAGCTCTGTTTTAACTTTTTGGAAGAACTCCACACAAAGCCACACAATTAAACTCATGTCCAAATTTGTTTGTTTAAACAGACAAAATCCCTATGCAAGTTATGCAAAAACAGACTCTGAGATAAGTAGTAAAAGATTACTACTACTATTTTTATGCTGTGTTGGTATCAAGGGGAGAGAAAATGCAAACACAAGTTAGCTTTTCTGAAAAAAAATTGCAACCTTGCTGCAGATCCTGATCACCAAAACAAGAAAACTTTGTGGATTCAGAACAAAATGCAAAAAAAAAAAAAAAATTACCAGTATCATGTCAAAGAAAACTTAGTAAATATCAGGTGCATTTCCAGGTCTATTCAGTCCTTAGTAGGAAAGTTTTACTCTCAACAGTTCCATCAATAGGAATCCATTGAGGTCTTTTTTTCCCCTATTTTTCCAGAAACAATTTCTGTAATAACAATCAGTAAACAATAAATAATCAATAATCAATAAACAATGGAAATATACAATATTACAAGGTGACAATCACCACTGACAATTTGCATACATATCAGGTACTGAAAGGTATTATACACATTTTAGAAAACCAGTGTTAACATTTCTGTACATGCCAAAGTTTTATTATTTTTCCCAAATGACAATGCTTCCTTTCCAGTTTTACTACACTAGGTAAGCCAAATAGAACAAATTCATCTAACGCCTTTCCTAGGAGGAAAGGGAGAAACTTTGTGGAGTGTCTCAGGAGCTCTACTGAGGTTCCACAAAATTTCCTTGCATCAGCCAAATGACAGGCTGCCAGATTTGAAATTGAATTTAGATTTTTAGGAAGCTTTGCCATAAGCATCAGAAAAACAACAGAAACAACAACACAAAATTTCCATGAAGGCACCGGTTTAGTCCAGCACCACAATGTTGACAACTTCACTGAAATGGCCTGTGTGGACAACTTCACTGAAACGGCCTGTGTGGCCACACGAAAGCAAGATTTAGTATTAATTAGTCCTTTTTCCATCAAATGAATAAATTGATCAAATAATGTAACACAGCCAAATTTCCAACACATATCATTGTTTCTCTTCAAACCCATTATTTGCAGGTTTTATAAAGCAAGGCAAATAAAATTCACTTTCCTCAAACCTTCTACAACTTACTACATACCCTCAATTTTAGCTTTTTTCCTCTATTCTTCCACATTCTGGCACAACCAGACATTTTAATTTTAAGACAAAACTACTCTCCTTTACCTTCTTTTTTTAATTAACCATCAGTCATCAATTTCCTTCCTCTTTACTTCAGACATCACTGAAACTTTCAACAAATCATGATGGTGTTTTTCTTTTAGTAGTCCAGAACATAAGGAGGTGCTTTGTGTGTTCACCACTCCAAAAAGTTACTTTAAACATAGCAGATTACTAAAATTGACTTAAAAACAGTATAGCTTAGTTGCACTTGGTAAAGTTAATATGACAAAAAAAAAAATTTTACATATACATACATATATGCATATATATACGTTTTTAGTCAAGGAAAGAAAAATACTTTAAAGATACATTTACACAGAGTAGATTATTAATATTTAACATAACTTTAAGGCATATATGCTTTGAATTATATCATAAAATTTGAACTAGTTTTTGCATATTAAAAATTTTGGAAGATGATGTCAAAATTTGTTTTTATGAGAATTTATATAGGCGCCATTTATTATTAGTCCTCCGGAGGTAAAAAACAAAACAAAACAAAAACACAAAGACAGACGCAAACAGACACAGAGATTTCTTGATATACATATAAATTTTTGGCCATGTGCATATATTTTAAAATATAGTTATTTTACCAATATGTGTGAAGATACTGAGGTTTAGAATTTAGCTCAAAAATGTCTATATTACCACTTTATATTTTACCATGTAGTTTTAACAAGAAACTTAACCTTTTACTGTTTCAATAAGTAAATTTGAAAGCTTTTATTCAACCAATAAGTATTTTGTATAGCTTGTTAACAAGTCAAAAGTAACTCAACAGTTTTTGCCTAAGACAATTTGGACTTTAAAATCAGAGAAACACAGGGAAATAGAACTATTTTTGTAGAATGAACCAAAATAATTTTTTAAGGTGGACAATAGCAAAGTTCAGTCCCCCACAGCAGGAAGGCAGTAGAGACCTGCCAGTGATCTCAACACTGGAGAAAAAGTCCAGGCAGCTGCTTGTTGAGATCAAGGGCAGCCCCCACGAGCCCACTGAAGTGGGTTTATACTATTTTAATAAAAACCTTTTAGTCATATTATAGTCATATAATCTTACATAGTCATAATTAACCATTTTTCTATTACTTTACCAATTGTGAATGAACTTTGAATACTATTATTTAGAAATGCCTTATTTATTTATTTTAAAAGAAACAAATGGCAAAACTCCACCAGGGGGAACTTAGCCTCCTCCCCAAATAATTAACAGGAAAAGATTGGAGCATTTTTTCTTTCATTTAAGATCATGACACATTATCTCTTACTTGTTTTTGAGTTTTTATTTTTATCTCAACAATTTTAGCCAAGTCGGGGCTGGAAATTTGGGCTGGATTTTGGAATGGTCTCATAATTGGGAGCCGATGCTTCTGCAAAGAGGTCAGTACTAGCTCTAGAATCAACTTTTGGCTTTTGAAAAACAATTTTACTATCCCAAGAATCCTGATCACTTTCTCTAATACTGTTTTGTTAATACGGGGCTGTCAGCTGAGTCCTCTTTGATGTCCTTTAGGCATGCAGACAGCCATGATTCTCTTCTGTGTTTTGGAAACCAAGAACAACACATCTCAACAAAATTTAGGAAACTAGCCAATTGTGCATGAGAGGCCTTAAGGCCTCTCTTAACAAGTATACTTATATCAATAAAGAGTCCTCTTTCCTTAGACTCAATATGGCCCAATGCTTCTCAACGATAAGACACTCACTCGCCTTATCACGTAATAAGACACTCACTTGCCTTATTACGGTTCTGACTTACTGCTCCCCTCAAACCTGCTTTCTCTACAGGCGGGTATGCGCCCTACCCTATGGAGCAGATCCTAGCCGTCCCCGCACGGGAAAGAAATCTTACCTTTCAAGTCCCTGTTCCGGGCGCCACTTGCCTTATTTATTTATTTATTTATTTTAAAAGAAACAAATATATTTAACACCTTTCCCCAGAGGATGCTGCAGGAGGTCTTGTTGCCCCAGCCAGATAGGATACTGACAAGCAGCTAAGAGAAAGGGCCTCACACCGTGGGGCTGAAGATCTGACATCCCTTTGCTTTTTGTTCATGGACAAAGAGAAAAATTTATCAGAAAGTATATTAGGCAATAAATTATATGTATCAGCATATTGTAAGTAAATAGCACGGAAAATTGTTTGTTTAGAAATTAGTTGTTGGGCTGTTTGGCTCACTTGGCAATGGGAGACAAGTTATTGAACATGCCTGACAAGCATTACAATACAATAATCATAGTAGGTCCTTCTATTTTGTTTTCTCTTAAAGTTTCTTGGGAAAGTTTTTAATATGAAGCTATTTGAGTTAAAGAATTTCTAGGTAGAAAAAGTTCTGATAACTAAGCAGCAGCTGGTCTCCGGCTGAAGGTCATGTGAATAGAATAGTCCTTTGATGCTTAGGCTTTAGCTGATAGGGATGCACTGGTGGTTATTCACTGTTTTAAATAATTGTCTAAATGAAAAAATAAGTAGCTTTTATGTTAGGTTTGGTTTATTATCTGTTAACCTTGAAAGCTGCCGTCTAGCTGAGACCTGTAGGGGCCAGTAGTCTATGGGAAACATAATATACTAATTGTTTATGCTTTACACATGATAATGTATTTCCTTATTATTATTACTAATAATGAATAAAAAAAGACCTGCTGAGTCTCTCGGCAGAAGATACTAGCACCTCACCAAGTGTCAGTGTCTCCTCATTCTACCTCATCCCCTTCCCCTCAGCCCTTAAGTTTCAGATCTTTCGTTTTCGCCTAGGCCGTCTCATCCTTTCAGGAACCCCGGACAAGAAGTTTTGCCGGAGGCTGGTCCCCGGCAGGTGGGGCAGGGAACCTCCCCCTTTCCTGGGGACCACCCTGTTACAGAACCAAGCATAGTATTCTTAGCCATTGCTTTGTCATTTTGTGTGTAACTGCCATTTTAGAATTTTAGGTTTTGCTGTCCAGGAAAGACGACTGCATTCCCGAGATAGTTTGGACAGTTTCGACCCTCACTCTGCCCTCGCCCTCTGGTCACCAATGAGGGTGAACGTGCTGTAATTGGACGTAGAGGCTGGAGTTGCATCTTGGCTAGGCCAGTCAGCTTAGAATGATAGCCAGGCAAAGTTGGAGAACACATCCTTGTAGCCAATGAGTAACTGCCAGCATAATTTAACCTTATTAAAAAACCCCTGCTTCCTTTGTTCGGGGCTCTCAATACCTTCTGCTATGTTGGGAGGTGCCGTGAACCTGGACCTGAGTCTGTAATAAACTCCCTTTTGTGTTCGCATCTCTGTCTTTGGGTTCTTGGAGGCTATGCTCGCCGAGTCTGCTGATCTTGGACACAACACTTACCATTTATTTTTGATACTGGAATTGTCAGGCCTAGTCTCCCAGCCAGGAATGTATTCCAGGCTGCAGGGCAGTGCTTAGCCCCAGCCGCTAGACCCCCCATGGGTTGGTGTCTCAGGAAGCCTCAGCAGGAACTTCACAGATGCTCAGGCAAGCAAGTGAGAAGCTCAGGTTTGTTTATAAGAAAAAAAAAAAGTTTATTGAGGAGAAAAAGAGCAGAAATAAAGTGGGACTCCCAGGCCAGGGAACCAGGCCTGGGAGGGGCAAGGAAGACAAAGTGAAGTCCTGTCTCAGGACTTTCCCTGATTATTCTGGTAATTATTTCTTTCCCTGATTATTCTAAAGCTCTACCAGTCTCTTTGTGATTGGTCAGTTTTTGGCTGTCTCACTTAATTTGCTACTGAGTGGGAGATCTTCACATTCCTTATCTAACAGGTCTGTCTTTCCCCATTTGTTATATCTTTATCTTTATAGTCTAGCCCTCCCTGTGGGCATCTTTACACTTTATCTTATCATCTGAAGAAAACCACGACCATCCTTAACAAGATTATCTGTGGTGCTAGGATGTTTGTTTTTCCCAGTGGAATTGTTTTCATTTCCTTGCTCATCCTTATCTCTGAAGCCTTCCTGAATTTTTTTCAGTGGTCCCCTCCTGCACTGTCCCTAAAACTGCCTAATAACCCTAGCTTGCCCTGTCTCATTCTCAAAGTAAATGATTTGATAGCTTGACTTGGTTTTTATTTTTTTTTTTATATACAAATAATGAGAGTTTAAAATAAGAAGTGAGACACATCTGTTTTCAAATAATATGTATTCTGTCCTTTCCTTGTAAGCTGTGTGACCATTTCACTGTTAAACTGCCTCGATTTCCTACTTCATCATTCATCTAAGTCTAGTATAATATGTAAATATAAAAGGGGGGATGAGTTAGAGGGAAGGATAAAAACAGAAAGGCAGAGAGAGATCACAGCTGTATAACTATGATATATATGCGTAAATATATACAAAGTTGAGTCAGAGAGGCTACATAAGACAATAGTGCTGAAAAACAAAAACCAGGCATAGCTCTGGCAATGTGTCATGAGGTGGATCCAGCTTTCCCTACTGAGAGTTGCTCCCCCAGCCCTCAGATGCCAGTTCCACACTGGAGCCTCAGGTCAGGTTTAGAACTTCAGGTCAATGACATTTTTTTTCTCTTTGTTTCTTTTCCCTTAAACATTCTTGCCTCTCTGTCTGCCCCACCCACCCAGCCCTTCCCTCAAGGCATCAGATCTGTAGCAGTTTTCAAGCATTGATGTTAAAGCTTGTTTCTGCCTGACCCTTGGTTTGGTTTCTCTTTATTTCACATAGAAGTGACACCATCTGTTATTGACCTTTCTCCTTCGGGTTTATTTCACTTAGCACCATCCCTTCCAGCTCCATCCACATTGCAGCAAAGGGTAAGATTTTATTTCTTTGATCTCTGAGTGGTACTCCATTGTGTGTGTCTGCCGCATCTTCTTGAGCCTTTGTTTTAGGGCATGGCACTTAGTTTGTTTCTATAGCTTGTCTATTGTAAACAGTGGTGCAATAAATATAGGAATGCACGTTTCATTTTGAATCATTATTATTTTTCTTGGGTGGGTAGAACCCTAGGAGTAGAACTGGTGGGCTAGAGCAGATGCACGTTTAATCTTCTGAGAAAACGCCATATTACTTTCCATACATCCTAAACTGTTGGTGGTAATTTAGACTGGTCATATTGATTTTTAAATCCCTAGCTTTATATGGTACAAAATATGTTTTCAAAATATTTTGTAGGCTTAGTATATCAGAGGTGACTTTCAGTGAATATTTTATCAAATAATTATCATTTAAGCCAAAATGTGCTGCCTTGCTTATAGAACTGGTGCCAGCTACCCAGAGATACCGCTTTTCTTGTTTCCGAGATGAGGAGAACTTTGTGCCTGGTTCTTGTTGAGTACATTATTTACACTTAAGTTATTTAAAATGGCTTCTGTCACAGAGTCAGAAATCATTTTCTCAGAAAGGACTAGACAGTTGCCTACACAGAATTATATTTAGGGCACCAGTGACAGTAGGAAAAACTCACAGAGATTATTTTGTTATTTGTCTGATGTCTTAATCTGTACCTTATTCTCATCCATCTCTCCCTCTGTTATAGAGCAAACCCGATATTAAACGGGTTCCTGGCTGTGGGTCCTCACCCGCGCGCTTTAAAGGGACTTATGAATACTCTACTACAGACACACGCCAAAGGGTTAATAAAAGGTTTATTTACAAGAGAAAAGGAAATAAGGAAAATGTACAACTCAGGGAGAAAATAGGGAAATAAAGTCTTTAATGCGTCCTACCCGATCCGACGACCTGGAAACCCAAAGTCATTTCCAAAGTCACTCTCAGAGCTGGCCGGACGCTGCTGCTGGCCAAGCGCCCAAAAATGGAGAGCCCCCAAAGCCCATGTGTCTGCCTTTTGTATTCACCTGGCTGCTTAACCCCACCCTCAGGTCTCAGCCACCTTCCCTTTGGTGGTGATGGGATTTGGAGTTCCCTGTGTCTTTGGCTTTGACCTGGGGTGGGGGTGGAGTCCACAAAGCCTATATGGAATTTGCTTTGGGACATCCTTTTTCCCCTAACACCTCCTCACACACTAAGGAAAGCTATTCTCTATTAACAGATTCCTTTGGGAACTAAGTTACATTATCCAGTTTTCTGCAATACATTGTCATCTGTGCTGCAGATTTAATGGGGAGTGGGATTTAGATTACATGGTCTGAAGGGACAGCCATGTTGATTAGGAGATTGTTTGGATGCTGCTTAGCAGAGTGATGCTGGGTGCTTGGTATCCCCAGAGAGAGGGCTTCTCTTGAGGGAAAATAAGCATGGAGAGGAATCAGAAGGGACCAAGGAGGAGTCTGTCCTTCCAAACATGGACCGGATGAAGACAATGATAGTAAATCTCATAGGTAACATACACATATATAATTTTCTGGGTAGAATTTTGTATTGGCAATTACTTAGATGGTTTAAGATTTGCTCTAACATATCTCTCCTGGGATCATCAAAGAATAATAACATATTAAGAAAAGACACTAATACTTGTGACTAAAATTACTTTTCTCAAATAAAAATATATTAATTTATTAAATTTATATGACGAATACTCATGCTTTCTAGAATGTAAAAGAACAGCCCATAACAATAAAGACAAACAAGTTAATAGAAAACATGGTAATCTGATATTTCTGTTTACTCCAATGGAAGTTACAGAAGAAGCAATTCCTGAAGCACTGGACATATAAACTGGCTCATGTCTTGCACATGTTATTATTAGTGTTGTTGCTTACAAAAATTTTGCATTTCTAAATTTTGTCACAATTAAACTTACTACATTGCAACTCAAGTTATACAGCTATTATGCACAATTATTATACATTTTCTTGGGATATTTTAATGAGCAGGAGGCAGTTTAAGAGCTCATAGCAACCTCTGCTTGTGAGCATACAACTGATTCACACACATGACAAAATATTACTTGAAAAATGGTTAGTATAGACATTATAACCCAAAGCCTAGAGGTATCACATGGTTAGTGGACACATATATCTCTATGTTGTGCTTGCTTCCTGAAATTCTGCACTGCAGTCACTCTCTTCATCACTGTCTCTTCACATCATTAATAATGCTCAAGTGCATGGTTGAGATCATAAAACAGGTTGCCTCCCAAGGTGACTGTCCTTCCCAATGCTGCCCTCTACCACCAATCACAATGGGGTCCTACCTTGATATAGAAATTTGGCTTGAAATGCTTTTTGTATGCCTCAGAAATCTGAGTCTATGGATCATGGCTTTGTAAATTTTCACAAAATTTTGCGAATGTCACTTTAATATAAACACATGACAACAGTCTAAGAGATTATTTAAGTTGTCTTTTAAGATAAATTTGTTTTCTGTCATTGTATCTAGGTATATTTTGTGAACAATGTCTATGAATTCAGTGACATATCTCTATGAAACACTAGAAGATCATCCCTGTAGTTTTCAGCATCATAAAATGAGGCTGTATGAAACAACTCAGGATATGAGCAATATATTCAATGTATAATAATAATATCTACTGGTAATGATGTAAAATGTTTGACTATGTTACGTTAAAGTTGTCTTATTTTAAATTAATATCTATTTGCTCTTAAGTAAATTTAACTTTGTTTTAAAGGAACACCCAAATGTGATAAAATATGTATCTGTAATTTTACTCATAATAGTAATTTTATCATATAAAGAGCTGGGTAGAAAGAGTGTTTATGAGCAGAAGTAAGTTTGGGTAAATTAATAGAAAGGAATTAGTTGCCTTGATTAGAGAATATATATAGTATGCTTATTCTGACATCGTTTTTAAAAATTTAAACTCCAGTAAATACACAGCAAAATCTAGGTATCCCTGCACAGTGAGTTCATGGTAATTTTTTTCATTCTTTTTGTAATTTTCCTTAATTTTGAGAAAGTGTTCAATGGAAAACGATTTGTGTGGGACTGTGGATATGTGGAAACATTTAGTGGGTGTGTGTTTAATTTGCAAATTATGGAATTAAAGCAAAATATCCATACCGATATTGAGGAAGTGGAAATAAGGATTGCTTGTTTATTGGAGAAAATTACTATTGTTAAATACATAAACTGTTGTACTGTAAGGCAAAGGAAAAAATACAATATTTAAAAAGTTCTGTATTTTTTTCTCATCACCAACCTATAGTGCATATCATGATAAACCCCATTATACCCGTCTGTACTCCTGAGAGGCCAAATGTTGAATACCCAGGGACCACACTCAGGATGTTTATATAGATCAATCAGGAGACAACACAGAACCACCGGGCAGACAGAACCGTGTGCATGAGGAAGTCATCAAGTTTGGGTCAGGTATTATTAAATATTTGTTGTCTCCTGATTCATATTGTAATTTGTTTTAGAGGGATTTTTTTTAAGTTTTTTTTTTTATCTATTTATGCATACAAGAACTGGGGTGTAGGCCAGAGGTGGGGGGGGTGAGAGGATTCACCAAAATCAGAGTGGGGAGCAAAACAGGCAGACCTACTGAAATACACTGCTGAGGGGAGCAGCAGGCAAGACAGGAGAGGTCTGCTGTGACATATGAGTTAGCTCCCTGGCTGGGGATTGAACTGGTGTCACAGTGACTGGTGATAGCTTGCTAGAGCTGAGACTTAACCCCTGTGCCACCAGGGAAGCCCGTGTTTTAAAGTTTTAATCCATTTTTGCCTGATAGATTGTTATTAAAGCAAAGGAGAGTGTAAAGTATTGATATTATACCATTTTAATGACATTTAACAATTCATCTCAAATGTTTTATATATTATATGTATACAAAAATAGTATGGAATAAAGCATGACTTGTGGAGGTGGTCAGGCAATAATGTTTTATATTTTTAAAAAAGTCTCTCAGAGATAAAATTGTTCAAAGATTTGTACACAGAAAACAACCATTTAAATAAATTGAAGCAAAGAGTTTGGCTGCACACTGATTTTTAGGTCACTATTCTGATATTCTTTTCTTCATCTACCATGAAAACCACTTTTCAGATTTTCTCACAGATCAGAGGAAGCCATGTATGATATTTTATATGCATATCATAGTTGGTTTGAATAAAGTTGAACACATTCACTTGGCCTCCCAAGGACCACCTAGGTTTTTTAACCAAAATATGAAAGATTTCAATGTTATTCAAGTGAAGTAGGGATCAAAGAAAAGTATAAAACAAAATTAAAACCATAGGGAACTGAGATTAGGGAACAGTTCAGCCATGACCCTCTCTGAGACCTGACTCTTACACATGAGTACTCTGTCAAGTCTGTTTTTTGAGTAAACCATTCTGCCTTTCTTACCTCTCTCTGTCACTTGTGTTACCAGAATCCTTATGATGATTAGGTCTCAAAAGTTCCTATTAATTCCCACTGGGTAGCATCAGCATTCAGAGGGGTATTTGGTTAACATGTTGCTGCCTTTCCATTCCATACTCACAGAGACCCTTCCACTGCATTCTGAACCAACCACCCCTCCCTGCCATAGTTAAGTCCTAATGGAAACACTGTTGCTCAAACTTGCTTGTCAAGGCTGCAAAGAACCTCATAAGAATTGAGGGACTAATTGAAAAGTGGGGGAATGCTACATTCTGCCACCTCCAAAGCTGCACCTGTGCATTGTGTTGGATGATGAGGGAATGCAAAGGACTTTATCCATAATCAGCACCTCTTATTTAAATTTCATTTCCTATTACGGATCATGACATTACACTATTACATCACTACAAGATTACATGCCTGAATGTGGGTTAGCTAGACCAATTAATTGTCAATAACCATTGCCTCAAACTTCTATGATATAGAAGTTAACAAGAATATCATGTATATTACATAGCTTCTTTTGGAAATAGCCAGATTTAATTTGAATTAAAGTGTGCTATAATCTCTGTATAATACTATACAAATAAAAATGATAATAGCAATACCAGTACTGATTTATATGATTAGATACATTTCCACTACATTCACTTTCTTCTGGTGCTACTAGCCTTGTTAATCTCTTTTTCTAATTCTCAAAAATAAGGCCTCCCCTGGGGGCACTGTTGTTGAGCGCTGGGCTGCGAAGCTGCTCTCAGCCTCTGCAGTGCCGGTTCTATCCACGGTGTGGGTCCCACATGGCACTACAGACCTCTCCTGCCGCTCCCGCTGTTCTCAGCAGTGTGTTTTGTCCCTCTGCCTGTTCTGCTCCCTGCTCTGGCTCTGGTGAATTCTCTCACCCTCCTACGCTTCTGACTGTACCCAGTGCTTGTATAAATAAATAAAAATCTTTAAAAAAAATTCTGAAAAATAGATCCAGAAATTTATCTAGTAGGATGTAAGAGGACGTAAACTTCCACTTGCATTTCCCTTTGTCACAACCAGGGATTTCCAGGCCTGACGGATGGCTCCTGAGAACTGCACTGTGTTTACTGAGTTCATCTTCGTAGGACTTTCTAGAAGACGGGATGTGCAACAGGGGCTCTTTGTGTTCTTTCTGCTGGTTTATGGCATCACTGTGATCGCCAACCTAGGAATGATCCTGCTGATCAAGATGGACTCCAGACTCCACACACCCATGTATTACTTCCTGAGCAATCTGTCTTTCTGTGATATCTGCTACTCCTCCTCTGTCTCTCCCAAGATGCTGGCTGATTTCTTATCTGAGCAAAAGAGGATCCCATATAATTTCTGTGCCATGCAGATGTATTTTTGGGGCACCTTTGCAGATGTGGAGTGCCTCATGCTGGCTGTCATGGCTTATGACCGGTATGTAGCCATTTGCAACCCACTCCTGTACACAGTTGCCATGTCCAAGAGACTCTGCACCCAGTTAGTAGCTATCACTTGCATGGTGGGCTTGGTGGATTCTGCAGTCTATACCACTTTAATTTTTCGATTGTCATTCTGTACTTCTAATATCATCAATCATTTTTTCTGTGACATCCCACCCTTGCTGGCCATCTCCACCTCAGATACATCCTTCCATGAGATGCTGCTGTTCACTGTTTGTAGCTTTTTTCTGGGGTGCAGCATCATCACCGTCTTCCTCTCCTATAGCTACATCATCTTTACCATCCTAAGAATGATCTCAGCTGAGGGGAGACGTAAAGCCTTCTCTACATGTGCCTCACACTTGATGTCTGTGGCTGTATTTCATGGCACGCTGCTGTACATGTACTTTCGACCCAGCTCGAGTTATTCCATGGACACGGACAAAGTTACCTCTGTCTTCTACACAGTTGTCATCCCTATGTTAAACCCACTAATCTACAGCTTAAGAAATAAGGATGTGAAGGGTGCCCTGAAGAAAGTAATGGGCTCTGAAACAATGTCTGGATGCAACAATGTTTTTAATAACAAAAAATAGTATTTTAGAACTGTTCACTGAGGATCAGATATTCTGACATAGTTGCCTGTAGTCTCAACAAATAGCCTTGATATTTGTTATTAATTTTAATGTATGGAGCTACACATTTTGATCTTTCTTTTGTCTGCAAAGGAAGACAAATAACAATGGATTCAGTTGTTTCGCAAACAGACTTTTGACTCTTCTCTTCTGTGCTCATGGGTTTGTCCCAGTGGCACATCTCGACATAACTTCCCCTCCCCACTTCAACTCAACCTTCTAAAGTATCAATTATTTTTAATCAATACATTTTGTAAAATTCTTCACACATAAAGGAGTGCAGTTGGCTAAATTGGTTTTGTTTGTATGCTTGCTTTTACTAGCATAGTTTATTAGTTTCCAGAAGTATTTAAGTAGTAAATGAATAACAATAAAATTAAAATTTCCTGCTTTAGATGCAAAGGTCCTTAAATTCACTAACTTGTCTTGTTCACAAGATAATCAGCCCTCCTTATCCACTGGTTCTATATCCATGGAGTCAACCAAACTCAGATTAAAAAATATGTCCTGTTTTTATGCTTTTTGTGGTTGTATCTGCACTGAAAATGTATAGACATTTTTTTTTCATGCCATTGTTCCTATGTAATACAAGAACTACTTATATAGCATTGACATCTCATTAGGTAGTTTAAGTAATCCAAGAAGATTTAAAGTGTAAGGATGGGTATATGGGCTTTATGCAAATGCTAAAACATTTTATACTAGGTATTTCAAAAACATGACACAATTTTGGTTCACAAAGTTATTTGCTATAAGCTGTTTTCCAGAAAGGAAGATGAAGTTTCTCCTCATGTTTTGCAAGAGCAGAGGGAATACCAGATTTTACATTTAGGCTCTCTTCCCTAATTTTCTTTACCTCAGCATATAATATGGCCAGAGTTGTGTATTTTAAAAATGAAGTAATACATTAAAAATGCAAAATTTCAGTTACTTTTTTGCATTACTGATTGAATAGACTTTTCAGACAATATTTTATTATATCTTAAATGATTTCTTTATTATTTCAAATAGGTATGTGTTATTTATTGAATACTTCACATATGAAGTTTTCTCAAAAAATGGCATTGTCCAATATCTTTCCATACTCAATGCACTTAATTAAAATTTATCAAATATATTCATAACCACACAAATTACCCACACAAATGTGCTTATATTATGTAAAATTAGATTCACTGACTATGTGTGCCATATGTGTGTAAGGAATAGTGATATTGCTATTTTTCTTTACCTTTTTCTTTTAAAGTCACTGATTTAGTAACCTTTCTACATGGTCAGGAAACCAAGATGTTTAGGTTTTTGGGTGGGGTCTTTTTGTTTATTTTCTTTTTAAGAAAATGTTGATGATGGGAGAGTTTAGGATAAGAACTGGACTTTAAAGGGAGACAGATCTGAGTTCACAACATCTGTGTGCTGTAGTTACTTTTTAGTTTGCAGCTGTGTGTATGTGTGTGTGTGTGTGAGAGAGAAAGTGTGATAGAGATATTCAGAATTTCAAAAGTAACACAAAAATATATAAAATGAAAAAATGGAAAATAAATAAAATAAATATCTTCAAAAAAAAAAAAAAACAAAAAAACTAACTTCCCATCTGAGACTAAATCCCTGGTACTGACAGTAGACCTGGCATAGTCTAATCATGGCATTGTGGCATGAGGTGGATCTCATTTTCCTCATCAGAGCCTGCTCACCCAGCTGACTGATCCCAGGTTCACATTTGAGCCTCGGGTCATGCCCACCCACCTTAACACTTACTCTTAGTGACCCTCCCTTCACCCTTGGTTAAAGCTGAACAGAAATAGAAATTCCTTCACAGCCCTCCATGCTGGCCACACCTTTTCAAAATCTAGGTCAGATGCCTGAAACCACGCTACTGTTCTATGTCCCAAACCCCACAATGGCAAAGAAGTGAGTATAGATAATTAATCCCAGAGTACTTAATTTCAAGCATCCTGTGTGACCACTCCCCCAGAGCAATGTCTGAAATGTAACACTTAGTAACTAATGTGAGGGACCCTGCACTGCTATGACCTGCCTGTCTTGCTTAACATTAATGTGGAAGCACATGGTTCTCACCACTCTCAGCTGTCATTCAACTTCCCTGTTGAAAGCCTACCATGGCCGAAGCCCCAGATCACCACTGATCTCTATGCACAAAGCCTGCTTCTATAGACAGTTTCCACCACACTGAATGGAACTGTGTCTAGATCTATGACCTGGCATACATTGTCATTGTTAAGAGGTCTTCCTCCCTATTGCAGCCTTTTGTCCACTGCTGTACCTCACCTTTAGGCTGAATACCTTCCCTAGGTTTCAAGCACCAAGAACTTGTAAGCTCTGGGTCCCATGGCTGGTTCCCAGAACAAATATCCCCCTTCAGTAACTGTGTTTAGTTTTATGGGAATTATTTGATATGAATCCTTTACTTTTGCTCAGGCATTTGCATCTTTAATCATAAGCATACATAGTGATGAAAATGAGGGCATATGTATAATGATACAATTAGCTATATCTAATATACATTTATTTATGTATATATAAAATTTTTTATTTTGGAAATGTGTTTAATATGAGATTATGCATATGTGTCTATGTAAGTGTGTGAGCTAAAGAGAGTGTGTATTTACTTTCTAAATATGGGATCAAAATAAAATGTATAGGATTAGGAGAACTTGCTTGTGGACTGGAGACATTTACTATTGCTAAATAAATATAATATAGTAAAACAGAGAGGGACAAAAGTAATATTTGTTTTTGAAAAGTTCTGTATCTTTTTCTCAATCACCTACTTGCATATCTGGTGATAAATCACTTTACTGTACCTGTCACTAACTCCTGAGAGACCGGGTGTTGAATACCCAGGGACCAGACTCCGGATGCTTATATAATCCAGGGCAGTCAGGAGACCAGACTGACAGCCCTACAGACAGCCCTGCATGCACAAAGAGCTTGCAGATCTGGGTCAGGTATTAATTTATTTATGTTGCCTTTCTGATTTAAATTTTAGATTTCTTTAGTTCTTTTCATTCTGTTTTTTATAAAACCAAGAGGTGTCATAAAAATTACATAGCCATTAATTTTAATTACTTTTACCAATATACTTATTTAGATAATGATACAATAAGTTACATCTAATATATACAGTTTTTATTTTGGGAATGTGTTTAATATGAGACCAGCTCATACTATATATGAACAGCTATGCACCAAAACATAACAGAATTTAAAAAGAGATGGCATAGATTGTGGAAATGATTGGACTTTTTAAAACTGTGTTTAAACCCTGAGGTACTTGATTGTATTTTATTTTAAAGTAAAACATTTTTTTAGATGTGTCTAAAATGAACCTAAAACAAGGTTTTTGAGACCTGCATGTTGATCACTAGATCATTATTCAGATTCTTTTTCTTTTCCTCATCTACCATCAAATTCACTTTTCATATATTATAGAGCAAGTAATACATTTATAATATCATGTACAGCATTGTTGGTTTGAGTAAAATATAATAGTGGGAGATACTTCAATTGGCATCTATGGACAACCAATGCTTAACTACAGGGCATCCGATTTTAGAGATATGCCAAGAAGTATGGATTAAAGAAAACAATAAAAAATAATGCAGTTTCTGGGGAACTGGCACGGAGGCCCAGTTCAGACATGACTATGTGGCATGGCACTGTAGATGTAGGAGTAATTTTATCATGTGTCTTACACATCATATCCACTGGCGAGTAGATCATGTAGACTTTAGGGAATTAGGACAGAAGGACCCAGGCAGTAAACCACATTTCCTTCTTTTGCTTCTGTCACCTGTGTTATCAATAACCCTGAGATTAAGTCTCAAATGTTCTTCTCCATTTCCTCTCAACACCACCTGCTTTCAGAGGGGGCACTTGGTTAGCCCTGGCATTTACCAGTCTCTCCAGTGCAGAGTATCACTCATAGAGACCCTTCCACTCCATTCATAGCAACCAGCCCCTCCCTGCTGTTGTGGCCCCTGGATCACAGACTATCTCTATATCTTGCTTATTGAGTCTGGGTAGATATGAGGATATGAAGGGTTATTACATCCAGGAAACTACCACAGCTCTGCCTGCCCACAGTTTTGGATAATGATGGATGATTACAAAGGCATATATTCATTTTCTACACCTTTAACTTAATCCTGATTCTGTGTACAAGACATAATTAATTTCTACAAAATTAATACAATCTGGTCAGAAGATGGGGTCATCTGGATGAACTAATAGTAACATATTTTGCCTCAAATTCTGAGGGCATCAATTTCTTCGCTATGTGATAGAAGTAACAAAAATATATAAAACATACATAGCTTGGTGTGGAAATAGCTTGACAGTTTGGATGAAAGTGTGTTACAACCAGTGAAGTTTTAGATCAATGTCGGTGGTATTCTTATAGTCATTGTATCTATTTACAATGGAATTATATGCATTTCCTTTTTTCACATTACCTCATACAGTCAAAGCACTATTTATCTCTTCCTATAATTTCTATGAATTAGAAGGTCCAGCAATTTAACTATGAGGGTGGGAAAACCTTTCAATTCTATTTCCTTTGTTCAAACCAGGAATTTCAAGATTTGACAGATGGCTGCTAAGAACTGCACTGTGTTTACTGAGTTCATCTTCATAGGACTTTCTAGAAGACAGGATGTGCAACAGGGGCTCTTTGTGTTCTTTCTGCTGGTTTATGGCATCACTGTGATCGCCAACCTAGGAATGATCCTGCTGATCAAGGTGGACTCCAGACTCCACACGCCCATGTATTATTTCCTAAGCAATCTGTCTTTCTGTGATATCTGCTACTCCTCCTCTGTCTCTCCCAAGATGCTGGCTGATTTCTTATCTGAACAAAAGAGGATCCCATATAATTTATGTCCCATTCAGATGTATATCTTTGGTGCTTTTGCAGATTTGGAGTGCCTCATGCTGGCTGTCATGGCTTATGACCGATATGTAGCCATTTGCAACCCACTCCTGTACACAGTTGTCATGTCCAGGAAACTCTGCACCCAGTTAGTTGTCATTTCCTACACAGTGGGCTTGGTGGATTCAGCAATCCACACCTGTTTGGCATTTCGATTGTCATTCTGTACTTCCAATATTATCAATCATTTTTTCTGTGACATCCCACCGATTCTAGCCCTCTCCACCTCAGATACATCGATTAATGAGATAGTGATGTTCACCTTCATTGGCTGTGTTGTGGGGTCCAGCATCATCACCGTTCTCCTCTCCTATAGCTACATCATCGTTACCATCCTGAGAATGAAGTCAGCCGAGGGGAGACGCAAAGCCTTCTCTACGTGTGCCTCGCACCTGATGGCTGTAGCTATATTTCATGGCACGCTGCTGTTCATGTATTTTCGACCCAGCTCAAGTTATTCCATGGACACAGACAAAATGGCCTCAGTCTTCTACACAGTTATCATCCCTATGTTAAACCCACTCATCTACAGCTTAAGAAATAAGGATGTGAAGGGTGCCCTGAAGAAAGCAATTGGTACTGAATCACATTCAGGGTGAAACTCTTTTTTCACCCAAAAGTATTTTAAAATTCTGAGTTCAGTTCAGGTATTGTGGCATAGTTTTGCTGTCTTACCTATAATACTTCTTGATATTTTCCATTATGATTGTATCTAAGTTGATCCTGGATTGCAGTAATTATTGAAATTTGTACTTAGGAATATGTAAGCGGTAATGTAGATAAGAATAAATAAGAAATATTCTGTTCTACAGTTACAGTTCCATAAATGTAAAGTTTGTGCCACTCTAACAATTCTTTGTTTTGCTATTCACAATATTCAGTACAGTATGTTAAATAAATGTGTTAAATAAATGTGTTAAATAAATGTTAAATACATGTGTTAAATAAATCAATGAGTATAGCTTAGAAAACAGATGCAAAAATAAGTTTGTGTATTACCAAGAGAAAAAAAAATCTTATTTAATTATATCCCAGTATGTTCATCTTAGATGAAATAATCTTCACTTTTTGTCTTTTGGTTTAGGCTGAAAAATGTATGAGGGAGAGGGATATTTGGATCCAAAGACCTCTCTTCCTCTTCTTTGGCCACATCAGCACACTTCCCCCCTAAGCAAATCTCTATTTTAATTACCCCAAATTGTCTTACATCAGCATGTGGATTTTCCTTGTCACCTACTTCAATGAACAGATATATGCTATTGGCAATTGTCCTCAAAGTGCAATGGAAGTTGAAAGTAAATGCCTGGACATTCCCCAAAGGCCACTTCAAAAAAGGATCCCATGCCCCATGGTGTATTCATGGCACCACATTAGCTAAAACTAAAACACCACCACTGAAATAAATGCCCAATTGATACAGCTTATGTTATAATGGAAGAGTTATTTACACTTGGTCAATGGAAAAAAAAAAACAATTTTTTTTTATTAGTTTTCCTGTTGCAATGATTTATATTTGCTCTGTGTCTTTCTGTAAAATAAACTAGAACCATTTTTTCAATTAAATTCTGATAATGGTGATGGCTGAGTGCTTGGGGACTAGGATTTTCTAATGAAGCCATCCTATAAGCTATTCCAATAACTTTGCTGTTTTCCCCACCAATCAACTAGCAACTAACACAGTTATGAAAATGATAACAGGATTTCATGTTCTCAGGGGTATTTATTTTAATTTAGGTTGTTGTTAAAGGTGAAGTATGGCAGGATATTTCTGTGGTTCCACAGGACTAAATGATGGGTTTCACAAGATTTTTCATTTATGTCTTATTCCTTAACTTTATACATGCAAAAAAGAGTATTGAATATTTTGTACTTCAAACATTATAAGAATGAAGGAAAACATTAGAAACAGAGTTTTTAGATTATTTGTCTTGTTTTATTGAGTGAACAGAGTTAAGAAATTCTGTTACCTCAGTTATTTTCTTTAATACTATTAAGTACTTTGTTTTCATAGAATATATCACAGACTCTTTCGATCACTATTCAAACTTCTTTCCAATTCAGTATACCTTATTTAAGATGTATTCAATTCACTTATATTTTTAAAAATTGAACTTATGCATGTTTTATAAAATTAGATTCTCTGGGCATCTTTCACATATATGTTTAAAGAAAAACCAAGATATTTCTCACTATGTTTTTTACCTTTACCTTTAAATGCACTGATTTAATAGTCTTTATACCTGGTCAGAATAATCAAGGTTTTCTATCATATTCATTTTAAGAAAATAATTGAGAGTGTTTAAAATCAGAACTAGGTTTTGAAGTGAGATAGCATTTCTTTCAAAACTGCTAACTTTAGCCAATAATTCCCTACCATAGACTTAACCCTGGTTCTGAATAAACAGGGCTTCTTCACAGTACCATGTCAGGAAACAGATACAGCTTTTCCTATCCTTGCCCACCTGTCAGTGTCAATCCAACAGGGAGACAGGAACCTTAGGCTGTGTGTTAGCTCTCTGTCCACCCACCCAGGACGTGTTTTTCCTGGCCTGGTCTTCATTCTTATTTAGAGAGAGATGTTTCTGTGGTACCACAGGATAAAATGTTGGGTTTCATACGATTTTTCATTTATGTCCTCTTCTTTAGTTTTATACATGCTAAAATGAGTATTGAATATTTTGTACTTCAAACATTATAAGAGAGAAGTTTCTTAACAGCTAGCCATGCTTGCCACAGCATTCCCAGTCTGCTGAAACCAGCCCAGATGCCTGAAACCACACTACTGTTTTAAGTCCCAGTAGTGTGGGACTTGGCCGAGAAATGAATTTATATAATTAATCCCAGAGTACCTCATTTAATTTTTAAAAATTTTATTTAGTTTTATGAATTTGTCAGTCATTTATATATCCATATAATTTGGGGCTACATTTTTACACTCCCATATGTGCAGCAGCAACCCCCACCAAGCCTCCAGTGCCAATGCCTCATCATTTTATATTTTTTTTATTTTATTTTGTTAAAGATTTATTTATGCATACAAGAACTGGGGTACAGGCCAGAGGTGTGGGGAGTGGGGTGTGAAGATTCACCAGAGACAGAGCAGGGAACAGAACAGGCAGATCTACTGACCTACACTGCTGAGGGGAGCAGCGGGCAAGACAGGAGAGGTCTGCTGTGCCATGTGGGCAGCTCCTTGGCCAGGGATTGAACTTGTGCTGCAGAGGCTGCTGATAACTTCACAGTGCTGTGCTTAACCCCTTGTGCTACCAGGGAGGCCCAATGCCTCATCATTTTAAGCTATCCTTGCAGCCTTAACCCAGGATTACTTAGCTGCAACAGAATCAGTTTCTATCTGTTGTGATGAACACATGCAGTTCAGATAATATGCCTGTTCAGTATAGGAGGAAGCACTTGGTTCTCATCACCCTCAGGCTGCCATTCACTCTTCCTATGAAAATCACATTGGCCAGAGACCCAGATCGCCACTGATTTATATGCACTACACCTTCTTGCAAAGACAGTTTTTACTCTGTTTTTCTTCATCTTGAGAATGTCTGAAAGAAAGATTATGTTGACCCTCAAAATGGTAGAATACTGTCCATGTACTAGATGATGGTATTCACTACCTAAACTTGATTTAAACAGTGTTAATGTCTGGAGATATTTTTTTCACTTGTTGCAAATGTGGAGGGGCTAGGGGAGGAAGATGAAGGCACCATTCATAGAAACCGGGGATTCTGCTTAACATTCTGTCATTCCCAGGACAGGTCCCACAGTACATTTCAAAACAGCACTAGTGTTAATGTTGAGAGACCCTGTTCTGTTTGGAGGACCAAAGGCAAAAGGTGTTTCCCTTATCTTAAAAAGCCACAGTTTCATCGGTAATGTGGGAAATCTTGCACCATTGAAAACATTGGACAACCAATACAGCACTACATTTTCATTATGAACACAATATAACTCCATTCTTTTCATCATTGCTATTTATTTAAAGAAACAATGAATACCTGTCTTTTCCAGGGTTACTAGAATATTTCCAAATTGTTATTGCCTTCAAGGATTTCTTTTTAAAAAACATTACTAAGAGTTCACAACATGGGCCAGATCCTTCCAGTTTTTTCTTAAGTCCAGCAATAAATGTCTGAGGCTGCAGTTTAATCCCAGTTATATTTGAGACACCTGAGTTTAAGAAAGTTTAAACATCTTCCTCAAAAAACACTCATCAGAGGGCCTCCCTGGTGGCGCGGCAGTTGAGCGCTGCACTGTGAAGCTGTCCATAGCCTCTGCAGCATGGGTTCCATCCCAGACGGCTGGCGAGAATCCCACATGGTGAAGCAGACCTCTGCTGTCTCACCCACTACTCCCCTCAGCAGTGTATTTCAGTCAGTCTGCCTGTTCTGTTCCCCGCTCTGCCTCTGGTGAATCCTCTCTCTCCCCCACCCCCGCATCTGGCCTGTACCCTGGTTCTTGTATAAATAAATCAATCTTGGGCCTCCCTGGTGGTGCAGTGGTTGAGCGCTGGGTTGCAAATCTGCCCGAAGCCTCCGCAGCGCCGGTTCGATCCCCGGCTGCTCCCCGGCCACCGGAGGAGGGTCCCACATGGCGTGCAGACCTCTCCTGCCGCCCGCTGCTCCCCTCAGCAGTGTACTTCGGTCCTTCTGCCTGCTCTGCTCCCCGCTCTGGCTCTGGTGAATTCTCTCACCCTCCCGAGCTCTGACTGTACCCAGTGCTTGTATAAATAAATAAATAAATATTTAAAAAAAAAAGTAAAGATTTAAAAATAAATAAATAAATAAATCTTTAAAAATAATAATAAAAAACCTCCTCAGATTTTGAATTTGAACCCAGCCAAGTATTTAATCTTGAGTGCCTGTCTTACTTCGCTAAGGCAGCAGTAACCTAAGAGCCATTCACATGACTCTTAAAAACATATACAATAACAAATAGGACATGAAATCTTAAGGAGGAAAACAAATGAAATGTTAACATGTAGGAACATAAGAAAGATAAATAATAATTCTATCTTTAAAAAATGGGTGTGTTAAGCTTGAAAATGGAACTTAGTATAGACCAGGTTCCAATACTCTGGGATCTGTAAATAGTAGTTTATTGCAGGAAGATTGCTTGCAGACATGGTTAGCTTAATGCTCTTGAGATGAGCACATTTTCTTGCATTATCTGGGTAGACTGGAAAGGTCCACAAAAGTATCCTTCTAAAACAGAGGTGAGAGACCATTTCTCTCTCTCTCTCTCTCTCTCTCTCTCTCTCTCTCTCTCTCTCTCTCTCACACACACACACACACACACACACACACACACACACACACAGAGAGAGAGGGGAGGGGGAGAGAGAGAGAGAGATGTAATAAAGATGGAGAGAAGGGATGTTGAAAGATACCAGCCCTGAAGATAGAAGTGCTATGACCTCGAGCCAAAGAAAGCCAACATCCATTAGAAGGTGGAAGCAATAGGAAAGAATTATCCCCTGGAACATACTGAGGGAGTGTGGTTCTGCTGACACCTTGGTTTTGAACCCATGATATTGATTTAAAATGTCTGACATCCATCACTCTAGGACAATGAAGGTATATTGTTTTAGATCATTAAATTTGCAATAATTTACTTCAGAAGTCATGGGAAACTAGAAGATCTAGACTATATGGTGAATGTTTAAAATAATATCAGGCAAAGTGATGAAATTGTTAACAAGGAGATGGATATTTTAAAAAGATATTGTACCAAATACATGATTTATGTGTTCAATCAAGAGTCAACATATAATAAAGTTAGAAAATAGCAATAAAAGCAGATAATTTGTTCAAAAGTTATATATATATATATATATATAGTGCTAAAAACCTAAGATAAACCATTTAATTTTTGTGAAAATTTTATTTAAAAAGTAGAGCATTATTATCTCTACTTAAAATTATAAATTTGCAATATAAAAAAATCAATAAAAAGGAACCAAAGCTGACTAAAATAATACCAAGAATTATACATAAACACATATGAAATTCACTCCATATTTTCATAAAAAAGTAAAGACTATAAGACCTTTCCTTTACATTCCATGTTAAAAAAATGGAGTCTGTTTAATGAAGAAGGGGTGCATGCATTAAGGATGATGCAAATTATTGCATTGCTAGAAATGTGTTGATGGTATCTTACGCCAAGAAAATTAAGTTTATTAGTACCACTCCCAAAACCTACTCAAAGAGAAGAACAGTAAAAGTAGCTGATGCATTTCAACTGTCCAATAAAAGGGGTAAGATATGGTTTAATAAGATAAGCAAATGGAAAACATGTATAGTCCCCAGATGGTAAAATCCTTCTCTATTTTACTTTCCATTGATATCTACCTAAAACAAAGTCCTCATAAAAATCTCTGATGAAACTCTGAAAGTAGCTAAGAAAAGAGTTATCGTAAAGGTAACTTAGATCCCAGCACTTTCTTGAGAGCTTCCTTCACATCCTTGTTCCTCAGACTATAAATCAGGGGATTGAGCATAGGAATCACTACGGTGTAGAACACTGTGGCCACTTTGTCAGTATCTGGATTGTTGTCAGAACTGGGCCGACAGTAGATGAAAAGGATTGTTCCCTGGAAGACAACAATGGCTGTAAGGTGGGAGGCACAAGTAGAAAAAGCTTTGCGCCTTCCTTCTGCGGAGCGCATCCTCAGGATGGTGATGAGAATAAACAAGTAGGAGGTGAGAATGATCATGATGCTGATGATCTCATTGAATGTGGCCACAATGAACACCATGAGTTCATTTAGAGAGATATCATAGCAAGCAAGAGTAAAGATGGGTGGTAGATCACAAAAGAAGTGGTTAATTATATTTGACTTATATGATGGGATCTTAAGAGCTAAACACAAGTGAATCAAAGAACACACATTTCCAAAGAGGTAGCAGCCAGAAGCTAAAGCCACACAGACTTTCTGGGACATGGAGACCATGTATAGCAGTGGGCTACAGATGGCCAAGAAGCGGTCATAAGCCATCACTGACAGCAGGAAGACCTCAGTGATTACACATGTACAAAACAAATAGAATTGCAGCATGCATCCTGGGAAGGAGATGGCTTTTTCCTTGCTTAAGATATTAGCCAGCATTTTTGGCACAATTACTGTGGAATAGCAAAAATCCACAAAAGACAAGTGACTAAGGAAAAAGTACATGGGGGTGTGAAGTCGAGAGCTCACTCGAATTAGTGCAATCATTGCCAGGTTGCCCAAAACTGTGCATCCATAGATGAAAATGAACAGTAGGGAAAGAAAAACTCTCAACTCAGGGACATCTGATAATCCAAGAAGAATGAACTCTGTCACAGAGGTACAGTTCTCCTCCTCCATTACCATTAGAAGTCAGGTTTGGTAAACCAAATGGTATGTTTTATATTCCTTCTGAGAAGAGAAAAAACAACTCATTGATGTAAAATATATAAAATTCTTATCAAATATGATATATTTAAAATACCATTGTGAAACAATTAAAATGTTCAACATGTCAGTGGATCCAAGTGATCAAAGATAGTTTAAGTACCTGTGGAAAACTATTCGATTCCCAAATTTTATCCACCACAAAAAATTCAGTGGATAAATTAAAACACAGATGATTTGAAGGACTTTGAAGTAGATAAAATGATATACATAAATGTCATGTAGAAAGCAACTCCCATACCCTTAAAAAGGCAGTAAGTTCTATCCATACAGGGTAACAGCAATGTGACCCTAATAATACACACTAATATTTTAGTAAATATCAACTGCATAAATTCTCAACAGATGAGGTCCTATACTACGCCTTTCTTGCAAAATGTAACTAATTTCTTTGAGATTAATGGTTTATTTCAACTTTCAATTTGAAAATATGCACAATGAAAAGAAATTTAAAATACTTACTGAAAACCATCATGATTTTCACACATCAAATTAACAATGTAATGTAATTATAGTATTAGTGATTAATGTCAATAATGGTACAGAAAGATATAACTCCTATGTACTTTTTCTGGAAAGCAATTAAGCAACATAGATCTAAACTCTTAACCTTTACAACAGTAAAAGCTATATGATACTTTCATGAAAGATTTTATGCTTAATAAACTCTTATAACCATTATTTAAATTACACTGATGAAATCATGAAGCCACTGTATGAGACTATATTACAACATTGTTTATAATATTAATGATGTGAGAAGTAGTCAAAAATAGAGTAATTCTTAATCTATCATGTATGTTATGTAGAATAGAAAGATATCATGCTGTTTGGGATTACATTTTGGAGATGCTTAATTTGTTCAAAAATGATACCTATTAATGTGCTTATACATAGGATACATATGATAAATATCATAGATTAGATAGATAGATAGATAGATAGATAGATAGATAGATAGATAGATAGATCGACAGAGCAAGTTAAATGAAGATGTGTACTTAGACATGTGAATGCATGGTAGTGGTATGTGTTGTCACTTTGATTTGGCTACAACTACAGAAAAATGAATCCTTTATCCATTTTAAAAAAGAGGAGGTTGGAGCTTTCCAGAGTTCTCTCAAATTGTTGCTTGGGGAAGTGGTTACTTTGTGCATTCCATAGAAGTGGAATCAGCCATTCAGACTTCTCCTTAAAGAACAGGTAAATAGATGTTGAGGGATTTTATTCTCTGTCCTCCTTTCTAGCCAGCAGTAAGAATATACCCATGATATCATATGCAATGTGTAATGAAAACTGAGTAAAGTCATTCTGGACTGGAAACATATAACCAATATTTTTCCATATCCTGAAGTAATTTTTAAAAAAATGAATATTTTTTTCCTGAAGTCATGACGTTTTCATTACCTGATCAAAAAAAAAAAAAATAGAGATTTGTCTAATTTAGAGTTAAAACAAGAAAATCAGCTCACTCTGAGGAGGTTCTCCTAATGTTCTAGGATGATAATAAGAAGCCAGTTTATGGTAAAAGCACGACAATTCCAAAAAATTAGCCTCACTTACTAAGCAGAAATAGTTCACATGTTCCAGTTTTCCCTGAGTTACTGAGAAGCATTTTAATTCAATTCTCAGAATTAGAGCAACAATTATAGAGCTCATACACAGTCATACACTCTAGATTTTGACAGTAATCAGTGTGGAAAAGTTAGAAAAGGGGGGTGCGCGCATGTATGTGTGCACGCACGCAATTGATATTCTAGAGAAAATTGTTCTAATTTCATCAACTCTTTCCAAATACTAAAAGACAAAAGCATTTTAAACAGGAATTGCAGGGGAATATGAATTCTGTGAAAACAGTCTCTCATTAGAAAACAGATGAATTAGGTATATCTTTAAAATAATCAGTAAGTAGGGAAAAATATTCACTTTTATTTTAAAGTAACCTAGGCCCAGTTCTAGCTAACAAACCTGAGCGACAGACATCTCTCTGGCGCTGGAGATGTTAGGTGTGCACAGTACACTCTCAGAGACTTATACTGTGATGTAAACCCTTGGGAACTGGGCCCCTCATGTCTCAAATTCATATTTATTCTCTATGGTATAAAAAGACATTGGAATTAAAAGAATACTACATGAGATATAAAGCACAGACAATAATTAATCTCTATGGAATACCAGCCTATTTTTTAATACCCTAAATTTGTAAAGCAGTTGTTTAAATTCCAACATGGCTACTTTTATGTTATATTGAGCACATGATGACATTGCACTCTGGTGTCACCTCTGTGAGCCATACCTCATAGTGGCTTTCAGAAATAAAATGAACATTTTCTATGACTGACCTCAATACAAAGGTACCTAAATTTCTGCAGGGCAGTGACTAGAGCCACAGCAGAATTCTTTCAAATACTGGGGAAAAAATAAACTCAGTGCTCAGAAAACCATAAAACAGTTTGCACTTATTGGTACTTGTTACGTGTTAGAATCTAATCTCAACATTATACAAGCAATATCTCATATACTTTTCATAATAAACAGCTAAGAGAATAGCTATTTTTTAACGGAATGTAAGGAACAGGAGTGATTTTGTGCAGAGCAAGATGATCAAATAAAATTGGTGGAGGGGGAGCTGAAGAACACATAGCTCACAATGCATGTTATGACTTGAGTTTCTTTCTGCATTACTTTCTCAAAATCCATCAATTTGATGCCCAATTGTTGCAGCTTCTCCTAAGCTGTTTAAACTAAGGAAGAAGAAGTCTTTGTGGGTGAATTAAAATGACAATTAACCCAAAACTACAAATGAGTTACCATTTTATGGCAGTAGAGATGATGAAAAGATATCAAATAAGAGAAAGACAGCAATCAGAGAAACCCAACTTAAAGAAGAAGATGAAATGTGGGGACAGAGCAGTTTCATTTAGCCAGAAATAAATGATGGTACAGAGTGATGATGAGGAAATAGCTTCTTCACCAGGGTGGTACATCAGAAAGGGGTGTTTCTTTTTTCCTACCTTATGTTTATTAAGATTAAAGTAGGTTTAAATCATTGTATCTGCCTTAGGGGATATAGGTACAAATTTCTACAAATGTCTGCTTTCAACTCTGCCCATCACTGGTGCCCTCAACATCCTCCACCATGTTCTATTGGGTCCCTTCCTTCCCCAACTACCATCCCATTATATCCCCCTCTGCATGCCTCCGTTTTGCAGTCAGATGTTGAATGGTTATTATTGGTTTGGTGTTGACTGAGCCCTTGTAATGATTCTCTATATTCCACATATACATGAGACCATCCTGGTTATCATAAGTGCAAAAGACTGCTGCTGACATCTAGTTGTACAGTCCATAGATAATGCTAAACAACATGTAAGCACAGGATAGTGTCCCACAGCAAAAAATATCCAGTGCAAAATATCAATAGTGTTGATATTGGGAAGTTCCATTTAAAGTATAATATTTCTTACATTGAATATTTTTTAAATTTATTTTCTTCCACAGTTCATGAAATGGAATTCCATGTCTTGTAACTTTGTACTTGTGTGTTGGTTGCTTAATGACCTTAGACATCAGTGGGTTTTAAAAAGTTTAAAGTTTGTGCCTCCCTGGTGGTGGTATTCAGTTGAGCACTGGGCTACGAGGCTGCCTGCAGCCTCTGTAGCGCCAGTTCAATCCCCAGCCCCCGGCAAGGGTCCCATGCTGCTCCCCTCAGTAGTGTACTTCATCATTCTGCCTGTACTGCTCCCCGCTCTGGCTCTGGTGAGTTCTCCCACTCTCCCGCGCTTCTGACTGTACCCAGTGCCTGTATAAATAAATAAATAAATAAAGCTTTAAAAAAAATTTAAAGTTTGCAAAATATCTTGTTTTTTTTGTACTCTATAGTGGCAAATATCTTTCCATAATACCTTCTGTACTTACAACAGAGGACTGATAATGCTGGCTAAAGATTATTCTACTAAATGATATTGTAACACTTTTTAATTGTCATTTTATTAATCATACTAAGGCCTTTTTTTTATGTTTCTCAGAACTAATAATATCATTCTCCAATGACTGCATAACAATTTCATTTGACAATAAGATTACCAGATGAACCTTAACTACAAATAACAAGCATGTAATAATATAGTAAATTATTACAATATTCATTGACTTGGATATAAGACCTTAAATCATAAAATTTCATAGAACGAAAATATAGGCAAAATGTTCCATCACAGAGACTTCAGTGATACCTTTGTAGATTCATGTCTAACAGCAAGAAAAACAAAATAGATTATAAACAATTGGGGCTATATCAAACTAAAACACTTCCGCACAGGGAATGAAACAATAATCAAAACCAAAAGACACCCTAATAATGAGAAAAATATTTGTACGCCATACATTTGTCAAGGGACTGTTATCAAAATTGACGAAGAACTCACAAGTCAGCAAAAAGAAAGATGCTCATCATCACTTATTGCTAGAGAAATGCAAATCAAAACCACAATAAGGTTGTGATTTCATCTCACACCTCGGAGAATGGTCCATAACAAAACCCAGAAACAACAGGTGGAGGTGAGGATGTAGAGACAAAGAAACACTCATACACCATTGGTGGAAAAGTGCACTGACTCAACCCCTATGAAAATAGTTTGAGGTTTCTCAAAATATAAAAAATGGTCTACCATATGATCTAGCAATTCCACTCCTAGGTGTCTACCCAAAGACTAACACAAATAAATGTATGTGTGCTCATATTTATTGCCTTATTACTTACAATAACCAAGCTAAGGGAAGAACCTAAGCTCCCAAAGACAGAGGAGTGAATTAAGACTATACACAGGTTTATTTGGATATATTTTTCTATGCATTAAAGAATAAATATTTATTGAGAGTTTAAAAAAAGACTATATATAGGGCCTCCTTGGTGGTGCAAAGGGTTAAGAAGCAACCTATGAAGCTATTTGCAGCCACTGCAGCATGAGTTCCATACCTGGCCAGGGAGTTACCCACATGGTGCAGCAGACCTCTTCTGTCTAACTCACTGCTCCCCTCAGCAGTGTATTTCAGTCAATCTTCCTGTTTGGTTCCCTGCTCTGTCTCCGGTGAAGCCTCCCCCCTCCCCCCACCTCTGGCCTACACCCTAGTTCTTGTATGCATAAATAAATAAATCTTTAAAAAAAGACTATATATAGGGCCTCCCCGGTGGCGCAGTGGTTGAGTGCTGGGTTGTGAAGCTGCCTGCAGCCTCTGCAGCGCCAGTTCGATCCCCGGCTGCTGGGCAAGGGTCCCACATGGCGCTCAGACCTCTCCTGCCACCCGCTGCTCCCCTCAGCAGTGTATTTCGTCAGTCTGCCTGTTCTGCTCTCCACTCTGACTCTGGCGAATTCTCTCACCCTCCCGCACTTCTGACTGTACCCAGTGCTTGTATAAATAAATAAATAAATAAAATCTTTTAAAAAAAAATAAAAGAATAAAAGAAAAGACTATATATAGAAATTGTAATAGTACTCAGCTTGCCATTTGCAACAACATGGATGGAGCTGGGGGAGATGATGCTATGTGAAATAAGTCAAAAGGAGAAAAACACATACCAGATGGTGTCACTTAAATGTGGAATATAGAGATACAAAAAGGGTCAGAAAAAGCTAAGCAAATAACAAACCCTGGGAATCTTATTGTAAATGTGACTATAAGAAGGGGAGTGGGGAGAAGGATAAAATTGTGGAGGGGGTAACAATGGATGATGGTTAATAATTAAGGTTCCTTTCTATAGGTATAGTGCAGTAACACACACTTGAAGGATGTGATTGTAGGGACAGGATGACACAGGGCAGGATCTCTATGACCAGAACAGATGGGGTAATAGAGAGTCCTGGAGCCCTCTGTGGCTTTTTCAGGTTTTTATTGGGATTTGCCATGCACATGGCAGGCAGGAGTCTGGGAGGCAGGGAGCCTGGCAAGCCTCCCAGCCCTCAGCAAGTCTTCACTGTCTCTGGGCTCTTTGATGTTCCCTCGTGGCCTTTGCTTTCTTTGCTCCTATCACTCTGCTGGCATCCCCATGACACTGCCCTTATAAGCCCAGACTTAGCCCAGGTATACACACCTACATATGCCCACTCCAGGTGCCTGCCATCAGGCATGCATTTAATCTAATGGCGGGAGGGGCAGAAAAATCTGATACTTTACTTACCCTACAGTGATCACGTACCTCTAAATAATATATAGGATTGTAAACAAGTGTTGCTTCTATAAAATAAACTCAGTAAACAGTTCATTTCAAAAGCAGAAAGGTGTTTGGCAGAAAGCAAAGTAAGGACTTAACAGCACATTCAATGAGGGAAAAGTGTTTTTGTTGTCTTCTTATCTCTTGACATCCTTATTTCTCAGACTGTAGATGACAGCATTCAACATTGGCATCACCATGTGTAAAACACAGATGATTCATTCTGTGCCTTTCTGGAATTGGGTGCAAAGAAGATGGTTCCATAGAAGATGGTAGCAGTGGTCGGTATGAGACATAGGTGAAGAAGGCTTTGTGGTGTCCACCAGCTGAATGAATCTTCAGGGTGGTAACACTGAAGAACACATGTGACTTGAGAATGATGAGCAATGTGCTCAACTCAATTGAAGCGGCAATAGTGATAAGGATTATTGTCTCTGGCCGAGACAATAATCAGAGCAATATGGAGATCAGCGGTAGAAATCACATAATCTATTATGTGGACTCCAGAAAGATGACTTAATTGTGGAACATGGGAACATGAAAGAACATGCTACTTCCCACACATGTGACTCTACCACTAGCACAGCACAGAGTTTCTGATCTTGGTAACTGTAGAGCAGAGGGATGCAAATGGCCACGAAGTGGTCAAAGACCAGCATACCAAATAGAATTAAGTGTGTAACCACAGAGATGCCAAAGATAAAGAAGTGCACACACCACACAGACACACACACAGTGCTGAAAATAAAATGCTTGTTTTCTACTACTGGGCTAGAATTCAGCATTTTATCCACTTTGGAAAATTAGTATGAGAACAAGGATAAAAGGAAAAGTGAGGGAATCAGCCTCACTCACAAATGCCATTATTCATTGTAAAGTCCATTCCAAATTTGTGTGTGTGAGACAGCGACATAACCAGTATAAGTAATAAAATACCATATGAGAGAGAAAAGCAATTTTGTGCCATATTATCTGAAGTTCCAAAAACACTGGACACTGCCACCACCACACAAATATGTAGAAAATATGAAAAAAAAAACAATAAATTTAAAAAAAAATAACAAAATAATTTTAAAAGTTGCATACCTATAAGGAAGTTTAATTTTGGATATAAACAGCTTGATAAAGGTAGTCATTCACTGGAAAACAATAAGAAATCCTTTTTAAAGTGGATCGGTTTCCATAATAGGGTACTGAAAGTGTTCTCAACACTTCTCAACAGTTCTCATTAAGCTTATGAAGGTTTAACAACACATTGAATGTGTTTCTCAGTCCTTTCCACATATGCATTTCAGACATTATAGACTAAATGAAAGCAAAGAAGTGGCCAGCAAATTTTGAATGCACTCAATACTACCCTTGAATTGCAAAGGAACAAATGTTAGTGTATTGAAAAGAATTACTCTCATCTATCTACTTACTGGGTTATTTTCTATTAGGCTTGCTAGTGGGCTTTCTATAGGCTTTCTATTAGGCTCACAACTCTAACACAGCACCTCCACCAGTCTCCAATTTGGGATGCTAAGTCTGGCTAAGTAAATAATGTCTAGGAAAACTTTTTGGAGCTCACCAGTTTTTTGAGAGCTTCTTTCACATCCTTGTTTCTCAGACTGTAGATCAGGGGATTGAGCATGGGAATCACTACGGTGTAGAACACTGTGGCCACTTTGTCGATATCTGGATTGTTGTCAGAACTGGGCCGGCAGTAGATGAATAGGATTGTTCCCTGGAAGACAACGATGGCTGCGAGGTGGGAGGCACAAGTGGAAAAGGCTTTGCGCCTTCCCTCTGCAGAGCGCATCCTCAGGATGGTGATGAGAATAAACAAGTAGGAGGTGAGGATGATCACGATGCTGATGATTTCATTGAACGTGGCCACAGTGAACACCATGAGTTCATTTAGAGAGATGTCATGGCAGGCAAGAGTAAAGATAGGTGGTAGATCACAAAAGAAGTGGTTAATTATATTTGACTTGTATGATGGGATCTGAAGAGCTAAACACAAGTGAATCAGAGAGCACATATTTCCATAGAGGTAGCAGCCAGAAGCTAGAACCATGCAGACTTTCTGGGACATGGAGACCATGTAGAGCAGTGGGCTACAGATGGCCAAGAAGCGGTCATAAGCCATCACTGACAGCAGGAAGACCTCAGTGATTGCAAATGTACAAAACAAATAGAATTGCACCATGCATCCTGGGAAGGAGATGGTTTTTTCCTTGCTTAAGATATTAGTCAGCATCTTTGGTACAATTATTGTGGAATAGCAAAAATCCACAAAAGACAAGTGACTAAGGAAAAAGTACATGGGGGTGTGAAGTCGAGAACTGACTCGAATTAGTGCAATCATTCCAAGGTTTCCAAAAACTGTACATCCATAGATAAAAAGGAATAGCAGGGAAAGAAAAACCCTTAACTCAGGAGCATCTGACAATCCAAGAAGAATGAATTCTGTCACAACGGTACAGTTCTCTTCCTCCATTTCCATCATAACTCAGGTTTGGTAAACCAAATGATATGTTTTATATTCCTCCTGAGAAGAGTAAAAACAACACATTTATGTTAACCTCAGAAATATATTAAAAATTTTATCAAAAACAGTGCATTTGAAATGCAATTGTGAAATAATTAAAATGTTCAACATGTGAGTGGATCCTACTGATCAAAGATAGTTTAAGTCCCAAATTTTACCCACCACAGAAAAAATCAGGGGATAAATTAAACACAGATGATTTGAGGACTTTGAAGCAGATAAAATGATATACATTAATGTCATGTAGAGAGCAACTCCCATGCCTTAAAAAGGCAGTAATTTCTGTCCAGATAGAGTAACAGCAACTGTGATCTTAATAACACACACTGACATTTTAGTCAATCTCAACAGCATAAATTCTCAGCAGATGAGGTCCTGTACCACACCTTTCTTGGAAAATGCAACTAATTTCTTTGAGATTAATGGTTTATATCAACTTTCAACTTGAAAATATGCACAATGAGAAGAAAATTAAAATACATACTGAAAACCATCATAACTTTCACACATCAAATTAACAAAATAATGTAATTATAATGTTAGTGATTAATGTTAATAATGATGCAGAAATATGTAACTCATGTGCACTTTTTCTGGAAAGCAGTTAAGCAACATAGATACAAACTCTTAACCTTTACAACAGTAAAAGCTATATGACACTTTTATGAAGGATTTTATGCTTACTAAACTTTCATAACATCTATAACTACATTGATGAAATTGTGAAGCCAGTGTATGAAACTATATTGCAGCATTATTTATAATATTGACAATGAGAAAAATAGTCAAAAATAGAGCAATTGTTCTAAACTGTCATGCATGATATATAGAATAGAAAGATAGCATGCTGTTTGAAATTACATTGTGGAGATGCTTAATTTGTTTTAAAAATGATACCTATTAATATGCTTATATATGATACATATGATAGTTTGAGTGAGTTAAATGAAGGCGTATATTTAGACATGTGAATGTATGATACTGGTATGGATTATTACTTGGATTTGGCTACAATTCTAGAAAAATAAATATTTTATCCATGTTAAAAAAAGAGGTAGGTTGAAGCTTTCTTGGGTTCCCCCAAATTGTTGCTTAGGGAAATGGTTACTTTGTCCATTCATTAGAAGTAGGATCACCCGTTCAGACTTGTTCTTAAAGAAAAGGTAAATTGAAGTTGAGGGAATTTTACTCTGCTCTCCTTCCTAGACAGCAGGAAGAATATACACATGACACCATATGCCATGTGTAATGAGAATTGAATAAAGTCATTCTGTACTGGAAACATAAACCATTATTTTTTCCATATCTTGAAGTAATTTTTTGTAAAAAATGGAAATATTGTTTTCCTGAAATCATGAATTTTTCATTACCTGATCAAAGAAAATAGAGATTTGTTTACTTCAGAGTTAAAACAGGAAAATCAACTCAGAGGATGTTCTTCCTAATGTTCTAGATGATAATAAGAAACCAGTTTATGGCAAACCCATGACAAATCCAAACATGTAGCCTCACATATTGAGCAGCAATAGTTCACATGTTTTGATTCTCCATAAACTGCTGAGAAGCATTTTAATTCAATTCTCGGATTTAGAACAACAATTACAGAGTTCATACACAGTTATACACTCTAGATTTTGACAGTAATGAATGTGGAAAGATAGAAAAGGAGAGGTGTGTATGTGTGTGTGTGTGTGTGTGTGTGGACAGAGCATTTTATTAACTCTCTTCTAACATACACATCAAAGTTTGATGTTAGAGAAAATTGTTCTAATTCCAACAACTCTTTCTAAATACTAAAATACAAAAACATTTTAAAAAGGAAATGCAAGGGAATATGAATTCTGTGAAAACATTCTCTAATTTGAAAACAGATGAATTAGGCATATCCTTAATAAATGTTTGCTGGCTAAAATTATTCACTTTTATTTTAAAGTAACCTAGGCCCAGTTCTAGCTAACAAACCTGGGTGACAGACATCTTCTCTCTGGCGCTGGAGCTGTTAGGTGTGCACAGTACACTCTCAGAGACTTATACTGTGATGTAAACCCTTGGGAACTGGGCCCCTCATGTCTCAAATTCATATTTACTCTCTATGGTATAAAAAGACATTGAATTAAATGAATACTACATGAGATATAAAGCACAGACAATAATTAATCTCTATGGAATACCAGCCTATTTTTTAATACCCTAAATTTGTAAAGCAGTTGTTTAAATTCCAACATGCCTACTTTTATGTTACATTGAGCACATGATGACATTGCACTCTGGTGTCACCTCTGTGAGCCATACCTCATAGTGGCTTTCAGAAATAAAATGAACATTTTCTATGACTGACCTCATTACAAAGGTACCTAAATTTCTGCAGGGCAGTGACTAGAGCCACACCAGAATTCTTTCAAATACTGGGAAGAAAATAAACTCAGTGTTCAGAGAACCATAAAACAGTTTGCACTTATTGAATGCTTGTTATGTGTTAGAATCTAATCTAAACATTGTACAAGCACTCTCTCATTTAATTTTCATAATAAACACTTTTTTTTTTTCTTAAAGTTATATTTATTTGAGGGAATGTTGGTTTCATAACCTTTACATATTTTAGGGATGTAGGTTCACATCTCTACAATGCATGTTCTCACACCGACCACCAATGAATGCACCAGTAATTTTCCACTACAGTCCACTGCCATCTCTTCCTCTTTTGCTCCTACCTCCCATCTTCCCTTGTGGTAGCCTCGGATCTTCCAGTCAGATTTCAAGGGTTTGTTTTTGTCTGTTCCTTTGCTTTGTTATTTAGAGAATAACTCAATTTTTTAAAGGAATGTATAAATAGGGGTTGATTTTCTGCAGAGCAAGATGACCAAATGAAATTGGTGGAGGGGGAGCTGAAGAACACACAGCTCACAATGCATGTTATGACTTGAGTTTCTTTCTGCAATTGCTTTCTCAAAAGTCATCAATTTGATGCCCTATTGTTGCAGATTCTCCTAGGCTGTTTAAACTAAGGAAGAAGAAGTCTTTGTGGGTGAAGATAAAATGACAATAAATCCAAAACTACAAATGAGCTACTATTTTATGGCAGTAGAGTTGATGAAAAGACATCAAACAAGAGAAAGACAGCAATCAGAGAAACCCAACTTAAAGAAGAAGATGAAATGTGGGGACAGAGCAGTTTCATTTAGCCAGAAATAAGTAATGGCACAGAGTGTTGATGAGGAAATTGCTTCTTCACCAGGGTGGTACATCAGAAAGGGGTGATTCTTTTTTCCTACCTTATGTTTATTGAGATTAAAGTAGATTTAAATAATTGTATCTGCGCCAGGGGATATAGGTTCAAAATTCTACAAATGTCTACTTTCAACTCTGCCCATCACTGGTGCCCTCAACATCCTCCACCATGTTCTATTGGGACCCTTCCTTCCCCCACTACCATCCCATTGTCATCCCCTCTGTATGCCTCTATTTTACAATCAGATGTTGAATGGTTATTATTGGTTTGGTGTTGACTGAGCCTTTGTAATGATTCTCTACATTCCACATATACATGAGACCATCCTGGTTATCATAAGTGCAAAAGACTGCTGCTCACATCTAGTTGTACAGTCCATAGATAATGCTAAACAACATGCAAGCACAGGATAGTGTCCCACAGCAAAATAAATAAATAAATAAATAACCAGTGCAAATGATTAATAGTGTCGAGGCTGAGAAATTCCACTCAATGTAAAATATTTCTAACATTGAATATTTTCTTTTTAATTTATTTTCTTCCACAGTACATGCAATGGAATCCACATCTGGTAACTTTGTACTTGTGTCTTGATTACCTAATAACCTTAGCCATCCACTGTGTTTTAGAACATTTAAAGTTTGCATAATATCTATTTTCTTGTCCTCTCTGGTGGGCAAATATCTATCCAGTTTAATACCTCCTGTACTTACAACAGAAGACTGATGATGCTGGCTTAAAGAATATTCTATTAAGTGATATAATAACATGTTTTAATTGTCATTTTATTAATCAACTAAGGGCTTTTTAATAAGTTTGTCAGAACTAATAATATCATTCTCCAATTACTGCATAACAATAGCATTTGACAATAAGATTACCAGCTGAATTTTCATCTTGGTTATCATGCATATGTAGTGCAAAAATGATATATAAAATAAAAAAGGCAAAAAAATCCACAAAAGATTACCAGATGAACCTTAAATACAAAAAGCATAAATGTCATTATATTAGTAAATTATTAAAATATTCATTGACTTGGATACATAACCTTATATCATAAAATTACATAGAAGGAAAACATACACAAAATGTTCCATGGCAGTGATATAGTTCAGTGATATAGTTGTAGATTCATCTCCAGCACCGAGAAAAGCAAAGTAGAATATAAACAACTGCAGCTATATCAAACTAAAACACTTCTGCACAGTGAAAGAAACTATAACTAAAACCAAAAGACACCCTAGTAATGAGAAAAATAATTGCACAAAAACATTTGACAAGGGACTGTTATCAAAGATCTACAAAAAACTCACAAGTCAGCAAAAAGGAAGATGCTCATCATCACTTATTGCTAGAGAAATGCAAATCAAAGCCACAATAAGGTTGTGATTTCATCTCACACCTGGCAGAATGGTCCATATTAAAAACCAGAAACAACAGGTGATGGTGAGGATGTGGAGACAAAGAAACCCTCACACACTGTTGGTGGAAAAGTGCACTGACTCAACCCCTATGAAAATAGTTTGGAGGTTTCTCAAAATATTAAAAATGGTCTATCACATGATTAGCAAGTCCACTTCTAGGTGTCTACCCAAACACTAACACAAATAAATATATGTGTGCTCATATTTATTGCCTTATTACTTACAATAGCCAATTGAAGGGAAGAACCTTAGCTCCCAAAGACAGAGGAGTTATTGAAGACTATATCTAGGGTCTCCCTGGTGGTGCACAGGGTTAAGAAGCAACCTATGAAGCTATTCGCAGCCACTGCAGCATGAGTTCAATCCCTGGCCAGGGAGCTACCCACATGGAACAGCAGACCTCTCCTTTCTCACCCGCTACTCCCCTCAGCAGTGTATTTCAATCTGCCTGTTCTGTTCCCCACTCTGTCTCTTGTGAATCCCCTCACCTCCCCCACCTCTGGCCTACACCCCAGTGTATGCATAAATAAATAAATCTTTAAAAAAAGACTATATATAGACATTGTAATAGTAATCAGCTTGCCATTTGCAACAACATGGGTGGAACTGGGGGAGATGATGCTATGTGAAATAAGTCGAAAGGAGAAAACACATACCAGATGGTGTCACTTATATGTGGAATATAGAGATACAAAAAAGGGTCAGAAAAAGCTTAACAAATAACAAACCCTGGGAATCTTATTGTAAATGCGAGACTATCAGAGGGAAGGGTAGGAGGTTAAAGTTGTGGTGGTAACAATGGATTATGGTTATTGATTAAGGTGCCTTATTTATTGTTGTAGTACAGTAACACACTCCTGAAGGATGTGCTCACATACCTCTAAATCATATACAGCATTGTAAACAATTATTGCTTCTATAAAGTAAATAAATTCAGTAAACAGTTCAATTCAAAAGTAGAAAGGTGCCTGGCAGCAACCAAAGTACTTAACAGCACATTCAATGAGAAAAAGTGTTTTTGTTATCTTGTTGTCTCTTGACATCCTTATTTCTTAGACTGTGGGGATGAGACCATTCAACATTGGCATCACCACTGTGTAAAACACAGATGATTCCTTCTGTGCCTTTCCAGAATTGGGTGCAAAGAAGATGGTTCCATGGAAGGTGGTAGCAGTGGTCAGTATGAGACATAGGTGGAGAAGGCTTTGTGGAGTCCACCAGCTGAATGAATCTTCAGGGTGGTAATAGCAATGCACACATGTGACTTAAAAATGATGAACAGTGAGCTCAACTCAATTAAATGTGCAACAGGGAAAAGGAACAACTGGTTGAGAAAATAATCAGAAGAAGAGAGGAGATCAGGGAAGAAATCACAAAAGTGATTGATTGTGTGGATCCAGAAAGTGGAACATAGGAACATCAAAGAACATGCTACCCCCCATGCATGTGACCACACCAGAAGCACAGCACAGAGTTTCTGATCTTGGTAACTGTACAGCAGAGTATGCAGATGGCCACAAATTGGTCAAAGACCAGCATATCAAATAGAATTATATCTGTACCACAGAGGCGCCAAAGATAAAGAAGTGCACACACACTCACACACACTACTGAAAAATAAATACTTTTCTTCTACAAGTGGGCTAGAATTCAGCATTTTATTCACTTTGGAAAATGTGTATGAGAACAAAAGGTAAAAGAAAAAGTGAGAAGTAACCTCACTCACAAACGCCATTACTCATTGTAAAGTCCATTCCAAATGCATGTGTGTGAGACACTGACATATACAGTATAAATAATAAAATACCATATGAGAGAGAAAAACAATTCTGTGCCATATTATCTGAAAGTCCAAAAACATCAGACACTACAACCACCACACAAACAATTAAGAAAACATGAAATAAGCACAAAATGAAATAAGAACAAAAATATTAAAAAAGGTATATACTTATTTGGAAATATAAATTTTAATATAAACAGCTTGACAAAGGTGTGTTATTCATTGTAAAACAATAAAAATTCCATTTGAAGTGGATCAGTTTCCATAATAGTTACTGAAAGTGTGTTTCTCAACAGTTCTCATTAAGCTTATGAAGGTTTAACAACAAATTGAATGTGTTTCTCAGTCCATTCCACATATGCATTTCAGACATTATAGACTAAATGAAAGCAAAGAAATTGCCAGCAAATTTTGAAATACACACAATCCTACCTTGAATTGCAAAGAACCAAGGTAAGTGAATCAAAAAGAATTACTCTCATCAACCTACTTCCTGGCTATCCTCACCACTCTAACACTGCACCTCCACTCAACTCCACTTTGGGATGCTAAACCCAGCTAAGAAAATAATCTCTAGGAAAATATTTTGGAGCTCACCAGTTTTTTGATAGCTTCTTTCACATCCTTGTTCCTCAGACTATAGATCAGGGGATTGAGCATAGGAATCATTACAGTGTAGAACACCGTGGCCACTTTGTCAGTATTGGTAGTGTTGCCAGAACTGGGCCGACAGTAGATGAAAAGGATTGTTCCATGGAAGACAATAATGGCTGCAAGGTGGGAGGCACAAGTGGAAAAGGCTTTGTGCCTTCCCTCTGCGGAGCGCATCCTCAGGATGGTGATGAGAATAAACATATAGGAGGTGAGGATGATCACAATGGTGGTCATCTCTGCACTTGTGTTTAGCTCTTTAATTTGCACAGCAAAAGAGACAATAACAAAAACAAAGAGAAACCCCACCAACTGGGAGAACATTTTTGCACCCAACACTAATGATAAAGGACTGATCACAAAAATCTGCAAAGAGCTGATGAGTCTCAACAACAACAAAGAAAATAATCCAGTCAAAAAATGGGCAGAAGAGCTTAAAAGAAACTTCTCTGAAGAGGAAATGCAAATGGCCAACAGGCATATGAAAAAATGTTCAACATCACTTGTCATCAGGGAAATGCAAATCAAAACTACCATGAGATACCATCTTACACCAGTGAGAATGGCACATATTAAAAAAACTAGCAACAACAAATGCTGGCGAGGGTGTGGAGAAAAAGGAACTCTTCTGCACTGTTGGTGGGAGTGCAAACTGGTCCAACCACTGTGGAAAGCTGTGTGGAGATTTCTGGACCTACTAAACATAGAGCTTCCATATGACCCAGCAATTCCACTCCTAGGTATTTACCCAAAGGACACAGAAACATCAATTCCAAAGAACACCTGCATCCCTATGTTTATAGCAGCACTGTTTACAATAGCTAAGCTTTGGAAACAACCCAAATGCCCAAAAATAGATGACTGGATCAAGAAGATGTGGTACATATATACCATGGAATATTACTCAGCATTCAAAAAAGATAAACACATGCAATTTGCTGCAACATGGATGGCGCTGGAAGGGATCATGCTCAGCGAAATAAGCCAAAAAGAAAAAGAAAAATACCGGATGGTCTCACTCATAGCAGGAATCTAGAAAACTTAAATAAGGGACCAGGAAAATGAATAACTATAAGAAAGTGAAAATCAAAATCAACAAAAAACTATGAACCAGAGACACTTTTAGGGGGGCGGGGGCGGGAGGGGAGGGATTGGGGTCAGAATGGGGGGCTGCAATTGTATGGGGAATATAACAATAAAATTTATTAAAAAAAAAAAAAAAAAAAAAAGAAACTTCATGACCCCTAACACTAGTCCCACACAATTTAGGGTTTGGTGCTGAATCATTATAAGTAAATCATAAATGATTTAATTAGAGATTTGTTTTATGAAATCCAAACCCCTTCTTTTGGTGGACTCAAGTCAATACTAGAAAGAATTGGGATCCTAGGAATTTTTTTTTTAATACTTAGTACTTAATTTGTCTCTGTTCCTGTAGGTCATGCTATATTATAATTAATTGTATCTTTTTTTTCATGGGTGGTAACATAATTATTGTTGCAGTTTCCATGTTTATACTGTTCTTGGTACAAGGGTGATTCTTCAAAATAAATATTTGCCGACAAATAAATAAATAAATTAGCACTTTTCTCTGTTTTCCGCTGAAGAGATAAGAAATATGCTTATTTAAGATGTTTAACACACCAGTGTTCATTTTTGCCAATAAAGTTTAAATGGAAAGAATGTCTTTTATAATCTATATTATCATTTTGAAAGTAAGATTAGCATAGTGATTTTGTTAATTACGTTCTTGAATGTCAACCATTCATTATTCAAGCAGCTAGCATAAGGATTCAAACTTCCTGTAACTGTGACAGTAAGACTTATAATGATATATTTGACAAATAAATTCACTGCTTTTAATATATTTGAAAAATTAATCAAAGATGTGTACATGAAACTATTAACAAAAATGCTTGCTGATGCACTGCACAATTATTCGTGTGAGTAAAACTTAGAAATACAGTGTCAGATGAGGAAAATGATCAAAGATAAGGTATAAGTATATTATGGCACACCATGCAGCTATTAAATTTATTTTTAAGAACTTATCCGAAACATTGCTATGATAAAATAACTAATTAAAAAATAGTTAGCCAGATTGCACAGATAGAATGATATCTGTGTAAATTTCATTGTACTCTCATAACATCCATGAAACAATAATGATTCCAGTCTTTTTAAATGCTATGTAGAAACATGCCAAAATTTTCACAAAACAGAAATATTACTGGGTGGGGTCAGGAAGATGACTGTCTTTTTAAATAAGGATGGATTTTTTTGAAGTTTTTGACATTGAGAAAATAATGATGGGAGTGAGAAAACTCTTATTTATTCTCTCCCTCTTGACCCTTAGTATACCTGACTGCAAAGGCACTGTGTGGTTATTCTCAGAGAAATGTGAATCTAGGCTAAAACATAGTGGAGTCATTCTTCAAATGACATAAAGAGGTGAAGAAGACATGCACTAAGAAAACCCAGCTTGAGGGCCTCCCTGGTGGCTCAAGGGTTTAAGCACCACACTAGGAAGCAATCTGCAGCCTCTGCAGCATGAGTTCAACCCCAGCTGGCCAGGGAGCAACCCACATGGCGCAGCAAATCTCTCCTGTCTCGCCCGCTGCTCCCCTCGGCAGTGTATTTCAGCCAGTCTGCCTGTTCTGCTCCCCACTCTGTCTCTGGTGAATCCTCTCACCTCCCCCCCACCAGCCACCCGCATATCTGGGCTGTACCCCAGCTCTTAAAAAAAAAAAAAGAAAACCCAACTTGAAAACATTCTTTGAGTCAAAAGAAAACAACTGGAAAATGACTAGAAAATAACTACTCTAATAATGGCATTCCTTTTCAATGTATAGTAAAAATAAATTATTTGTCTTTTCTGAGTTTGAAGTAGAACATAATTTTAAAAATGCTCCTGTTTCCAAATCTAAAGATGAAAAAGCAGACTACCAATTACTTATACAGCAGAATTTTTTAACCAGCAGTTATTCTGACTCCTTTGGAACATTTGGCAATGTCTGAAGGCATTTTTGATTGTCACAGAATGTTGTTCTGGTAGTTAACCAAAAAGAGAGGGGTATGACTGATATCAGTTGGGTAAAGACTCAGGATAAAAAAGCCACAAGACAGCGTCTCATGCCCACACATACCATCACAGGCAAACACCAGAATATTATTTGGCCCAAAATGTTAGTAGTACCTGTTTGAGACAGTTAAAATTTTTTTTCCACAATTCCAAAATAATTATTTTATCTGCTTCAGCTCTGGTTCACAGGTCTGTGTTCCTCCATGTACTCTCCTGAAGACTTCCAACTGCCTCTGTCAGCATCAGTGTGACCTTCAGCAGAATCTCCACGAAGTCTTCACCAGGTTCATGGTTCATGGATGGAGTGAGTGGAAGTATGGGGGGAGAAGGAAGGAAAGAGAAATCAAGCATTTTGCTGCATGTCTACATTCTTTGCACTCTTTTTTATTTTTCTTAAAGATTTATTTTTATACAAGAGCTGGGGTACAGACCAGAGGCGTAGGAGGGTAAAAGGGTTCACCAGAGATAGCGGGGAGCAGAACAGGTAGACAGATCGAAAACACTGCTGAGGGGAGCAGCAGGCAAGACAGGAGAGACACCATGTGGGACTCTCCCTCAGTGGCCGGGAATCGAACCCACACTGCAGAGGCTGCGGACAGCTTCACAGTGCGGTGCTCAACTGCTGCGCCACCAGGGGAGGCCCTCTTTTCACTCTTATACTAATAGCTGCTACTAGATATTTGATTAGGAGGATTAAATTTTTCCTGTTTCCCACTGAGATTATTTCTCAATACACGAAGGGCAAATATTTTCATTAAAGAATGTTCAAAACATGACATGTCTTAAAGCACTATCCAGTTAATAGATGACTACATAGATTTTTTTAAATGTTTAGTTCAATTGCCCTCCAATCAATTTCCTCCTGCTCCTATATAACTATTAGAAATTACCTTTATAAGAAAATTAATGAATAAGCTTCCAGATATCTGAAAGTATCAATCATATCCATTCCAAAAATCCAGAGTGCAACCAAGTTTTGGGACAATCATTGCTTCCCCTACCTCTAAAGATGCTGTGATGGAAAATGTTAGAAACTTTCTGTTTTTGTCAGTGTGTATCCGCAGGGCCCATATTCCTGAAGCTTCCCAAAGCAGTAATTGATCTCTGTGGAGCATCAATTAGTAAAGTACCAAGAAAACATCACCATCTTGGGATCCCCGTCATTAATGACTTCTATAGGGAAAAACTAACCCAACTTGGTGCATGTTATTATAATTCAGCACAATTCCTTCCAGAGACCATGAATTGGAGAGCATTGTATGCTGCTCCCAGCATTGCTCTATGAATCAGGGGTTATATTATCATTCTAAAATATTTGAATGGGTCATGTAAATTTTGCCTGCTTTATGTTCAAACACTCTTACTGGAGAACTAGGGTCTGAGATCATACAAAGGGGTGAAATGATGAACCTCCTTTACTGAGAAAAATAATAAATGTTCATATTTCCTAACCACTTCCTATGATCTACATGTGGTCCTGAATACAATTATTAACATGTTTGATCTTCATGAAAAGACATGAAATTGATGGTTATGCACTTTCAAATGAAGTAACTGAAGCACATACAGATGTAACTTGCCCACAGCCACACACAGAATCACTGGGAGAATGAGGCCATGTGCTACCCTTATGACTATGTGAATGGTGTTGGGATGTCTTACTGCTACTCACTGCCACAGGTCATTGATTAGGACTGTGGGGTTAGGACCTCTTCCAGGGCTGCACCTTTTCTAAATTTATAATGTTGCCCTCCAGAGATCAAGGTATTTTCTGTGGTTTGTGCCCTTAGATATTAACATTTCAACTATTCCATGGACATATGTGATTAGTTATTGTCTATTGTAATTCTCTAAAGCCTGTATATGATTTCTTAAAATCAATCCATTGGATGACTTCCTAAAGTGAAGAAGTATTTCTGGGTCTCACTTTCAATCTCACAATTCCTTTTATTTTTCAAGAACAAGGATTCCTGTTAACTGTTCACATATTACATGAGTAACTTCAACTAGAACACTAGCAAATTTCCAAAACCTAAAACATAAAAAAGTTGAAATAATGATTTTTATGAAGCCTGAAATTTTTCTTTATCAAGACTATTCAAATGTGTGTTATAACTTCTTGTTTCTCCCTGACATATTCTTATATATTCCTTTTTATTGAAAAGAACTGCATGAAACAAGAATTTAAGTAAATACTTACCAGTACAGTCATTCAATGTGAGAACAACTGTTTCTGTTTTCTTGCTGACCGTCTCCTCGACATCCTCATTTCTCAGAGAGTAGATCAGAAGATTCAACATGGGGTTCACCAGGTGTAAAACACAGGTGCCACTTTTTGTGAAAAGTGGGGAGGGGATAAGATGGACTATAGTGGAGGACTTACAGTGCCTGGTGGGGATTGTGGTGTGGCAACATACATCTGATAGGAAAGAACCTATGCCTTTGAATTTTATGTGATATTTTATGCCAACATCACCACAATAAAAATAATACAATTTGAAAAAAAAATAAGACAAGTATACTCTCATTATTATCATAAAAATAAAGTTCCACAGATGTCCAACAAGCATGAGAATATTGAATTCACCAAAAAATAAAAATGTAAGCAATTTTTTAAAAAAGTATCTGAAATGTCACAATTTGAAAGTGAAAAAATATATAAGATTGTATGCCAAGGTTTAGGAGGATTGTATGCCAAGGTTTAGGAGACATGTCTGGAGTCTTAAACAATGACTTGAATTCTGCCCACAATTGCATTTACAACCTTAGTCAGATCCCTTCCATATGTGGACTTTGATTTCCTGAGGTAATATAAATATTTTCTTAATATTAATGAAAATTCAAAATTGTGTGTTAGTTGTATGGTAAATAATTTCTGAATACCCAGAAAAAATAGAACTTAATAGAAGAGGAAAGCATTTCCATATTTAAGCATCCAGTATCTAAAACACCCTTTGTTATATATTTTACCTTACTATTTTTTTTCCACGTTTTAGAAGCACAGGTGAGAAAGAAAGGCACCTGCATGATCACAGGCGGGCGGTAGAGCTCCATATTTTACTTTTCCATACAAAATGATTATTTAGTCCAAGCTTATATAATGCATATGAATGAAATCTTTTAATAATGATCAGAAAAATGAGTTATTAATATTAGAGAGTTTTGATATTTTCAATGTGCAGGATTAGATAGTTTTTGGTGCAAGAGATAGCCTGATTTTCATTTTATTTTGAATAACGTTATATAGGCTATTCATTTTCAACACTCAAGCAACTCTAAGCAATTTTTTAAAGATGAAAGTTGAGTGAAAAGGATACTAGAAAAAAGCAAGTCATAAGAGATTTATGATTTTTAATGTTTTTATAGACAGAATAATAGTATGAAATGCAAATTGGGCAGTCATGCCTCATGTTTACTTCATGCCTACAGGATTTTCTGAGAAGACTCTGGTGGAGCCTATCATAACTTATCATGCCATTACATTATTGTTCCTTTGAAAGCACACTCAGGAAATAGACCATATTTTAGCAACTTTACATTCATGCCAAGTAACCTATGTACACAATTTAGCACACATGTGCATGCATACACACACACCACATACATCATACAATATTTGCTTAATTAAAAAGTTGTTGGACCTTTAACTTAGTACTGCATTCTGACCTCCTTGATTCTGGTATGATTCTGTTTGCTGAATAAAACTATTTATTGAGATGCCTTCTCAAAATGCTATGCCATTTTGTTATCAAAGATAAAGTTGAAACAATACCTATTTTATTAAAACATCTCTGTAAAGTCCCTAAATGGATTTGAACTTTCTATCATGCCCTTTGAAATACTTACTATATTTTACAATAGGCACTTTCTTTACTTGACTACTTGTCGACATTAGATTTTGCAGATCTTAAAGGAGGAAGACTATATTTTATTTTTATCTGTTTTTGTACTTTTACAAGAGAAATTCATGTGTTTATTGACAGCCTCGTCTACTCTAGATGTGTATAAGAGAAAAAATTTTTATTAATATTATACATGGTATCTCACATGATATCTTTATTATCTTTAAATCTTCACAATCATATTAGAAGCTAGTTTATAGTATCTCAATTTTACAGATGAAAAATTAAAGATGGGAAAGAGTGCTAATTTTTGTCTAGTTAGAGATAAATCCGAGTTTAGTTTCTTTGAAACAAAATCTATGTTCTGGTATTGTACAACATTGATTTTTCTTTTAAGTCAATTTTTATGGACATACTTCATGTACATGTCAACAGGAAACTCTACTAAAATGATATGTTCAACAAGAAAAGATTTTAGTGACCAATATCTTGCTAACCGTCTCCTTGACATCCTTATTTCTCAGGCTGTAGATCAGAGGATTCAACATGGAGATCACCACTGAGTAAAACACAGAAGCCACTTTGACTGTGAACCTGGAGTTCTTGGAGTTAGGCACACAGTAGAGGTAGAGGATGGTCCCATGGAAGATAGTGATGGCCATCAGGTGTGAGGCACAGGTGGAGAAGGCTTTTCGGCACCCGCTGATGGAATGCATCTTGAGGATGGTGACAACAATAAATGCATAAGACATGAGAATGATGATCACCGTACTGACCTCATTAAATGTGGCCAAAACAAAAAACAACATCTGGTTGACATAAGCATCAGAGTAGGACAAGGAGATCAGTGAGACGAACTCACAGAAGAAGTGATCGATTATGTTGATACCCCTAAATGATAAGTTGATAGCAGAACATGTAAGTGTCAAGGAACATGCTATCCCCCATGCATACGACCCCATCACTAGCAAGACACAAAGTTTGTGGGACATAGCAACTGTGTAGAGCAGAGGTTTGCAGATGGCCACAAAACGGTCATAGGCCATCACAGCCAATAAAAAGGACTCAGTTACCACAAAGATACAGAAAAGGAAGAATTGTACTAAACATCCTGTTAATGAAATTGTTCTGTCTTCTATGATTAGGTTCACCAGCATCTCAGGAGCAGTGATGGTGGAATAGCAGAAATCCACAAATGACAGGTGACTGAGGAAAAAGTACATGGGGGTGTGCAATTTGGGGTTAATTCTGATTATTACAATCATCCCAATATTCCCTACAACAGTGACAGTGTAGATGACCAGAAAAATCAAGAAGAGAGGAACTTGCAGTTTTGGGTACTCTGAGAAGCCCATGAGAATGAAGGTGGCACTTTTATTTCTCTCTGACAATAACATGGTTTCTGTGTGCCAGAATTTGAATCAATCTGAAATCAAAAATATTAAGGTGGGTGAGGATACAAGATTCTTGTTTAAGTACCCTTTACCAAGACTGAGAGAGGAAACCAAATGTCTCTCTTGAACCGATCTATGTATTTTTATGCAAGTTATGTTAAATAGCTAGAATTTTTAAAAATGAAAGCCATTTAAAATATTCCCAGCAATTTTACTCCTAGGTATTTACCCAAATAATGCAAAACCACTAATTTGAAGGGATATATGTACTTGTAATGTTCATTGTCACACCAAACTAACAGCAAACCAAACTAACAGCAAACCCTAAATATATGACTATAGAACTGAGGCTACCAGAGCGGGAGTGGGTGGGGAAGCTGCAAGAACAAAATAGGGAGAAAGCAGAGTGGACTATGGTGATGGATTATAAATACTTTGGAGGTGGTTGTGTACATGGTAACAATACCTGAAAGGGGAAATCCTATAGTTGCAACAGAAAACATTGTATACTAAAGTCGCCACAATAATAAAAAAAGGGAAAAAATTAAGTAAAAACAATACAATCATTAATTTCTTCCTGGTTTTCAATTGCAATTTTTAATATTTACAAATAAGAACATGAGATCAAAGGCTTATAGTTGTTCTAAATTAAATCCTCCCAACCCACCCTCATCACCCCTTGGACATTATAAGTTTATAAGTGATAAGCCTAGAATAGTGCAGTGACTAATTTTCAGCCCTATAATCAGGAATATAATTACAAAAACTGAAAAAATCAATTTTTGCATCATTTGTTCACACTATGATTTCACCCTAACAATTTAAATGTATGCCTAAAATAATCTTTGTGCTTCTTTCTGACCCAGTAAGTCTGTTCTCCAAAGAAATCTTAATTTTTTCAGGGTAAGCTCCTTAACTCAGGAAGTCCTAATTATTTATCTTCCCTCATTGTTGAGGAATACTAAAATTTGATTTAAATGGCAAACATTTTCTAGTCTATTTTTTCATACTAGAGATAAGAAGACAGAAGCTGGAGAAATTTGACTTTCTCAACGACATGCAAATAAGGACTAATCTACACATCTCTAACTATAGCCCTGAGCCTGGGATTCCCAGCCTACTATCCATTCCTGTACACCATATTCTGAACTATATTCTAGGTCTAGAGACTAACACAGTTCCTTTATTAATGATCACACTGCTAATTGACAGAACTTTCTTCCTCACAGGCAGTTAACTGTCCTCCATGGCCTAAAGCCAGTCACCTCATAAGGCTCTATTGAGTAAATATACTCCCTCTTCCTTGTTTGTTCAGATAAGTAACTTTTGCAACTACTTAATGTTCTCAAGAAGTGTCTAAATCTAAAGGGCAACTTTCCCCTCCCACGTGATATTCTAGATCACATACATTGAAATTAACATGAATCTTTAGAATCTTAAAACAAACCTGCTGATGACAAATGTAAGTCCTCTCCTGGTGGGGACTAATATATAAATTCTTGTATCAATAGTCACAGCCTTAAGTACATGCACCCTTGAGACAAACAATTGCTTCATTCTCTTGAGGTCATGAAATAAACAATTAAATGTAATCACCTATTTCTGGTGTAATTCTTGTGTACTGGAAAACCTGGAGTAGCATTAGGAACATGCCAGTTCTATTTCCTCTTTTCACAACTGAGTTGTAGTCCACTGAGTATATATTCCACAATTTCTTGACCTAGTCATCTGTCACTGGGCATGTAGGTTGCTTTCATGATTTAGCTATTGTAAAAAAGTGCTGTTATGAACATAAGAGTACATGAGTTTTTTTCTTTAGTTTTGTTTTAGAGTTTACACATTCGGGTAAACACCTAATAGAGGTATTACTAGATCATATGGGTTCTCCATTTTCATTTTTTAAAGAAATCTCAGTATTAGTTTCCACAAAGGCTGCAGCCAATTGCAATCCCCCCAACAGTGGATAGGTGTTCCTTTTTCTCTCCATCCTCACTGACATTTATTGTTTCCATTCTTCTTGATATGGATGATTCTTACAAGGCTAAGACAGTATCTCATTGTAGTTTTGGTTTGCATTTCCCTTATATTAAGTGTTGCTGAGCAATCTTTCATGTGCTATAGCCATCTAAATGTCTCATCTAGAAAAGTATCTCTAATATTTTTTGCCCATTATCTGAGTTGTCTGTTTTTTTGTTCCTGTTAAGTGTATATGTACTTTTTATATTATGGAAATCAGCTTCTTGTCAGATGTGTGGTATGCAAATATCTTCTCCCAGTCTACAGCTTGCTTTTTTGTTTTAGTGGTGGTTACTTTTGAGGTACAAAAGTTTTTAGTTTTATGCACCCTTTTTTGCTTTTGTTCCCATTGCCATTAGAGTGGTATTCACAAATACATATTTGCAGGAGGTCTCCTGTAGTATATCTGCTATGTTTTCCTTTATTATTTTAATGTTTGGGTTCGTATATCCAAATCTTTAACCAATTTTAAGTTAATTTTTGTGTATGGTGTGAGAGTGGTCTAGTTTCATTCTTTTTCATATGGTTGTCCAGTTTTCCCAGCACCATTATTGAAGAAATTTCCCTTTCTCCAAGGGTATATTTTTGACTCCTTTGTCATAGGCTAACTGTTCACATAAGGTGGTTTTATTTCTGGGCTCTCTATTTTATTCCATTTGGCTGAGTGACTGTTTTTGTTCCAGTATCATATTGTTTTGGTTATTAGTTTTTGTTATTTTCATGTCTTTCAAGCATATAGTATATTTCTTATAGCAAGGTATTTCTTATAACAAAGGTATATTATATATTTCTTATAACAAAGGTGTATTTATTATAAAGCCAATACTGAGAATATAGTGAAAAAGAAAAAAAAATATCTAACTCCATTCAAGAATATTAATATATTGTTTACCGATTCTTTATATAAGTCTATCATTAAAATGCTTGTGATTACTTATCCACCATCATCCATCTATCAATATATAGAAATGAAGAGAGAAAGAGTAGATTATAAATTAATTTCTTACATCTAATTTCTAGAGCCCAGGAAACAGGTTTCAAAATCTTCAGTAAATGAACAAAATAAATCCTGAATTTTGTAGCAACACGTAATAAGGTAAGAATAAACACATCCACACAAGGTGAAGGAAGAGATAACAGAAGTTGTTTAATGAACATCAGGATTTATTTCAAAGCTATAATAATTGAGAATATGTGGCAATAACAAATATTAAATAGAATACAATAAATAATTTTAAGAAACTGAGGTAGATTAATGATTAGATCATGTTATTTAGCATCTTCTACTTCCATCAAAAAACATTATTTTGTTGTTGAATATAGCATAGACAAATCTCTTTCTGGCCTCAAAAGTAGGTAATTATTATCTTAAAATTTACAAAATTCATACATTTGACTAAGTTAAAGTTTAATCTGTGCTTTATCAAAGTACATTAAATGGGTAAAATGTAAAGCCAAAATGCAAAAACAGTCTCAAGATATATGACTGACAAAATGACTATATTCATAACATAAAACAAATTTTCAAAGAAGAGACAAATAATTTGAAAGAATATTGATAAAATGCCATATGTATACACTCTGAAAAAGAAAACAAAAATCCATGAACATATAAAACCCATGGCCCATATAAAAAAGAATGAAATCAACAAATCCCACCAAGGGTGTGGTGATTGTTGGTGGAAATGCAACTTGGTGCTGGCCCTGTGGGAAATGTTAGGGAAATTTTTAAGAAAATAAAAATGGAAATTCGGTAGGATCTGATAACACCTCTATTAGGTATTTATCCAAAGAATATAAAAACTCTAATACAAAAAAAAAAGTCTATATTCATATCAGCACTGTCCACAATTAACAAATCATGGAAACAATGAAAGTGCCCTTCAACAAATAAATGGGTAGAGCCTCCCCAGTGGCGCAGCAGGTTAAGCTCAGCTCTGTGAAGATGTCCACAGCAGCGTGGGTTCGATTCTTGGCTGGCCAGGGAGATACTCATATGGCACGGCAGACCTCTCTTGTCTTGCCTGCTGCTTCCCTCTACAGTGTTTTCGGTCTGTCTGCCTGTTCTGCTCCCCGCTCTGTCTCTGGTGAATCCGTTCACCCTCCCACACCTCTGGCCTGTACCCCAGCTCTTGTATAAAAAAAAATAAATCTTAAAAAAAAATAAATGGATAGAGAAAGTGTAGAATATATACTCAATGGAATATTACACAGTTATGATAAAACTGAAATAGTGGCATTTGGAACAAAATCGATAAACTTCAAGTAAAATGAGTGAAAGACATTGGTTGGTTTCACTCATCTATAGAATATAAATAACAAATAGGTAAAATGCAGTAAGAATAACTGAACTCGGCCAAAGTTCATTTTCTCCTCCCCAGATAAAATAAAGGGGAGGGAGGGAGGATGAGTAGGGAAAGGAGACTGATGGGATATTGCAAGGGTGATTTGGTGGAGAGTGAGTGTAACATGTGCACATGCGGAAGAACAAAAATGTAGCCACCAAAATTAGCAAATTTTAAAAAAGAAAGCAGAAGCATTTATCAGTAAGCTGATCTGTCCTATGCAGGTGAGTAAAAAATAGCAAGTCACTAAGTGATGCCAAGGTAGTTATCATTTTTAAGGTTTCATGTATGCATTTTCCTTATGCATGAAAATGATTATTCTGGAAGGATACACCAGAAAATGATAAACTGATTTAGAACTGAGCACTGGTGGGGTGTAAATGGGAAAGAACTATGTATTTCCTAAGCTAACATTTTGCATTTTTTAAATTTGTAACATAGACATATGTAACCAATTCAAGTAAAGAATTCACCCAGCAGACTTAAAAATTTGAGAACTTGCCACTGGTCCACTGAATTTTCTATGGGAACACAGACCCAGGAGTTAGTCCTGGAACAATGCCCCCTCCTCCTCTCCTCCTTCTTAGGCCCTCTCAGGACTTTCAGGAGTAAATGGAGGACTGAATGCTGTGAAGAAATGCATTCACAGCCGGGGGATCCTTTCTGGAGAACTGGTTAAAGAGGCAGAGACAGTTCAGATGCTACCAACCTCATATTCAGGGGACCGCAGAGCCTGACCCTCAGGATACCTTTGTCAACACCCACTGCCATCACATTTGCTTCCCTTAGTCCTTAAATCAGCTCCTGGCTCCCTTGCTGCTTGTGACTGATGTCCCCTAGTACACACATTTAGAATCCAGTTTCTCTTAGTCAGTTGGGGAGACCCTCTTGGTCAGTGGGCACCACCCTGCCCACTGGCATTGGCCAAACACCAGAACAGAAGGAGTCTCTGGAAAGAGAGCACCCTGGGACATTTGTAAGCTGACCCAGGCTTCCCCTGGCTGAAGGAAACTTGCAATGAGGAGACTGAGCCTCCCCGTGAGTGTAAGCTTCTGCACCTCCCCTCCCCAACATCCGAGACCACCGTGCAGGAGCAGTGGTGAACCTCTGCCTTTGAGGCATGGCCAGGTGGATCCAGGAGAGGCCAGAGCTTCAGGCTGCACTCGGCCTTCTCCCTGTCCCTACCTGTACCTGTGCTGTACAGGTAATATCACCTGCATGTGTGCAGTGAGCAGAGTGATCAGAGTATTGTATTCTAGAATCTTCCCCACCCCCATCGAAATGATGGTTTACCCTGCGGCCTGGCACTCCATTATTTTTGAGACCAAGAGCTCTACAGTTTTCCCGGCAGTCGGGAGTAGTTCTCCAGGACACTGGTTCCTGAGGCAGAATTGCTGGGCCCTGTGGAGCAAGGAAGGGCCTAATGCCTGACCCTGGGGTCCTCCTGGCAGATCCTGGAGCAGCTGTGGAGAGCTCCGTGGGCGGAGTCGAAGCCTTGAGACAAGTCTAGGGTTTCTCTGGGAGTTACTGTTCTGTGCAGTGCTGGTGGCTTTTGCAGTGAAGAGCAGCTTGATGAAATGAAGAGGAGAAAGGCAGGCCAAAAGCTGTCCGGCCCAGTTGAAGTCTGCCCAGCAAGTCCAGGAGGAGAGTGGACCAAGGAACACGAGCCTGCGAGGCCTGGCATAGAAGCACCGTGACCCAGCTTGCAAGTCCATGCGCTCAGTAGCACTAAATCAAAATCTTAACAGGTTGTCACTTGTGCACATGGAAGACGTCCTTGACAAAGGACAGAAAAGCGAGTCCCCTGGTTTTCATTCACCAGGGGTTGCAGGCCTGTGTGCAGATGCAGCCCCTTGAAGGTGCAGGAGAAGCCCACCCATGTCGAGTGACCGCTGCGAAAACACGCTGGACACAGCTCAGGACCAAGGACGACAACTTCAGAAGAAATCAATGGCTGGTGTGAACGCAAACGATCATCTTCGCCAAGGTGTGAGTGGCTGTGTCAAGAAAGGAGGGGGAAAGAAGACAGTGAGGGAACTGCAGGAACAAGCAGATCTATGGGAGTGCCCCCACGCAGGGATGGAGCAGATGCTGAAAGACAAAGTGAGCCACTGACAGTGTCTGGCCCTTGTCGTCCCGAAGCCCATCAGGCTGTCACCACCGAGGTCCGGCTCCTTGGAAGGAGAGGAAAAGAGAGAAGCAGGAGGAGCACAAAACCTGGGCACTCTGTCTGTGGAGGAGCTGAAGCTTCTCATTTGTAAGAATTTACAAGTGTCTTTTAAGAGACAAGCAGGAGAAAAAGAAAGAACTATCCAGAAATCTGGGTGAGGAAAATCAAATGAGGTCAACCAGACAAATAAAAAGTCTCAAAACGAGGTAGGCATCTCTGGAGTCTGAAAATTCTCAGCTCAGAAGTGAGATTCAGAAGTTTCTGCAGCACCCCAGCTGGTGAAGGTGTCACAGCAGGAGTCTGTTCAGGTGGCTGCTTAGAACATGGCCGGGGAGGAGCCGTTACCAGGCGTGGAGAGCAAAGTCCCACGTTGGAAGGACTCGGGAGCCGCACAGGAGGCCGCACAGGCCTTGATGGCCTCGCCCTCTACAAGGAGATGGCCAATAGCATGGAGAAAGAATTGGAGAGAAACACCTTCTTCTATCAAAAAAAAAAAAAAAAAAAGGGATTGTCTTCTATGAAAAGCAAGCTCAGGAAGAAGGTCGGACGGTGTCCATCGGGGTGAGGGAATGCGCCCCCAGCGCAGGAAGGAAAATAACCCCATCAGACGAACACTGGCTAACGTCCCGTTCACCTTCCAGGCTCCCCGACGGGCAACTTTTGCTGCTGCTTCTCCACGCAGAGCTCACAGAGGCGGGGAGGTAGCAGGGGTGTCCCGGGACAGCAGGTCCCCGGAGAAAGAGGAATATCCCTCCGGGAGACCCCGAAGATGGCGGGTCACTGGCAGGTTCCGTTCACCGTTACAAGGGCGGGCTCTGAGCACGTGCGACCTGGGAAAACGAACTTTTTCTCGCTCTCCTCTCAGTAAAAGAACATTTGATTTCTTGCTTTCCAGCCTGACTCAATTTCATTGATGCCACAATTCCTTAGATTTAAGTTGCATGACTTTTTTTGGCCTAGTTTTCTAATATGGATTCATTTAATGTAATTGCTTGCATTACTTTATTTTCATTTAATTGGATCCTGAGCAATTAAGTAGAATAACTGTTCTATTTGAATGTCAATTAAAAGCTCACTTTTACTTTGAAAGAAGGACATCTTATGGATCTGGTGCTTGTTTGAGTAATAGATACAGGTTTTGGTAGAAATAAATGTATCTGTTCCTTTGTACACAGTATTATTTTCTATACCTTTTATGGAACTAAGATATATTACATTAATACTCAAAAAATAAGCAATGCATAAAATCCCAGCCAATATTTTCAGCCTCTGGCTCCCTAAAGTCTAGTAATATTTTTCATGATGCAAATTGTAAGGTTTTCATTTTACTGGAAATGAAATAAAGCTTTAAGGGGAACACAGAGTTATTATTTTCTAGAACCGTCTTAGAAGTGTAGTTAGAGAACATGGGTACAATTTTCATTTGTAAAGGCAGTAAAGGCAATTGTCATTTGTTTTTGCAACATACTTCAAGATTAATAATGAGTTTTTAAATATATATTCCTTTTTCCTTAATGTATAACTGGGAGATTTTGATATGCATTTCTTTCCAAAGTCAGTTAAGATGAAGTAATTCAGAATGTATTATTTCTCTATTAATCCACAGAAAATCATAAAACACAGAATGTGCAAAATGTAAATGACTTAAAGTATAACCATATGTTTACTTAAAAGAAGGGGAACCAATATCAGCAAGATACATGAAAATTGGGCCTCCCTGGTGGTACAAGGTGTTAAGACACAACCTATGAAGCTATCTGCAGCCACTATAGCACGAGTTGGATCCCAGGCCAGGGAGCTACATACATGGCACAGCAGACCTCTCCTGACTCACCCGCTGCTCCCCTCAGCAGTGTATTCTGGTCAGTCTGCCTGTTCTGTTCCCCGCTCTGTCTCTGGTGAATCCTCTCACTGCCCCCACACTTCTGGCCTATACTCCAGTTCTTGTTCACTTGAATCATCTTGACTTAGCTAGCAGTTTGGAATTGATGAAACCCCTGACTGTATCTTTCACATCTTTGTTTCTCAGGCTGTATATAAGGGGGTTGAGCATGGGGATCATGACAGTAAAAAACACAGTGGCCACTTTGATGAAGAGCCATGAGCTTTTAGAATTGGGTACACAGTACAGAAGAAGGATGATCCCATGGAAAATGGTGATGGCTGTCAGATGGGAGGCACAGGTAGAGAAGGCTTTTCGGAGTCCACCCGTGGAAGGCATCTTGATGATTGTAATGACGATGAAAACATAGGAGGCGAGGATAATCAGGAGGCTACTGGTCTCATTGAATGTAGATATGATAAGGCATGTTACCTGACTGAAGGAGGGGTCAGAACAGGAGAGAGAAAGGATGGCTGAATACTCACAGCCAAAGTGATTTATGAGGTTTGGACCACAGTAGGATTGCACCAAAAGAGAGTATGTGATTGTTAAGGAACACAATCCACCCCACGTGTAGGTCCCAGCTACCAAGAGGGCACAGAGCCTACGGGACATAGCTATTGTATAGAGCAGGGGGTTACAGACGGCCACAAATCGGTCATAAGCCATCACTGCCAGCATGAACATTTCTGTAATCACAAATGCACAGATAAAGAAAAATTGTATCATGCAACCCTTGAAGGAGATGGATCTATCTTCTACAACCAAGATTTCTAGCAGTTTGGGTGTAAATACACTGGAATAACAGATGTCCAAAAAGGAAAGATGGCTGAGGAAGAAGTACATAGGTGTTTGGAGCTTGGGGTTGATCCTAACAACCAGAATTATGCCTAAGTTCCCTACCACAGTGACTGTGTAGATGGCCAAGAAGACCAGGAAGAGGGGTGCCTGCAAGTGTGGATATTCTGAGAAACCCAGGAGAATGAAACTGGTCACTGAGCTCTGATTTCCCTCATCCAATACCATAACTCTTGATGTACAAAAGTAAATAAAGGAAAATACATGAGAACTGAACAGAAGAATGGGGAGTGTGAGCTTAGAGGCACTCAGAACCACTGAATGTAAAGTAGTAAAGGCAAAAGTAGTAAAGTAGTAAATGCACTCCTGAATATTCTGCTTTACTTTAGAGTCTCACCAACAATTGTGACTTTATGATGTTGGCAGTTAATTATTCTTCAGAACTTTAGTGTCCTCATCTAGAAAACAAGAAAAACATTGTTCTTATCAATAATATTACTTTGGGGCCTCCCTGGTGGCACAAGGTGTTAAAATGCAACCTATGAAGCAATCCCAGCCACTGTAGCACGAGTTTGATCCCCAGCCAGGGAGCTACCCACATGGCGCAGCAGACCTCTCCAGTCTCGCCTGCTGCAACCCTCAGCAGTGTACTTCAGTCCATCTGCCTGTCTGTTCCCCACTCTGTCTCTGGTGAATCCTCTCACCGCTACCTCCACACCTGAGGCCTGTACCCCAGTTCTTGTATGCATAAATAAATAAATATTTAAAAAATATTACTCTGTATAAACACATGTGATACTTAGAGCATTAAATACCTCATGAAAAAAATATGATTGCATGAGAACCAAGGAGGCATAGAACAAAATTAGAAGACCAGTGAAATGTGGCAGTTATATGTGGTCATTCTGGGAAGATTGATTACTTACTTCCTATGTGTAAATAGAAAGATAATAGTAAATTTCTTTGGGGGAAAAAACTTGTCATCAGACAATTCTGTACTGATACATCGATATAACTGCCTAATAGGATCTTTAGGAAGCTTGATCAAAAATTCCACTGGTAACTATGTTCTCTCAAATAGACACCTACCACAGGATCTTTTACAAAATTCAGAAAACTCAGTGGCTTAACACTGTCTTCCGCGGAAATGTTTTGGAGAGAGTCTTACAAGATTCATGGTTATACAATCTGTGTTTGAAAAGGAAAGAAAAACATGCTAATTATCAATGAAAATTATACAACACAAAAACATCTCTTAGAATAACTGCCGAAACCCTTTTTCTGATGGGGTGGCCAATGAGGAATGAAAAAAAATTAAAATTCAAAAATATAGAAAATTTGTAAACAAAGAGGAATTTGAACATTCTCATGGATATAAAACCACAGTCTATCAAGCTACAATCTAATCTGTAAGATTCACTTTTGTTGAATCTCATTAAATCTGGATTTGGGAGGTATATTATAATAAATGAATCAAATTGAAAATCCATAGCCTGTTTTATTTTTTTTTTTTTAAGATTTATTTTTTATTTATACAATAGCTGGGGTACAGGTCAGAGGCATGGGAGGGTGAGAGGATTCACCAGAGACAGAGTGGGGAGCAGAAATACCGAAAGCACTGCTGAGGGGAGCAGCGGGCGGCACAGAAGAGGTCTGCCAAGCCACATGGGAATCTCCTAGGCCAGCCGGGAATCGAACCCACGCTGCAGAGGCTGAGGACAGCTTCACAGTGCTGCACTCAACCCACTGCGCTACCAGGGATGCCCCATATAGCCTGGGTTTTTATAATAGTTTTAGAAACTATTCTGCAACTGCATCCCAGCTCTGGATCCCCCATGAGTAATAAAGCTTCTCCTGTCCTCACCATTCCTGAAGTACCGCTTGTTCTTCCCCTGCCTGGGTAAAAGGTTAGAATTTATTTCTGCAACAATATCATTAAAGAAATTTGTACTAGCAAAAATCTTAATTATAAAATGCTCAGATTATTTTTGTTATACTGGGACAGTAAGAGAATATATTCAATGACCTTTATTGGACAAATAAATATATGAGCTTGATACTATGATTAATAATAAACACTTAATTGGTCTTATCCTGTTTCTGGCAGAATTCTTAAAACCCTTGGTATTTCTTAAGTGATAAAAAAAATAAAAGTCATTTGTTATGGTAATTACTTGACTTTTGGATCCTCCCTAAGGAGGGGTCTTCTTGCCAGGGGAACCTACCTAAAGATTAAAGAGCAGAAACTGTCAGTTCCACACCCAGACCTCCTGAGAGGGGAGAGTGGCTGAAAATTGATGACCAAAAGTCAGTATTTTTTTTTTAAGCTTTAAAAAATAAATTGTTTATCATCAGCGATTTGATAAACATAAACATAAGCACTAGGTTTAATTTTGATTATATATATTTGAGATTACTTATATTGAATTTTTAATAACATTTTATTTTTTTTAATAAATTTTATTTTTATATTCCCCCATACAATTGCAAATGCCCCATTCTGACCCCAATCCTTCCCCTCCCGCCCCCCACCCCCCAAAAAGTGTCTCTGGTTCATAGTTTTTTGTTGATTTTGATTTTCACTTTCTTATATTCATTTTCCTGGTCCCTTATTTAAGTTTTCTAGATTCCTGCTATGAGTGAGACCATCCAGGAAGCATGAGGTTCAGAGAGCTTCAGTGTTGATAAAAATGTGGGTGCTGGGAGAGCAGCACGTCTGGAGAGACACAGAGACTCAGTCCTTCCCATACCTTGGCCTATAATCTCTCCCATTTTCCCTTCTTGAGTTGTTACATCATTTTGCTAGAGGGCAAACTGAGGGGCACCCCAGGACTCCCAAACCTTGAATGCTCTAAATAGGTTCTGCCATCCTCCACATAAAGATAAAATATACTCTTGCTGCATAAGACCTTCAATAGCAAAGAACTTTAATAGAATTAGTGTGCAGTAGAAAGAAGAGAAAGACAAAGTTTCCCAATGAAACACCTAGAGTTACCCATCCCCTTGTGTGTAAATGACCAACCAAACAGGGTTGGTCCAAAGCCAGACTACTGAGGCCCCAAAGCTGGCCACACTGTAAGTCTCCTGGAGGGGAACCATATGAAAGGGGAAGGAGCCAGACAAATCTAGAAGGGAAGGAGCAAAATCAAAATATAAGTCAAAATAAAGGATGCCATTATCAGCCTCCCCATTTGTCTCTTAACCACATCTCTTTCATATCTTTCAAATGTCCCCTTCCATGTCCCCAAGTGTCTGGTGCAAATCCATGGCTGAGAAGCAAACATAGCTTCTTCTTCACATGTCTATCTGCTCCCTGTGCTTTGTCCAAATCTTCTCCTCTCTCAGCTCCACCAGATTACATTGTTATTATTTATGATAAGCTGGTAATCAAATATGTATAAATGTTTCTTGAGGTCTATGAGCCAAGCTAGCACAAAAAATAAATAAATTAATTAATTAAACACAACAAGAGGATCCTGGGACCCTCTGATCCATAGCCAGGGTTGGTACCAACCTGAGCTTGTGACTGACATCTGAAGTGGGTAGGAGGAAGGTTCAAACTGACCTTCAGCCTGTGGAATCTGAAGCTACTCCCAGTGAATGGTGTCAGAAATGAATTGAATCGAAGGAAACTTATTGGTGTCTAAGAATTACTTGTTGATATGGGGAAACCTCCCTCAACACACTGAAAGTGGTATAGATCCCAAAGGAATTATAGCTATGTCTGTGCAGCTCAGGATTGAAAGTGAAGTGGTTGCTTCAAGGATAACTATACTTTGGGATGGCTATTCAGCTTATTCCTACCTGTACAACTTTTCCACAAAGGTAGCTTTTCACTTCACCTGTTGTATTGTGTATTTATACCATCAGGCTTTGTTCAAGTGCACAGATCCCCCTTAGAGGCCCAGAAGTGTCAGCCACATTCAGGGGCATGCTGCACACCTTTCCCTCCTTCCCAATGGATCCAGCATGGCCTTCTCACTGCATCTCCACTATGCACTCAGCACCATAAGAGGCATTCTAGAAACTGTAAACTTATACAATATAGAACTCATCCTTAGTTTTTTTTTTTTCTTTTCTTTCTTTCTTTTTATTCTGAGGAATAATACATTGAATTACAAATCATGTATTACTGCACATGTCCCTTGTTTGTTATTAAAATTCAAGATTCTACAGATAGAGGGATAAGAATATTGTGATCAAGAAAAAAATGAAAAAAAAAAAAGAAAATATTTCTGAGAGACTGAGAGAGAAAGTTCAGTAAAAGATAAGGAATCAAACACTACCAGTTTGCTGGACTAAGTACCCTAACAGTTAGAAGCAAACATGCCTTTGCTTCCTATAAAGATTATTGGAACACATATTTTTCCATCTAAATTAAATATAACAGAATAGAATCTACTCACCTGCGGTCAGAAGAATTTGATGTACTTATTTATGGGCGCTTCCTTGCTAAGATTAATGAACTCCTGGAAAGTTCCCACAGAGAATTCAACTTTTTTTCTTAATAACAGTTCTGAAAAAATAGTGAAATGAATTTGAAGTGTATTTTAATACATATTAAAAGGAAATAACTATTTTCTCAATGTTTTAAAAAATGTATGCAGAGAAGGCAAAGAGAAAGAGAAACCCAATAGCTGAACCTTAACTAGAAAATGTCAGGCATATATGTCCCCAAGACTCTAGGGATGTTACCCTAGAGAATAGCATGGAAGTGTGCCCTGGAGGCCCAAATATAGCAATTAGATGAAGCCATGTCCCATCTGATTTTCAGTGGCATATAATTTCTTCTAAAATTGGTGAATGAATTCATCATCAAATGCAATCCATTATTCTTCATTTAAAAATGTTGAGCCAGATAATATATTTTGTATTTAAATAACTGTTAGACAGATAAGGAAAAAAAAAGGGCAAATCAGCTACTGAGCACTATCCAGAATTTTTTTTTTTTAATCTTTGTGGTACTTCTGGTTTTCCCTCTTTAAATATATCAGTGTGCATCTGTACATAAAATTTATACAATAAATATTCCATCATGGTTATGTTGTATGGTATTCTTTCTTTATTTTAACATTGTATTGTGAACTTCATTTGCTATGAAAAATTATTTTCTTAAAATAATACAATTTGCATTTCACTTCCAATAAAGAGCACAGTACTATTCAATGCTTGTATTTATCATTAAAACTGAAAACCATGAGGTACTCAATTTATAGTTTATAATCTAGTGTAAGGCCGAGGCCAGGGCAGAGATGGGATAGAGGAGGGGGATCTTGAAACTGCTGCCACCTGCATCCCAGGAGCCGGCTCTGCTTGGTTTGCATGGGTCCTGATAAGCAGTGTTGAAAGAACAACCGGTTCTGAGAGAAAAAGTTCTTTGAAAAGTAACTTCGACTCAGCATTCTTCACCTCTCTTCAAGGCCAGACCTTGGCCTATAAAAGGTTGCCCTTATCCCCCAATGGGTGCAACTTCTCTGACCCCCGCAGGGGTTGGTGAACCTCACCCATGAGCACAATAAATTTCTTGCCTGTAAGAAACTTAGCCTGACTTTCCTTTTCTTTACCATGCCAAACCCTTTCATCTAGGTTTATTGAAAAGATAAAATATTTATTATTTTTGAAGCTGCCATATTTTAATATATGAACATAGTCTACCTCTATGATGTGATTTCATAGAACAAGTATCAGTAAACTTTTCTGTGAAGAGTGATACAGTAGATAATTCAGGCTTCATGGCCAGATAGTCTGAATCCCAACTATTTAATTCTGCAATTGTAGCATGAGAGCAGCTATAAGCAGTATATAAACCAATATGCATGACTCTGCTCCAATAAAATTTTATTTGTAAAAAGACAACACACCAAGACCTCCCTGGTAGCACAAGGTGTTAAGTCTCAGCACTATGAAGTTCTCAGCAGCCACTGCAGTGTTAGTCCCCAGCCAGGGAACTGATGCACATGGCACAGCAGACCTCTCCTGTCTCACCCGCTGCACCCCTCAGCAGTGTATTTCAGTAGATCTGCCTGTTCTGATCCCCACTCTGTCTCTGGTGAATCCTCTCACCTTCCTGCACCTCTAGCCTGCACCCAGCTCTTGCATGCATAAATAAATAAATCTTAAAAAAAAAAAAGACAACACACCAAATTTGGATTGTGGTTTATACTTGGTCAACACATGAAATAGAAATTCATTTTTTTGATTGCTCATAGTCCAAAGTTATTTCCAGATATTGTAACAGGGTGGTCCCCAGAAAAGGGGGAGGTTCCAGGTTTCCTGCTCCATGCAAAAGGGGGGGTGGAGCTGAGCAGGGAGGAGAAGAAGTTACAGAGGAGACTGAGGAAGGAAGGAAGCAAAATGGAGAGCCAGAAGGAGACCTGGTGAAGCAAATGGAGCTGAGAAACAGGTGAAGAAAGTACACTTGCTTTTTGGTCATGGAATAGGTGAAACATGTGGGTGAGAGGCCTGTGGGGAGGTGACAATGGCGGTTTTTGTCTTGATTTTGATTGTGCTGTTTTCCTTCCAAACTTGGCTGGTTGTTTCTGATCCTTTTCTTTGGGTCCCCACTGGAAGATGCTTTAGATTTGTGACAGGCTTTGGGGCCTTGTTCTGGGCCAATGCTGCTTGGGTGGACTTTTACCCACGAGGGGATGGGTAACTTTGGGTGCTTGATTTAGAAACTATATTCTTTGCCTTTCCTGTATTGTTTCCTAATTGTATTAAAGTCCCTTCCCATTTAAGTCTCATATGTTTTGTGTTAATGTGGCAGATGGCAGAACCTATTTAAAGCAGGCAGGTTTGTGGGGTCTGGGCTGCCCCCTCCCTGCCCTGTAACAATATTAGACAGACATTCCCTTAGAGTAATACAGGAACATCAGTTTATGCCAAATTGTGGCGTATAAAAATGCTAATAATTATCATGTATTACAATATAGTGTTAGAAACATATTTGTTTTCAAGGATGTTGTATATTCTTCTGCATCGTCAGTTTACATAAAGTTTTTGTTTTGTGTCTTATGTTAAGTTTCTGACATTGAGTGCATTAGGGGTACTTCTCAGAAGTTGAAACAAATAACAGCTAAGATTTTAATGATTAGTAAAATGATTAGTAAAATCATTGTAAGATTTTTGATCTTTTTCTAGACAGTAATCTCAAGATGGGATTGCAGGACAAGGAAAGAAACACAAAAGTTTCTTTAAGCATTGAAGATAATTTGAGCCAAGTTAAGAATTTGTGCATGATTCTATCATTAAATAGTAGCATTTATGTAGGCAGTCATATTAAATAAAGGAGAATCAGAGGTATCAAATCAATAAGGAAATGTGACTGGGATCAGTGTGAGCTGTTGAAACTTATACTAGGTTCCATGTCAATGGACAAGTATGCAATAACCAAGAGGCTATGCCTGTAAAAATGTGTAGGTATTCTGAATATAATTGATTCAGTTCTAATATTAAGTTGCAACTCAATTTGGCTGCTTTAAAAGATTATGTAGACAGAAAATGATAGCTCCCACTCTCATATTCATTTGGAAGAGAGTATTTTTCTACAATGTCTTATTGTGGGTATGCTAATGGCCCCTAATAGCTATTAACAATTGTGCAGGTACCTACAATGTCATATAATTAACAATGAGAAACTAGAGGATAGTTTGATTGGATAAACCAATCAAGGGTCTGAAGATTTCTGTAATAGAGAAGAAAACCATAAGGGAGTTCGGCCAACATCCTCAAATATTTCAAGGCTATAAGGTGCACTAAGGCTCCCCTTTGTTTTTTGTGTCTTCAGGAGAGAGAATTATTCCAATAATTGCCACAGGAAAATCAAAACAGGGTCAGAGGAGTCACTCTGAGAGTCCCTGTAGTAATCAGTTTCAGGGCCAGGACATAAGAAGGGACTGAAAGACAGAAATTTGAAGTGAAAGGAAGTGAGTGGTTCTTGAGGAAGAATGCAGATACCCTTGTTCTGTGACTAATCCTCATTTTGGTATAGAGTTCTTATAAGATCAATTCATTTTTGGTGTTCTAGGAATATTCTGTTGTTTTTAATTTATCTTTATTGTCTCAAAACCCAGAATTTATATATATTTACCAGACTGGCTTTACTGTCTGCCAAATAAGATTAGCTAATTATAGTAATTAAACTGGTATACTCTATAAACTTCCTAGCCAACAAGGATTTGGTTCAATGAGAGTTTTGTAAATTTATAACTACAATGAGGAAATCTTTCATGTAAGCATATATAATTATATGAGTATAAGAACTCATACTATAAGAAATAGGAAATTTAAATCAAAATACTCCCCAAACCAGTAATGATATAAAGATATGTAGATATTTATTTATAGATGTAGATAGAGATATATATAGACAGAAAATATTAATTAAAATACAGCGTAATGCCAAGACTAGTGCTCTGTATCTAAAATAAGTCTCAAAATGTGATTTCAGAAAATTTTCTTCTTCTTTCCCTGATATAGGTCTCCAGACTGACACATACTTCATAAAATACTGAAGGGGTAATATAAATCTAATACGGTTTTATTAAGTTCCGGTGCAGTTATTTCTTATTACACAGAGGAAATACTTTGCTTGTTTCTATTTGATTTAAATGTACTCTACATTTAACATAACATAACATAAACAAGAACAAGAAAAAAAATGTTGGTTTTACTTTCTACAACATTGCTATTTTCTGTCTCATCACAACCAAATTATGTAGAAATTGGTCATGTTATTTTTTCTCATACGTTCCAATAGTACAAAATTCCTCTGCAAAATGTAGCAGAATATTTCTCTTTTCATTATAAGTGACACCAAAACATGACCACTAGATGGCAGGGCGATACCGTATTTTAAAAGAGACTGAAGCCTCCGTATATTTCTTTAAAAAATTAAGAGAAAGGGGTTACCCAGCATGCAGCTGGCATCGTTGTAAACAAACAAGTAAAGAGGAAGATTCTTCAAGGAGAGTTAATGCCCTTAATGAGCACATTATGCGCTGTCAGAGCCGAGACAGCGTCCTGAAACGTGCGAAAGAAAATGACCAGAAAAAAAGCGAGAAAGAAAGGTAATTGGGTTCAGCTGAAGCTCCAGCCCGCTCCACTGGAGAAGCTTACCTTGTGAGCTGCTGGAAACAGTTCCCTATGAATTTGATAGGAATTCATTCATATGTGTGAAAAATAAAAATAAAAGCCTCTGGTCTATATAATGAAAACAAAAAAGTAACAGAGGAGCAAATAGAAAACAATATGTTCTTAGTTTGAATATAACTTGAAGCTCATTCATTCTACCTCCCTTTCATTCAGAGATATTTGCAATCTATGATATCACTTATTGATATTAATAAAATGAAAATATATAAAACATTCTACTCTAAAGCCTAAGAAAGGTCTTGCAATAATAACAACAGCTTTAATTTGCAACCATTTTTTTTCTATCACAATTCAGAACAAAGAAAGCAAAGAAATAACCCATGCTTTTTTACATTACTATGAGGGAGATACCTTAAGAACGACAAGTATCCCACTAAACTAGAAAATATTTATCAAAAGCAAAAAATAAAATCAATCTCTAGACTTAAAATTGCCATAATTCTATAGGTATATAATGAAGATATTTGAAAAAAAATGGTTTGGCAAAGAGAAAAAAGAAACTGATTATCTTAATGGTCTAAAACAGGTAAAATCAATAATAATGTTTTACTTACATAACAAAAGAAGAAAAGAGAATCAGAACCTGATAGGAATCAGCACTACAGGGGGGAAAAAAAAAAATAAAAGCAGCAGCAGCAGCCTAACAGTTGAATGGAATTTGTGGTGATTAATTAAAGGAAAATACTTTCTAAATGAAAAGAGAAGAGAAAGAGGATAGTACCCTACAGTTACAAATTAAAAGAAGTATATGAGAAAGTCAAGGATCATCTAAGAACAAGATAGAAGAAAGGTACATGCACACTCGCATTTCATATCAAAACCTCCCAACTGGACAGAATTTATATAGAGAGCAGTTTATACTGATAATACATATACAGGTATGTGTGAATAAACACAAACACTTCATTTCTCTATACTTATGGAAGAAAGCATCTTAAGCTAGAAGTCACACAAAAAACACTCAAATTCATGTATAAATTTATTTAAAAAATCTGGATCTATACAGTGCTACTATTAATGGTGTGGAGGTACAAAAGGTGTTAAATAGGAGTCATAATCTACCAAATAATGAAAATGTCCCCCAAATACTCTAACACACACACACACAAAAAAAAAAGCAGAAGGAAACTGCTATAACAGTTTTTTTGCTTGTTCCCTCACGAGGTAAGACATTCAATTTTTTGGTTTTCATCATTTATTTTAAATTTGATATTAAGACACATGTAAGTTTCATTACTTTTTTACTTTCTAGAAAAGTAAACACTTTTAGAGAAATCATTTTTAGCACAATTATACCCTAGCACTTTTCAGATTCTCTTTTCACAGTTATAAGGTAAAATATAAAGAGAAATCAATGGTCATTTTTATTTATTTTTTTTTTTTTGTGGGACCCTCGCCGGCGGCCGGGGAACTAAACAGCGCTGCAGAGGCTACAGGCAGCCTCGCAGCCCAGCACTCAACAGCTGCACCACCAGGGGAGGCCCTCGACTGTCATTTTTATTAATAAAAATGGGGGGAGTCTTAAATAAAGTTTTCCATATATTTATTATGCTATTTTTTTATTGAGGTAACATTAGTTTACAACATTGTATATGTATAGATTCATACCCTTTCAGATAAATGTTATCACATAATACAAACTGTAACAGGGTGGTGCCCAGGAAAGGGGGAGTTTCCCTGCCCCTCCCAAGGGAGGGTGGAGCTGAGCAGGAAGAGGAAAAGCTGAAGAAGAGACTAAGGAAGGAAGCAGGATGGAGCCAGGAGACCTGGAGGAGGCGCATGGAGCCTAGAGACATGTAAAGAAACTGCGCTTGTCTTTTGGTCGTGGACTGGGTGACACAGTTGTGGGTGAGACCTGTGGGGAGGTGACAATGGCAGCTTTTATCTTGATGTTGATTTTGCTCTTTTCCTTCTGGGCTTGTCCAGTTGTTTGTGACCCTTTTCTGTGGGTCCCCACTGGAAGATGCTTTAGACTTGTAGCAGGCTTTGGGGCCTTGTTCTGGACCGATCCCATATGGATGGACTTTTACCCACGAGGGGACGGGTAACTTTGGGTGCTTCATTTAGAAACTAGACTCTTTGCCTTACCTGTATTGTTTCCTAGTTTTATTAAAGATCCTTCCCATTAGTCTCATGTGTTTTGTGTTGATGCGGCGGATGGAAGAACCCATTTAGAATAGGCAGGTTTGCGGGGTTTGGGCTGCCCCTCTCCCTGTCCTATAACAAAACCACTATGGCAAACATAATTCTCTAACATAAGCCGTTGGGTCTTCTCTACCATTTATGACAAAAATTCTATAAAAATGGGGCATAGGAGAAACATATCTCAGCATAATAAAGGACATATATGACAAATTCTCACCTAACATTATTCTCAATGGTGAAAAACTGTTTTTTCCTCTAAAATGCTGTATATAACAGCAATGTCTACTTTTTACTATTCAACATAATGTGGAAAATTCTAGCTAGAGCTGTTATTCAAAAGAAAGTTGTAGGGCCTCCCCGGTGGCGCAGCGGTTGAGCGCTGGGTTGCGAAACTGCGCGCGGCCTCTGCGGCGCCGGTTTGATCCCCGGCTGCTCCCCGGCCACCGGAGGAGGGTCCCACATGGCGCGCAGACCTCTCCTGCCGCCCGCTGCTCCCCTCAGCAGTGTACTTCGGTCCTTCTGCCTGCTCTGCTCCCCGCTCTGGCTCTGGTGAATTCTCTCACCCTCCCTCCCGCACTTCTGACTGTACCCAGTGCATGTATAAACAAAACAAACAAACAAACCAGCAAACAAATAAATAAAGCATGCCTCTATTAAAAAAAAAAAAAAGAAAGTTGTAAAAGGAATACAAACTATAAAGGAAAGACTCACTATTTGCAGAATACATGATAATATACATAGAAAATCTAATGGTTCCACTTCAAAACTATTACAAAGAATAAATCAGTGCAGTGATGTAGCAGACAGCAAAATCAAAATTAAAAATATGTTATATTTTTATATGCAAAGAACAAATTGGAAGAGAAATAAATAAAAACCAATTTCATCAGGCATAGTCAAATGATTAGAATAAATTTAACAAAGGAAGAAAAAGATTTATATAATGAAAATTATGCCAAATTATTTTTAAAAATGAAAGAAAGAAAGAAAGAAAGAAAGAAAGAAAGAAAGAAAGAAAGAAAGAAAGAAAGAAAGAAAGAAAGAAAGAAAGGGAAAAATATTCCCTGCCCATGGATTGGAAGAATTAGCACTGTCAAAATAGTGTTTACCCAAAGCAATATATAGATACAATTATGCACTCCTTATCAAACTTTCAATGGTATTCTTCAAAGAGATAGAGCAATCATTGATTAAATTTGTGATGAACCAAAGACCCTATATAGTGAGAAAAAAAAAAAAAACTGACAAAAAAGAACAACAGAACTTTCATACTCTCACACTCAAACTATATGACAAAGCTATTGTGATTGAAAAATATGGCATTGGAATAAAACTTGATACATAGACCTATGGAATCTAAATGAATCCCAGAAATAAATTCATACATATACAGTAAGTTAATGTATGAGAAAGGATCCAAGAGAATGCAACAGAAAAAGTAAAGTGTCTACAATACATGATGTGGGGAAATTTGACAGGAACATGCAAAATAATGAAACTATCCCACTATCTCACACCATACTCAAAAATTATCTCAAAGTGAATTAAAGACCTGAATGTAAGACTTGAACATAGACAAAATATTCCACTCTATTTTTTTCAAAAAGAAACAAAATAATTAATCTATTTATTTAGTCAGGTTTATGTGATTATTTTTTTTAATTTTTTATATCATTGTTCATTTTTAAACAATATTTGCTTCCCCCCACCCCCTCAGGTGTAGTCCCCATAGAGTTTCCTTCACCAATGCATCTGTGCACCATCACCTCAGTTCCCTGTGCTCCTCCCTCCCTTCCTCCCTCTGATCCCATTTCTCTCCCTCATCCTCCCCTGCAGTATGTCTCTGATTTATAATTGTCCATTTTTGCTTTGTTGTGCAAAACATTCCACCATATTAGCTTCAGGCATGTCTTTGCAGACTCAGCTACAATGGAAAGGAAAACAAAAACAAAAATAAACAAATGGTACTAAATCAAACTAAAACTTCTGCACAACAAAAGTGTTATAATTAAAACAAAACGACACCTACTGATTGAAGAAAATATTTGTACTTCATACATCCCAAAAGAGGCAAATATCCATGATCTACAAAGAACTCATACAAATAAGCAAAACGAAAACAAATAATCCAATCAAAATTGGGCAGAAATGCTAAATAGAAACTAACAAACTAAATAGAGACTTTTCTAAAGAAGACATACATATTATAGCAGTCATATGAAAAAATATTAAAGTTTTCTATTTCTTATTGTTCTTCCATGCACATATCAAAATGACAGAATTAACATACCAAGCTCTCTTGCATCCCACAGAATAATCACTATAGTAGCAGATACCATTAGAATTAGTTTTTACTCCCAAAAATTACTTTTATAGCTACTAAGGTAATCCTTACACAAGAAAACTATAACATGGAAGAAGCAAGGAGTCACATTTTCAATTTATCATGTGTATCTGTTTTAAAATGTTTGGAAGTCACATGAAGGACACACACACACATATATACAATATAAAATATGTTACATATAGGCTATATATACGTGTGGTTCACATATACAATATATATTATTTATATATGATATATCAGATTTGTATGTTAAATATAGGTCTTAGAAATTTTATATATTTGGTTTATATAGAATGCATATGTTATATAACATGTAGCTAGTATATGTTATGTACATGTGAATATCAAATATGCATGATATATAAGTTATATATATAGTTTTGTTTTTTTGTGTGTGTTGTTTAAAGACTCCACTGCATTATATAGCTTCTATGTATATGTCCTATCCATATTGAAAGTTGTGTATTGGATTCTTTAGATATTATTGCATATATATGTGTAAGAATGTATATCCATACTAAAAGTAAAAGTCTTGGAGTTATATAGGTTAGTCTTAATTTAGGCTTTGGCAATGTATTCTTACCTAAAAAGAGTTAGAACATTGGCAGCAAAAGTAGTAATGGGTATTTGGGCTCTACCAAAATTAAAAACTTCTGTTTGTCAAAGGACACAAAAAAGTGAAAAGACAATCCATAGACTGTATAAAGACTATAATTCAATAGCTCAAAATTCAATTAAAAATGGACAAAGAGTTTGCTATTTGTTTGCCTTTATCTGATCCTTTATTTCTCTATATTCCACATGCATTTGTCTTTCTCCTTCTTCCTTATTTCACTTAGCATACAATCTTCTCCAGTTCTATTCATTGTCACAAAAGTCAGGAGTTTAATTTTATCTATTTTTTTGATATCTGAGTAGTATTCCATTGTGTGTATATACCATACCTTCGTAATCCACTCATCTGTCTTTGGGCACTTAGGTGGTTTCCATAGTCTGGCTATTATAAATATCTCCCACAATGAACATAGGAGTGCATGTATCCCTTCAGGGGGGGAATACAGGGAACAGAGCAAAATGGGGGTGGTCCATGATGGACTATGGTGGAGGACTATGGTTACCTTGGTGGGTTTGATGTGGTAACATACACCTGAAGGGTGTAATCCTATATTTGTAAATTATATACATTGGTATAAAACAATGTTACCTCATTTTAAATAATGCATCATATATTAACAAAATGGATAAAGAGTTGAACAGATATTTTCTCCAAAGAATATAAACAAATGTTCAATAACCACATCAATTGAAGTTTATCATCATTATTCATTAAGGAAATGCAGATCAAAACCACAGGGGAGGGCCTCCCTGGTGCCCAAGGGGTTAAGTCACAGCACTATGAAGTTATCCACAGCCAACGCAGCATGGCACAAGAGCGATCACTGGGCAGCCAGGGAACTAACTCACATGGCGCAGCAGACCGCTGCTGTCTTGTGCCCGCTACTCTCCTCAGCAGTGTATTTCAGTAGATCTTCCTATTCTGCTCCCCACTCTGTCTCTGGTGAATCATCTTACCCTCCACACCTCTGGCCTGTACCCATTATTATATACATAAACAAATAAATCTTTAAAAAATAACATTGTTCATTGTTCTTCATGCTCACAAGAATGGCAATAATAAAAATACAGCAATAATATAAAGTAACAAAAGTTGGGCAGTATTTCTAGAATCTAAAACCTTATGCAGTTCTGAGGGAATGTAAACTGATGAAAATGGATTAGAAAATGTTTGGTGGCTTCTCAAAATAAATTTGAGAAATTGATCCATGAAGCTTGAAGAAAATTTTGTCAGGGAATATAAGGTTACAGGGAAATAAATTATAAAATACATACATACTCATTAAAAAGACTAGAGACTATCGGGCCTCCCCAGTGGTGCAGCAGTTGAGCACTGGGCTGGGAAGCTGCCCGCAAACTTTGCAGCGTAGGTTCGATCCCAGGCCCCTGGCGAGGGTCCCACATGGCGCACAGACCTATCCTGCTGTGCCCGCTGCTCCCTTCAGCAGTGTATTTCAGTCAGTCTGCCTGTTCTGTTCCCCACTCTGGCTCTGGTGAATTCTCTCACCCTCCCATGCTTCTTACTGTACCCAGTGCTTATTTAATAAATAAATAAATCTTAAAAAAAAAAAGACTAGAGAATATCTTCCATCCCAGGGATGAGTTTGTATAAGGCAATTGCTTGGATGACTTGTTGACAGAAAAATCAACAGCCAAGGACATTGAGAAGGAAAGATGAAAAATTGTTTAAAGTTTTAAAAGAGTTTGTACCAGATAATAGGAGAGGCAGAGCATCCTTAACTCAATGGAAATCAGAGTAAAAACAATATTTGCCTTATGCCTGAAACTCAGTTTCCTTCTCTTTCTAATTCTTTGTGAGGGGTGGGAACTGTGAGTTTTCTTTCCAGATCATGTTTTTTTCCAAACCCAAATGGAAGATGACCTGGTCTTAGACTGAAGATATGCCCAGGCTAAATATGAATTGACTGATGTAATTATCTTAAGATATTTGAATAGTTAAAAAACAAAGTTCAGCTTCACCTCAAATTATCCCAGTGGGGATTTCCAAACTCACAACGATACTGCAATAAATTTCTGCAAGATAAATATTTCCCAGTAAAGCATTTTGGAAATCAGACAAGCACTGTAGACTATCTTTGTTTTCATTATCCCTAGAGATTGTGATAAATGCATTATTTAGAAAGAGATGAAAAACAGTTACCAATTTAAATGTTGAAGATACTGGTTTCTTCTTCTCTTGAATATTAACAATAAGCTGGGAAAAGACTCTTGAATTTTCTGTAGAAACCACTAGACACCTTATCTTAGAGAGCAGGTAAGAGTTCTTCAGATTATTTGATAGTGAGACATATTAATGCCTATTCATTGAATTTGTTGGGTGATGATTCTAAGTCGATGGTAGTTGTGAATCATTGCCTGCATCTTGAGTTTAAAGTAAACAACTGGTAAGTTGGGCATCTCTTAAGTTTTATTAAAACTACCTACAACTAAACACTGTCATGGAATCAATAATGTAACTTCAGAATTTATAATTAGAATAACAATTTTAACATTATTTGTGTCTTGACTGATGTTTATCAGAAAACTTCCACCATAATTTACACACAATAAACTGTTAAAACTATTGCCTCATCTACTTGGTAAAATAGAGCACCTCCTATAGTTACATACTTTTTATACAAATCATATAGGATAATTGTGTCGACTGTATAAAGGAATTCAAAACATGACAGTGATAACTTTTTTCCCTGACCTGGGCAAATTTAAAGGGAAAGAAAACTTAAAGTCAGTGATTTATTTCAGCAATGAATACAGAGAAAAGGAAAGGAAAACTTTTCCTGAAAAGGAAAACTCATTAAGTCCAGAATATGTCAGATAACTATGTTCCTACTTCCTGTTAATTTTCTGAACAGTCATATTTGTAGTTTATATTTCTTATATCTGTATTTAAGCATTCCCTTTTCTATTAGAATTCAGTCAAAACTGGGTTATCAGCAAAATTCAGGAACTAATTTGATGATCTGTATATGACTCCAGGAGAGGTGAAACTATGAAGGATAAAGCATTGTGAGATTTAGATCTGCCTATTTTGGGGACCAGCAAGGAAGGTGTTTTAGGGAAAGTCACCTAGATTTTAACATATAAGACTACACTGATAGTATAGTCTCTATGGTAAGGCAATGGACCAAGAATTTGGGCCAGGGTTCGGGGGCAGATTCAGGGATGGGATGTATGTAGCCACCAAATAATTTTTGCTAACAAATACAATACAGTTAGACATTAAGAAGACTATTCTAAATGAAAATCTCACTGTATCTGTATTATTTTGAATTAACATTGATAATATGCATTCTATATTTTCATCTCTCTTTAAACAATACTCTACAAAACAGTTAAATGATAATTCTACACATTAAAAATGAACTTCTATTTTTTCTTTCAAGCACTTAAAATGCACTTATTCATTAATTTGGCAAATCATGAGTTATTGTGTAAACAATTAAAATATAATGTGATGTTATAAAAAAGAAAGGAGTATGATTATTTTAATATATTATGAGGCCAAATGCTTTCTAATTGACTAAATTGTGCATTTATCAATCTAATTCTTCAAATCCTTCACAATTCCTGAAGTAATTATCCACTCATCATCTTGATGTGGTTGCTACTATGGGAGACCCAGATAATTATCTTACCAAATATGAATTTCAGTCTAAGTTATTTCAGAAATTTTCTCAGATGGCACAGAACCTGGTACATAATAGGCCATAATCAATCAATTATAAACAATATTCCTTAAATCAAGAGGGGGCAAGTTGTATTTTCTTTACTCAATCTATGATAAACTGAGTCTTAAAAAGCTTATGTAATTTCACCAAAAATCAGACACTTCCCATTCAAGGCAAGCCTGAAAGGAAAAGATGAACATGGACTCTAACTCTCAGCAAGTTGATATTCCTTCAGAGAGAAGCTACAGCTTTAACAATCGACAGACTTAAGCAATATGAAACAAACTAGACAGTTCCAAACACCAAAAGGCAATATTTCTGTGAACATTGTGTGGTGGACTGAGTATTCAGAAAAATCTATCTAGAAACAGTAGACATTGAATTGACTCTGATGGAATTGAACAAGGCTTGAGGGGGATGAAAAATCAAAGTCATGTTTCATTGCTGCAGAGTTATTAGGAATTCCTGGGAAAATGCTTAAGTTTAAACTATGAACCATGAAGAGTTCTATATACCTGGACTTCATAAAGAGCTAAGGAAATGTAAAGTAGTAGGTTAGGAAGGATGCGTAGAAAGGAAGGGGTCTGGAGGGTATGCTTATATTTGGGAGAACAGACACTTAACAGTGATTGTACAATCAGGTCTGCTGATCTTAACTAGATAGGAGTGACAACCACCTGTACTTACAGTTATAAATGTTTTCTGATATGTTTGGAAGAAAGGTAACCAGCCATCAATACCCATGTGCTGACACCTCCTAATTCATGTCAGAATCGTGGACAGAATCACCCTTAGAGATCTAGCTTAATTCCCACAACATACTTATGTTCATACTAATAATATGTGAAAGGGATGGCATGTTAAAAATCATTGAAAGAATATGTAAGAGAGTCAGATTTTTTTTATCAGTAGCCTAGTATTTTAAAGATATCTGTTGAAAAGTGATTTATGTTTTTGAAATACGAAAATATGAAATGATTCTTATAGTATATTGGAGTCCATATCTTCTTAGCTTTCTATAGAATATTTGAAAGTAAGATAGGGGTGGGGGATGGTGAGGAAGCCTGGGAAACTTAATGAACTTGCTCATGTAGCAAGTTAAATGTGAAAAAAGAAAACAGACAATAATTAAACTTTAAGTTTCTTTTCATTAAATCATGAGACTATAATCAACCTTTAGAAGATGTTAGAGCACTAAATCCTTTTAAATTGAAAATCATTTAGGAAACTTAAAATGCAATTATTGGTTGAATGAGATCCCTGGTGGGATCACAATAAATCTCCTGATTATTTAATATAAAGAATTCCAAAGTGGCACTTTGTAACTGATGTTAACTCTCGCACACTGGATACTTTATGTATATATATTTGGATGGTCATTCCACTAAAGGAAGAACAGGGAGGGAGAATTGCAGCTCTGAAAATAAATTGTAAATAAATGGCTGCTGTACGTAAGTTATGGACATAAAATATTTTCTGGAAAAATGTTTTAAATACTTAGGTACAGTATTTCATATAGTTGAAGATACTAAGACTTGTAAGAACTGAAAGGAGTATATATTTTCAGGATAACTAATGAGAAAGAGTTGACCAATTTGTGTACCTAGGTTAAAAAGAAGCCAGTTTATGCAAGTGGGTAAGGCACTGCCTGAGGCTAAAATCCAAGCTTAGTCTCCTATTGCTATTGTGTTCAAATTATCTTGCTGAGTAGAAAATACATTTGAGATGATATTTTGAAAGATAGAGATATTCATGCTTGCCTTGTTATCCTTTGTTTGATTAACTATGAAATATAATCCTTCATCTGAAATTCAAGTATCTGTGAATTCAGCACAAGAGAAATATAACTGATTGTGGTCATCTGTAGATGCTTCATGATTCCAAATACATTTGTTGATTTTTCTTTTTTAACACCATTACACATAGGATAGCTGGTGGGGCATTTCTCACACATGACTACCCCACATATTATGCTTTATATATTTGTAATTTTGTATTTTCACTTAGTGTTTCATTTCTGTGTGCATGTCAATGACAAACATAACAACACCAATATATCTGTTTTTTTAATCTCTAAAATTTACATTTCTGTAATTCTGTCAGGGCATATTTCTGATACTATAATAATTATATGAGTATAACTTGTTTTTTATTTTTCTTTTCCTTCCTTCCTTCCTTCCTTCCTTCCTTCCTTCCTTCCTTCCTTCCTTCCTTCCTTCCTTCCTTCCTTCCTTCCTTCCTTCCTTCCTTCCTTCCTTCCTTCCTTCCTTCCTTCCTTCCTTCCTTCCTTCCTTCTTTCTTTCTTTCTTTCTTTCTTTCTTTCTTTCTTTCTTTCTTTTATGGGACCCTCGCTGGCGGCCGAGGAACAAACAGGTGCTGCAGAGGCTGCGGGCAGCTTCTCAGCCAAGCGCTCAACCGCTGCGCCACCAGGAGAGGCCCTATAACTATTGTATTTTACAATACAATTGTATTTTACAATGTTAGTGTTTACCCATAATAAATACAAGAAAGGGGGGAGAAACAAGCAAGAAAATCTTCCTAAGAAAAATTGAATTTTTATTTCTTCAACCTTTGATCTTCCATCATAATCTGCCCCAAAGAAAGATATGCCCCACTATATTTAAATATATATCATAAGACTTCATACTGTATTTAATTTCAGGAGACTACAAACTGCTCTGGAACATGGGAAGTAGAAATAACGTCACAGAATTTATTCTCTTAGGACTTTCTCAGAAACAGGAAATAGAAGCTTTCTGCTTTTTACTATTCTTGCTTTGTTACATGGCAATTTTGATTGGAAACATGGTTGTCATGGTTTCTATCACTTTCAGTCAACTTATTAACCAGCCGATGTATTTCTTCCTAAGCTACCTCTCCCTATCAGACCTCTGCTACACTTCCACTGTGACTCCCAAATTAATCATTGACTTACTGGCAAAAAAGAAGACCATTTCCTACAATGGCTGCATGACACAGCTCTTTACCATGCACTTCTTTGGGGGGATTGAAGTCTTCATCCTCACGGGGATGGCCTTTGACCGCTATGTGGCCATCTGCAAGCCCTTGCACTATACCGTCATCATGAGCAGGCACAGGTGTGAGGCCATGATCGCTGCTTCCTGTGCAGGGGGATTCCTACATTCTTTTGGCCAGTTTCTCCTAGCTGTCTTTTTACCCTACTGTGGCCCCAATGAAATAGATCACTACTTCTGCGATGTGTATCCTTTGCTGGAACTGGCCTGTACTGATACGCGCAGAATTGGTCTCCTGGTCATCGCCAACTCAGGCGTGATGGGGCTGGCGACTTTTGTGGTCTTGCTGGTATCTTATGCTATCATCTTATACACTGTTAGGTCCTACTCTGCAGAGAATCGCCGCAAAGCTCTTTCCACATGCACTTCCCACGTCACCGTGGTTGTCCTTTTTTTTGCTCCCTTACTCTTTATTTATATTCGACCAGCTGCTACCTTTCCAGAAGACAAAATCTTTGTTCTTTTTTACACCATCCTTGCCCCCATGCTCAACCCTCTGATCTACACACTAAGAAACATGGAGATGAAGAATGCTATAAAGAAACTATGGTGCCGCCTCATAGGAAGAAAGGAAATAACCTGAAACACCCCTGATTTTCATCGCAGTGCTTGTTGGATATATGATTTCTCTACCCAGAAATCTTTAGAATGCTGATGCTTACAATGATTACAAAGTCTCTCTCTCTCTCTTGTTTCTGGCAACATGGATAGAACCAAGTAAGAACTGAAATGTATGATTCTCTGGAGTTATCCAGACCTCCTTTTTGTCTTGTTTACTCCTCTAGTTTTCTTTTTCTATCTCCTGTGCCTGCCCTATTTCCTTTAACTACATAATTATTTTAGATATTTAGCAGCAAGCTATTGAAAATAATGTGTAACTATCCAACACAGCAAACCCATATAGCGCATTCTTGGAGTGACTGCATGCAATGAAGCTGATTCCAGCCTCCAAGCAATCAAAACAAAATAATTCCAATATTTTACTTGCACCACTTAGAAAATACCCTAAAAGATTTAATTTGTCTTTTTTTTGTCCCACAGTAATATTTGGCAAAAACAAAAACACCTTCTCCTCTGACATTTTGTAGCCAGTGACAGTCCAGAGCTTTCTACATCCAAACCACCAGGACTCCTTTCCAAGCCCCTCAACAGAATCTTTTCTTCTAATGCACTTTCTCTCCCAGTTCTGTTCATAGACTAATCAACTGCAACTCTTTGCCAATATCAGTACCTGATAGTTATTGGTTAAGAATATGAGTTCTGGTCCCCAAGTTGCTAAATAAGTTTGAGGACAGGACATATGTCCAACAAACCACCTATAACATGTTAACATTGTAGTGATAATCACAACACATCGTTCATACTCTCGTGAGGTCTATGTGAAATGCTACAGAACTGTCTGCCCCACTAAGTGCTCATTTAGCATGACTCTCTTATTGCCCAATTTCCCATTATGCACCGGAAAGGTAACTATTCTGATAATGACTTTCTTCCAGAGCACTGGGTGTCCAAGGATAGAAAAGGTTAAGCGACTCTCACACTGACATTATCATCCTGTTGTTACAGATATACCTCCATGAAGCTGCCATGTTCCTGGCTAGCTAACACTGTTACTGCTGAAATTACTGTTGGGGTGTAGGCCAGATGTGCGGGAGGGTGAGGGGATTCACCAGAGACAGAGCAGGGGTACAGAACAGGCAGACTGATGAAATACACTACTGAGGGGAACAGAGAGTGAGACAGGAGAGGTCTGCCTCACCATGTGGGTTGCTCCCTGGCCGACCAGGGGTTGAACTCGTGCTGCAGAGGCTGCGGACAGCTTCACAGCGTGGCACTCAACTGGCCTGAGCCACCAGGGGAGGCCCCTATTTTTTTTTTTTTTTTTGCAGTAGGCCAGTATAGGATATCATTTAAATGCAATGTGTTCATTTTTAGAACTGTGAAAGCTGAAGGTCAGTAGGTATAAAGTCACCCTGGAGCAAATTTGTCCAATAACAGAAAAGGCTAGAAGATCAGACCACTGGATGATGAGAGAGGACTAGAGAAAATTTTGAAGGTCTCTAGACACTCCACAAATTTGCATGAGCTACTTGCAAAAGAATATGCTTTCATATTGGTATAGAAGGCACACTGAATAAAGATGAATTATTGTTGTGGTTTTCTTTTAATTTTATTATCCTATGGCTATTTTGCTAGTATTGTGTTTGCTTATACAATGAATTTCAGCACTCTTATTACTGTGAATGCCTGGTACATTTTGTTCTTGTCTGAACCAAGAGTAACATCTTATTGGTTTCTGCATGTGATACTAAGTGAAATACAACTTTGACATGTTCATTCATTATTTGGCAAGTTCATTGCCTAAAGGGATATACAATTTAGTCTCAAGGTATAAAAGGCAATAAAGTCCATAAAACTGAGCAGTCTTGGGATAATAGAAACAACCACATGTGCAAACTCCATTCAGAAAGTAATTATCTGAACTTTTATGCTGTAACTTTAGATTTTTTTGTTTTTTTATACCAGATAACCAGCAGGTCTTTGTGTGTTTATGAACTACAATCATTGCACCTAATTGGGAAAAAAAAAAAAGAATGCGTAGTTCTAAGCAGAACATCACAGTGTACAACCCTACTCTATATGGCACGTTGTTCTGAGTAATGATTGACTACAGGATGTTTGCGTATATACTTTGCACACATATATATATTAAATATCATATATACATAGATTATCTATATACATGCTATTGTTGCCAATAATTGTTTCTGAAATTAATACTGAGCCCAAGTGCAAATTTAAAATTTCAACTCCAAGTATAAAAAATATTTAACTAAATAACATATTCATAGACTGGAAGAGCACAAAATCACAATATGAGAAAGTTTTTTCCTTAGTGAAACTGAAGTGGGGATTGTCCATCAAAAAAGTTTCCTAAGAACAAAATAGTCTTTATAATTGAAGGAAGACATTTTGACAATCTTCAGAGGCCCTTCTGGGGAGGAAAATATTTGAGCAAGGTTCTCATGGATTTTACTGTAATTAAATACAGCGTCTTTAGAGAAGCTAGGTTCACTCACCTGTTTTGCTTACAAACTTTAACTAGACCTTTCTCTATTGTGTCTGTATAAAAAATTTATCCAGCTATCTCTTATGTTACCATCAGGAGTGAAATCTATGATCTGGCTTTTGGAAAGACCCCCCTTGCTGGCAAGTAGAGATAAAACTTGGACAACTGTGATCAATTTACAGGAGATTTTTTTTTTCTTTTTCTGCCTATTTAATGGCCTCTCTTTGATGCTCCTTAATGATGCACTTTCATACATAGAAATATTTAACTCCTTAACTTTTAGTTTATTCATCTGTAAAATAAAGCAGATTCAAAGTAGATCATTATTTCAAAACTAGAGCTTATGACGGTTTCAAAAAATTGTCACAAATATCTTGTGTTGATTGAAATATTTTATTATAAGTTATGTAAATGCTCATGAATAGAAATCACAAAAATCCTATGCTTATAATTCTAATATGACAAAATTTTAAGTGTAAAATAAAATCTATATGATTAAAAATTAAAATATCTCACAATATTTACAGCTATTAGAGACATTAGCAACAATAATAAAGTGATTGTGGACAGTTTCTTTTCTAAAGAAAATTATTCATTTTTCAAACTCTTCCTTTATAAAGAAGTTCTATTATATTTAATAGAGAAAGAAAAAGAGGAGGAATACACAGTTGCCTTTCTAGGGCCTCTCACTAATGAAGATTTTATTCACACCTGCATGTTTATCAACATCACATTTTTTATTTTGATATGACAAGAAATTACTTTAATCATGATTGTCATCTTTGTTATTAGTATAACTTTGCAATAATAAGTTTAATCAAAAGTCATTTCATTTCAAAATAAGTGTAAGAGTTTAGTTTAATACAAATAAAATATTTAAAATAAAATTTTTTAAAGATTTATTTTATTTATTTATGCATACAAGAACTGGAGTCTAAGCCAGAGGTGGGAGTTGGGATGAGAGGACTCACCAGAGACAGAGTGGGGAACAGAACAGGAGACTGACTGAAATACACCATTGAGGGGAGCAGCGAGTGAGTCAGGAGAGGTCTGCTGCACCATGTGGGTAGCTCCCCGGCTGGGGATTGAACTCATGCCTCAATAGCTGGAAATAGCTTGACAACACTGAGACTTTAACTCCTGAGCCATTGGGGAGGCCCCAAAATAAAATATATGTTAACAATTTTCTCATTGCTTCAAATTAGCACAAAATGGGCAAAGTGGTTTGTATCATGATGTAGATAGCATAGAAATTTCATAAAGTTTCAATGCAGTTATCAACTGCTGTAATAAAAATTCCTTTGAATTGTTAATACCGATATAACATGACACTTTTAAGGACAATGCCTCAATCATGTTTCTCCATTTGCACAACTTTAAAATATTTCATAATATACTGTCATAAAATAATGACATTATTTTGTCTTTGCATTTATGTTATTCATTTATATAATCACGCTATGTTCATTAGTCTCTTCTTAACCATTATAATATAATGACTTACTCCACTCCATTATTCTATTTTTATGAAGTCAATGTGTCCCATTTTATGAAATAGTGACAAAAACTGTTTTTTCAATTATTTGAAAATTTTTCAGTTATACACAGATTATTACAGAGATTTAGATGTATAGAAGTTCTGTAGAAATTGAAAATTCAGCAATTGCTTTGACAACAATGAAAAAAATAAGTATACTCTAGATGAAGTAGTCAATAAAAACATTTACATTTATTTTAACAATCCCATTGGCTCCAAGCAATATTAAGGTGAGCTTCCACACGTCACTGCCATTACCTCTCAGATACTTAAGGGTAGCCAAACACCCTAGTCTCCTGACACAACCCCATTTTGCATCTATAATTGCAGCATAATTATTACTGACCCCTCTTTTTACACTCAATGGTTTAAGTGTAGAGGAAAAAATTATATGATGATGATATTTATTACAAATACCATTATTTTCATGACCATATAAAGGGAATTTTAAAGCAAATATTTCTAAAATCATCAAAATTTTGTGTTTGCAATGATCAAATTAGTTTTAGAAAAATTTACTTTTTATGAATTCTTACATAAATAATATTTTTATTGTTTAGACCTCATGTAAATGATATTTGATTTGTAAATTTTTGCAATAATTATGGAAACTCATTAGCTGAGCCAAAAATATGATTCTATAGCTTCAATGCTCTTTATGAATGAGAATGCAGGGATTATAACAAGATCACATGGACCCATTAGGACTGGGATGAGCAATATGAGAATAGCTTAAGTACATTTGTAGAGTCATTACACAGACATGAGCATGATTACTTTCTTGTCACAACTTACAAGTAAAATCCAAACAAGAAAAAAAAATAAAATCATAGAAAAGTGTAACAGAACTAGAACGAGGAAATGATGACTCCAATTATTAGGGAAGAAATTGTTAAGAAGCTGATCAATAAATGAAGAACTTATTTAAATGTAAATTATAATAGTAATGGCCTCATCTAGTATACATGTTGGTTGTTTTGTTGTTTGTTTTTTTTGCTGAAGCAAAGTTCCTGGTTGAATGAACTTAAGTTAGAGCAAATGTCACTTGAGGAGAGTATATAATGAGGAGGTAAAGTATCTTTCAACTAATTTGCCTCCCAATCAAAAATGGTTTCTTGCACCACACTTTCCTCAAGGCATTCTTCATCTCCATGTTTCTGAGTGTGTAAATCAGGGGGTTGAACATGGGAGCAATGATGGTGTAGAAAAGAGCAAACACTTTGTCTTCTGGAAAAGTGACAGCCGGTCTAATGTAGATGAAGAGGACAGGCACAAAGAACAGGACCACAACTGTGACGTGGGAGCTGCAAGTGGAAAGAGCTTTGGTGCGGCTCTCTGCTGGGTAAGGCCTGATAGTATATAATATCAAACAGTAAGACAGCATCACAACCACAAAAGTCACCAAGCCCATCATGCCTGAGTTGGCAACCACCAGAATCCCAACTATGTATGTGTCCATGCAGGCCAGTTTCAGCAAAGGATAGACATCACAGAAATAGTGGTCTATTTCATTGGGACCACAGAAAGGTAAGCTGATGGTAAGGAGACATTGGACAAAGGAATGCAGAAATGCTCCAGCACAGCAAGTGAAGACCATAGTGAAACACTTGTGCCTGTTCATGATGACCATGTAGTGCAGGGGCTTGCAGATTGCCACATAGCGGTCATAGGCCATCACCGTGAGGATGAAGACCTCGATCCCCCCAAAGAAGTGCATGGTGAAGAGCTGTGCCATACAGTTAGTATAAGAAATCATGTTACTTTCTGCCAGCAAATCAGTGACCATCTTGGGTGTCACTGTTGAGGTGTAACACAGATCTGAGAGAGCAAGGTAATTGAGGAAGAAATACATGGGCTGGTCAATTAGTTGACTGAATGTGATAGAAATCATTATAAGCAAGTTTCCCATCCAGATAGCAATGTAACAGAATAAGAATAGTAGAAAGCAAAAGTTTTTGATTCTCTTGTTCTGGGAGAGACCCAACAGAATAAATTCGGTGACATTATTTATATTTTCCATGTTCTAATGCAAATACGATGCAGTGGATTTGCCTGGAAAAATGAGAAATATTGACTAGCACAGTGTGACTCTGAATGAGCGTTGTAGAAATAACTTCACATGTTTAATCAATGCTGCATACTATATTTTAAAATAACTGAGTTTAAACTTTGCATGTCCATCTTAAAATGTATCAGATCAGGTTATTTTTCTTGAGTGAACAGGAAAAGTATTAACAGGTACAGGTGCTCATGGCATAATCAGAAATACACAGTCACTTTTTGTGTAGAATAAGAAAGTGAGCTTATGGGAAAATACATTTCCTTTCTTAGAATAGCTTTCCTGCTGATAGGCTGAAATAACCAAATTTAAAGTGAAATGAATGAGGTGAGTTAGGCAATTGCAGGATAGAACCCCATCTCTACTTAATCTTTTTATCATGAAATTTTCATTTTAAAAAATGGTATTAAAATATTATCTCAATTGAGTTGTTTGCACAAAAGGGAAGCATTATATATTTCTCAACATTATAAAGAGCAATAAAGAAAAAAATAACAGGGAACAAGTGACTGTGACATTCTTTTTTTACATAAATAGATAAAAATAATAATTAGATACATAAAATTGAGAACTAAAGGCTGTCTACAAGCTCAGTTAGAACAAAGCACACAGGCATGAAAAAAACTTGCTTAACACATACTGGGCTTCAACATTTTGCTTTAATAAATGAAGGTTTGCACAAAAGCTATGTAAATGCAACATGAATAATATCCTTTGCATCCAGTTTATGGAATTACTGTACAGAGCGTTATCTAAATGACTTTAAATCCTAGTAAATTGACTAAGAATTGTACCAAATTTTTGCAAGAGCTCTAAGTTCTGTTAATGATTGATTCCTTGGTTAAAAATATGTTGAAAGGGTGTTTGGGGGTAGTAGACTCTTTTTCCTCCAGTTTATTTGCATCTAAAAGTTAACTTAAGATACTAGTTGGGAGTTTTAACCTCAGAATCCCTCCTGCTCTGAGTCCTCTCTTTTCTTGTCAGGAAAATGTTCTCTGAAAACACTCAGGCAGCCCTCTTTGACTAGGACAGAGATTTTCCATCTTTACTTTAATATTTGTCTTTTTATAATACATTCAATATACCATACTGGATTAAACTCTGAAAGTAACACACCTATGCTCAAAATCCACACCTTGGTATCTACCTCTGGGAAGCTTATATTGACACTTGAAACTTATGGAAGTCATTATCTCCTTAACCCTCCCTAAACTATGTCCTTTTATCTCAATGTTAAAACTTAATTTTGAACATCCAGGAAATTAATTCTGATTTTATTCCCTCCAGGCATTTCTTCAGACAGAAAGCTATAGTGCTTTTAATTCTTTTGTCCCTTAGTAATTTGCTCTCATGGTCAATAAATCAACTTTGGAGTCAGTTGAAAGATCAGACTAAGGACCAGACTAAAGATCTGACAATCAATTTTTCCTGTTTAATATGGATATTAAACAGGAATATGGATAATATAGATATTTATTTATATGTAAATATATAAATATATATAAATATATATAAATATCCATTTAGTATGGATATTTCTAGTATCAATATTCCAGGTTTGTCCAGGTTAGATTATAATGTATCCAGTATGCAATAGGCACTAATTATGTTCTCATCTTCCTATTGTAGGTATAAATTTGGTACCCTGTACGCAAAGAAAAGAAGAATGAACAAAATGATAATAAGGTGTTGAGATGAAAATAAAAGCTATTATATTCAAATATGAAGGGGGTGAAACTATAAGCCCTAAATCATAGTGTTATAAACCAACATAACCACAATAAAACATACTGTGATTAAAATACAAATTGATTTTCTTTTTGGGGGATTATGCAAAGACTGACAGAGAAGGACGACATCTAACATTTATTTAGTGCTTGCCATAGCCTAGAAGCAGTTCCAAGCAGCTGACACGTGCCCAATCATTAATGTCAATAAGACCCCAATAATCTTTTTATTGTTTTGCAAATAGAAAACCAAGTACCCTTTATAATTTGAATAAATCCTGATACATATTAAAGATTAATTTTAGATATATTTTAATTATTTTCTATCTGCATACTGACAATTTGGTTTTCAGGTTCAAACTATCGGTATTCTAGGGACACGTTACCCTTTATTTTTGGTTATTTCTGCCACCAAGTTGCCTAGTCAAGAATGTCAAAGTGAAGCTGCATTTTACCCAACAACTTCAAATTTTCCCCAAGACCAAAACCAAGCTTTTGCTGTGCTAATCCTATCTCCTTTCTTTCTCACTGTTCATCCTGTTCTCATTTCTGCTCATCAAATTTGTTCCACACTGAAGCCCAGGATCCTTTGCTATTAGGGCTTTCTCAATTGCAAAACTTCCTGTATACTCTGTATACTTACTTTATACAACATCTGTGCTATATACTTACTAGAAGTAGAAGAAGAATAAGGGACCTCTACTCTGGTGCCTTCCTTTAACTTACTTATGCCTCCTTTCCTCTTTTTTTTTTTTTTTTCTATTCTGCCTAAAATACAAGTCACTCATTTGTTCCATAAATCAATTCTTTTCACTTTCTCTAATATACCCATATGTGATGCTGATGTTGTCATCTCCTTTATGAATTTCCTAAAATGAGAGCAGAAAAAGATCTATTTCACTTTGACACCTGCTGGGGAACATAACAGTACACATTTTTTTAAATTGTACTTAAGTTACATAAGTTGCTACATAAAATGTTTGCAAACTTGCAAGGAATGGGGCAAAACTGCATATATAAAATCAGCATACATATAGGTAAAACATCTTACATATGAAAATTTATTTTTTTATTTGAAAGTAATATTTATTACAGATTGAGTGGATATTTACTTACCAGATGATTATCTCATAAGATAAATCTCTTTATCTGTGCATACAAAGTGGGATTCAGTACTTTGAATGCAGTCTGAATGTAAAATTCAATGCTAAAGATTAATGAATTTGACCATGCAATCAGTTAAGTAAGACCTGAATCTAGAACTTTTCTGTTTTCCTGATAGAAGCATTCTCTCCTGATTTTTGAAACTAAAAGGAAATGAAAGCACTGGCATTTATGTTGAAAAATGTCTTTGTTTGCTTTCTAGCCAAAATCTGTACATCCGTTGTGACTTCAGGCGTAGAAATGTACATAGAAGTTTGCTGTTTAATTTCCAAGTGGTATTTAAAGTAGACTACCTGGGAGATTATAACCCCAAACCTCCCTCTCACATTTAGTATGGGATGAGACATTTCCCCAAAGAAAATGTGCCCAACCTACAGCTGGAAATAGCTTAATTCCTACCAAGTCCTTAAAAAAATATTTATGCTCTTTGGAATTGATGTTTCTGTGTCCTTTGGGTAAATACCTAGGAGTGGAATTGCTGAATCATACGGAAGCTCTATGTTTAGTAGGCCCAGAAATCTCCACACAGCTTTCTATAGTGGGAAGAGGGGCGGGGAGGGGAGGGATTGGGGTCAAAATAAGGGGGTTGCAATTGTATGGGGAAAATAAAAATAAAATTTATTTTAAAAAAAGCAAAAAAATTAAAGAGCTTTAGGAAATACTCAAAAAAAAATTATGCCACAGTAAATAACCGTATATACTCTGAGGAATTTGAGCCTAAACCAAAAGCCCACCTTCATTTAATGTTGATAGATCATAAATTAAGTTCTTTATATGAAAACATGCTCCAAGGAAATAGAGGAGAGTAAGATTTAAGCAGAAACATACTTAGAAAAAGCCAAAGAAGTTTAAGGACAGAGAAATCAAACCCAGACTTTCACGTTTGTTTCACAGAAAAATAGTTTGAAAGTGAGCAGAACACTTTTTGTGACTAACTTCCAATCTAAAAAACCCTCTCACCCCAATCCCTGAAAGAAATGGAAAATGAAAACAAAAAAAGATAAAATAATGGCTTTTGACAATATGAATAGGTCTTGAGACAATTATGCTAAGAGAAACAAGACAATTACCAGATGGTTTCACTCATAGGTGGATTATATATAACTCAAGAAATCAAAGTGTCAAAACAGAGCAAAAATGACCTTTAGCTTCGGTGACCACTGGGCAGGGTGTGAGGAAAGGGGATGGGGCAGTAATGTGATAGGGCACTGGCACTGGACCTTTGGTAGTGGCTGGTGAAGCTTGTGCACCAGTGGAGGTGTGAAAACGCACTCCCCAAATTGTATAGTTACATAAAGAATGACAAATCGGGAGGGGAGGGATTGGGGTCAGAATGGGGGGCTGCAATTGTATGGGGAATATAACAATAAAATTTATAAAAAAAAAAAATAAAATAAAATAAATATAAAAAAAAAAAAAAAAAAAGAATGACAAATCAGTAACATTTGATTATAAAAAGACTAATCTCAACACCAATACAAAAAAGGTGAGAAATTCATTTATTATTATCATTGCTGTCGTTGTTGTTAATAGTATTACACAATAAGTTTTTTTGAAGACTGCCCCACCCTAAAGAAGGACCAGAGACCACGCTCCATGAGCGATCATGTCTTGGTGCACATGCGTGAAGTTAGCAATGACGGTTGCCCCCAAGCGACTGCCTCCGCCCTGGCACCTTCGAAACAAAGGGGACTTTTCACCCCCAACCCATTATCCTAAGTGGGGAAAAGAACATTCTTTATAGTTCTCATTCATTCTTAAGTGGAAATTAATTAGGTTTTAATTAAAAAAAAAAAAAGCAATAGATGAGCCTAGCATTGGGTGTACCTGAAAAGGATGCATGACTTAGGATCTGGATGAGATAAGGAAAGACTGCCAATTTAGGAGAAGCGAAGAATTTGGTTGTACTGGGGCAACCACATTATGAATAACATTGAAAAGTATGTAAAGTGGTTATTCCTGTCTGTGGAAAATTAATTATTAAGAGGATGAAACTGTAAGTGGTTTGAAGAAAAAAACTGATAATCATTATAATTTTGATCTGTTTGAACTGAATATTTTTCTAATTTTTCACAAAAATACCCATTTTGCTTATTTTCACAAAGTGCAGCGATGTGTTGGGACTGGCAATGACTATGGAACTTGAATGGTGTGTGGGTAATAAAAAATTATAAAGATTGTGAAATGATCTGGCTTCTTTAGGTATCATCAGAAGGCTTCCTACCAAAAAGGGAATGTGACAGTGAAAAAGAGCACTGAGAAAAATATGTGTTGGATCAGAGAAAATGCCAGTAAGAATGAACTTTGTATGTATTATTCCTTGCATTTTCCTGATGGTGAGTTTATTGCATATTATGCACAAATAGTTAAATATCTGGAATAAGAAATAATACATGTAGCTTAAAACATTTACACTTAAATTATTATCATATAAAAACTTTCAATTAATCATGAAAACTAATTAATTAATTATTAATATTTGTTATATTTATCCTTAGAGATGGTAGCTAATTTTTCTTTATGATCATATGGAAGAAGGGCTCCTTCAGAAAAAGCCTGATTGAGACAATCTTGCAACTAGAAGAATTCAGTCCTGTGACACGCATAGTGCACTAATCCATCCTTGGAGCTAAATAAGGGAATTTACCAGTTTTTTATTATTATGGTAAGCAATTTCATATGCTCCCAAGAATAGCCTATTTATTAACATTACCCAATGATGATTACTTATATTTCAATCTCAATGACATAATCTATACTCTGTTTCTGGGAGTTCTGCTTTTTGTTGTGTAAGCTCTCTGAGTGCTTTATTTGGTTTAACTGGCATATCCCACACACAACTGATGGAGTCTAGAAAAATGAAAAGTTTCACGTTTCCAAACATTTTGCTTCATTCACATTAGTACTTTTATATTAATAATTATTTGTATTGAATGATTTTTATGTCAGTAAGCTATTATAAAAGGGTATTAACACAATTCCATAAATAATATCTCAAATTTTTCAATCTTAATACAATATAATGTTAACAAAGCAATATATGTATTTACCAGAAGATGCATTCCAAAATTCTCAACAAGGCACTACTCATAAAAGCCCTAAATGAATTATCTGAATCTAATAATCAAGAATGGGTAAATCAATTATCTTATATTCATTCAATGAGATAATATAGATTGATGAAATTAATCAAAAAATACACAAAGTATGAGGAATGAAGTTAGCAAGCTCCATGACAAGAACAAAAACACTGAAAATTACAATCCATATCACTATTTTGCAACAAAATACAAGAAAAAAAGGTAAAAATAATTGATTTTGAGATGAAGCGAGTGCTTGCCTTTGGAAGGTGGTGGGTAAACAGAAAGGAGAAGGCCATCAAATATACTGATAATTTCTGATTACTAATGTTTGCTGATTCCACAGTATTGTTCAGTTTATGATGACTCATGCACAGTATATGCATGATACATAAAATTTTCTGTCTCTAGAGTTGAGTAAAATGCTTTAAATTGAAGGTAATATCTTATTCACCTTTTTTAGTGTTTCGAGGTGGAAAAAAATGAATAAACTTTCTTCAATAAGATGACAAGTAGGTGATAGAACTCTTTATTTTTAAGATTAGTCTGGTTAATTCACATCATGTAAGCACAGTTCTTAAGGATAAAGTTAGTTGATGGGTGTATGAAGAGAATAATGCTATATTTGTTGAGGAGACAGTATAGACACATTAACAGCAATGGGTTTATACTCCTGCGGTGTAGACACATTAACAGCAGAGGGTTTAAACTTCTGCTTTACTCACTCATCAATTCGAGCAGTGAGGCCAGGAACAGATGAGAATGGATGTGATTCACAGGCATGTTTACTGGAACCACAGTATGGAAAGCACAAAAGCTTCAGAAAACTTACTTTCCTTCCAAGAGTGTGTAACGACACCACACTTTCCTCAAGGCATTCTTCACCTCTGCATTCCTGAGCGTGTAAATCAGAGGGTTGAACATGGGGGCAATGATGGTGTAAAACAGAGCAAACACTTTGTCTTCTGGGAAAGTTGTAGCTGGTCTAATATAAACAAACAAAGCAGGTGCAAAAAATAGAACTACAACCATCACATGAGAAGAGCAAGTAGAAAGAGCTTTGCTGCGGCTCTCAGCAGAATATGCCCTGATGGTGTACAATATGAAGAAATAAGACAGCATCAAAACCACAAAGGTTACCAAAGCAATTAAGCCTGAATTAGCAATGACTAAGAGACCTATGATGTGTGTGTTAGAACAAGCCAATTTCAGCAAAGGATATACATCACAGAAGTAGTGATCGATCTCATTGGGGCCACAGAATGGTAAGAAGATGGTGAGGAGAAACTGACTGGCAGAGTGTATAAATCCTCCCGTGCAGCAGGCTATGATGATCGCGTTACACCTCTGCCTACTCATGATGATGGTGTAGTGCAGGGGCTTGCAGATGGCCACGTAGCGGTCGTAAGCCATCCCTGTGAGGATAAAGATCTCGATGCCTCCAAATAAATGGGTGGTAAAGAGCTGTATCATGCAGTTATTATAGGAAATGGACTTCCTTTCTGCCAGTAAATCAGTCATTAGTTTGGGTGTCACAGTGGATGTGTAGCAAAGGTCGGAGAGTGAGAGATAGTTTAGCAAGAAATACATGGGTTGTTCAGTTAGCTGACTGCATGTGATTGAAATCATTATGAGCAAATTACCCATCCAAATAGCTATGTAGCAAAATAAAAATAATACAAAGCAGATGATTTCAATATTCTTGTTGTGGGAAAGTCCCAAGAGAATAAACACAGTGACATTATTCCTATTTTCCATGGCTCAGTGCAGATAAAATACATGAATCACCTGAAATGATATAATTCACAAATCCATACTGAACACTTAGAGTGATAATAATATTCTATTTAAGTTACTAACTTTATGTGATAGAATTGCATAGAAACATACACTAAATGGTTTCTATTATCTTTTCCAGTCAATTGGGATCTATGTTTACCTTCACAGACATGAATACCTTTGCTCAACCCACAAAATAATATTTTAGTAAGCATTCATAAGCTAAGGCTAATTTTATTTATTTTCTTTCTTTTTTAAAATATTTATTTATTTATGCATACAAGTGTTGGGGTACAGGCCAGAGATGCAGGGGAGTGAGAGGATTCACCAGAGACAAATTGGGGAACAGAACAGGCAGACTGACTGAAATACACTGCTTGGGGGAGTAGTGGGTGAGACAGGAGAGGTCTGCTTCACCATGTGGGTTTCTCCCTGGCTGGCCGGGAATCGAACCTGTGCTGCAGAGGCTATAGATTGCTTCATAGTGCGGTGCTTAACCCCTTGCGCCACCAAGGAAGCCCCTCCAAAGGATAATTTTCATTTACAATATTTTCTGACCAAAGATCTCATTCTTACTCCCTAGGACTCAAATATTAATAAACAAATAATTAAGCCACATAGCTATTTTTAAATGATGTACAAAAATATTAAAAGAAACTTTTCTTATTAATAGAATACAAATTACCTAAATTCATATTTGAATGCAGTAGCAGAGAAATGAAAAATAAGTAAATCTATTAGCAAATGTTTTATCATCCGAATTTTCTGAACTATAGCTCAGGCTGAAGTCTCTATGAAACACCATAAACCAAATCAGTTCAGTGTCCTGGTGTACATAAACCAGCTCTAGAAATCAGCAAAAGTGTGACTGACATGCTTCTGTCAGAGGCAATAAAGTCCTATTCTCTCAAGCATGAGTGGTGATCTTTCATCTGATTAGCTAATGGCTCCATAAGAGAAATAGGAGAAAGATAATTTGGAGACATACCCAAGACTGCCACCTCTTAGATTTTTGATCTTGTATACTCTCGACTTTTAAATTTCCTTTCCATAAAATGAAGGAATGAGGTTCAACTACTTCTAAGAGCCCTCCATTCCTAATATTTTTACAGAATTGAAATTAGCTTCTTCTTGGCACAGTTTAGGACCTCCTTAGAGTTGGAATAGTGTGTCTCTTTTTTATATGCTGCCATCCAATAAACGAGGCAGTAATAGCCCATGAATTTGATTTTATTCTTCCAGAATATGATATCCCACCATCAGTGGGCAAACAGATACCCTAACAATCTAGTGCTCTCTTAATTCAATAATATCTTAGACTATAGAATTCACATTAAAGTCTATTTTAAAATTAACTGTTAATGACTACATTTTCTTATAGTTAAAATAACTATAAGATTATGGTAAAGGAACAACCAATATCTTACATATTTTCCTCTGTACTTACTTTTTATCTATTCTTCTTTTACAGATTTTTCTGTTCTCTCTTCTTTGAAATGACATTAATTCTGTATTAAAATATTAAAATTCTTTTCTTTAAAGCCTCTGACTTGAAATTTTCTCAGCACAGTGAGTGCTACAGATGAGTTTAGGTTTCTAATTTCCTTCAATTTATATATTAAAATTACAAAATTCATACCATTTTGGCAATTACTGTCATACCACTAAATGAAATAAATGCTGGGTGGTCACTCCACAGAAAAAAAGGCTTGCAGGCAGGAGAGTTACTTTATTCCCTGAAAACTTTCAGATCAGCTGTCCAAATACAGACTCTATATTTGTATCACCATGTTATTCCTGAGGGACATTAAGCACAAATGCTAAGTAAAATTTTAGGTAAAATTTATATCCTAAAGGTACATTTGCTTCCTCCCAAGGCATAGCTTAGTTAGTTAATTATTTATATGTCCCCAAGTAGTCTGTTCATTAATGGCCTTTTAAATACAACTGCATTATAAATGCCCCTTAAGAAAGCATGTCAAAATCCCATTGAATGAAAAGTTCCTGATGACATATTTGATATTCAAGCAATTTGAGTTTCTTTTTAATATATAACCAATAATATATAACCAATATGTAAAAATATATAACCAATAATATAACCAAGAAAAACTGTAGTTCTGGTCCATATGTTAAGAGATGATCTCCAACTATTCAACACAGTCTTTTTAACATGTTGTCTGAGTAAAAATGATGCATGTGTTCTTTAATATATTTCCATATGATGTTACTTTTCTGGAAAATTATAGATACATAGAAATTTCATTCACATCCTTAAAAATGATCATTAAGAAAGGTGTCAGCAATGGAGTTACACATGCTGCAATTTATACTTTTCAATAGCCTTGTCCTTTCCTCTTACATTTTTAAATATTTAGTAAACATGTATTTGATGTCAGAAATGAACAAAATGATGGGATTTGACTTAATTATTATTATAACAATATATAGCATAGATACCATTTCACAGATGAAGAAAATGGACATTGAAAAATATCAATGCAAAGAAGTAGTAGTCAGTAAATGCAGTTATATTTATAGAGAAAATAGCATTGGCCTGTGAAAGGACAGAGATTCTGTTGTTTGTCCTGAGTGAGAGATATAAAGGAACTCACTTTAAAATATTTCACTCTGGAACTTAAAAGACATTTATCCAAAGAGGAAACGCAAATGGCCAACAGGCATATGAAAAAATGTTCAACATCCTTTATAATCAGGGAAATGCAAATTAAAAGCACATTGAGATACCACCTTATACCAGTAAGAATGGCACATATCAAAAAAAAAAAGAAGCACTAACAAATGTTGGCGAGGATGTGGTGAAAAAGAAACACTTCTGCATTGCTGGTGGGAGTGCAAACTGGTCCAACCACTATGGAAAACTGTCTTGAGGTTCCTCAGTCTACTAAAAATGGAGCTTCCATATAACCCGGCAATTCCACTACTAGGGATCTACCCAAAGGACACAGAAACACTGATTCAAAAGACCACCTGTACCCCAATGTTTATTGCAGCTTTATTTACAATAGGTAAAACCTGGAAACAACATAAATGCTCAAAAATAGATGAGTGGATCAAGAAGATGGGACATATATACCCAATGGAATATTATTGAGCAATCAAAAAAGATAAATTCATGCTGTTTGCAGCAATGTGCATGAAATTAGAAGGAATTATGCTCAGTGAAATAAGCCAGAAGGAAAAAGAAAAATATTGGATGGTTTCACTTATAGCAGGAATATAGTGGAACCAAATTAAGACATCAGTGTAAAACAATAATAACAGTTCAAAACACAACAAAGCAAAAATGGGCAATTATAAATCAGAGACACTCTGCAGGGGAGGAAGGAGGAGGGAGAAGGATCAGAGGAAGGGAGGGAGTAGCACAGAGGACTGAGGTGATGGTGCACGGGTGCATTGGTGAAGGAAACACAATGGGGACTACATCTGAGGGGGTGGAGGGAAGCAAATATTGTTTAAAAATGAACAATGTTGTAAAAAATACAAAAAATAATTAATAAAATAAAATATGTCATTCTGTATGCCTTTGGTTTCTTTGGGTGTCCTATTTAATGAAAAAAAAAAAAAAGGTTAAAACAACCAAACAATGAGAGTCTCAGACTTTGGGTCTACTGCCAGTGAGCATCCCAGTGTACCAAAATATTAATGTTAGCACCATTCATAAATACTCCTTTGCACCAAATCAGCATTTTGTATGGTTTAACAATGAACTAATATACATTTTGATGATTTATAGAAAAGATAGACAAGACTAAAATAATATCATAGAATCAATATTCTTACAGTGAGGGATCTTATATTGATATTTCCCTGAAAGATAATCCAGTACCTCTTGGGTAATTCAGTATCATTCAAACACTCAGGTATGAAAATGAAAACCAGAATTAAGAGCCATGGGCCGCCCTGGTGGCACAAGGAGTTGAGAACCACAATGTGGGAAAATCCGCAGCTTCTGCAGCACAAGTTTTATCCTTGGCCAGGCAGGGAGCAACACACATGACACAGCAAACCTCTCCTCTCTCACCCGCTACTCCCCTCAGCAGTGTACTTCAATCTGCCTTTCTGTCCCCCACTCTGTCTCTGTTGAATCCTCTCACTTCCCGTATCTTTGGCTTGTTCCCAGCTCTTGTATGCATAAATAAATAAATCTTAAAAAAAAAAAGAATTGAGACTTGATAATTCACACAAATGAGACTAAATATCACAAGCAATCAATTACAGACAGAAAAGGACTGATTTCTTTTCATTCCTTCCCTAGGTATATAGGATATGCTTCTTTGAACTGAGTCGTCACCCTTTATCCTGACAATGTGCACGCCATCTATTCAATTCTGAAATGGAATGTGTAAATTGTGGATGGAAAGCTAAGAAAATAATGAATCTTTCATAAACTGCCAGGAAGAGTGAGCTCTCGCATCTCTGTCCTTCAATAGTTACTCTTCCTCCTTGCTCTCAAGTTAACTCTCACCTCCTCTCTTTGTCATCTCTACCTGACTTCCAACTCAAGAGAGGCCAAGTCCAGAAATGGATTATAGAATTTCGGCCCAGATCATAGCTTGCTATCTCTCCTGGTTTCCAACTGCCTTGGTGTCTCCCCACTGCATTCCATCAGGCTCAGGCTGCAACCTTGCATTGCCCATGACTGTGTCGCTTCTCTGCTCACCCACAGGGATGAGCTCCCTACACCTCCTAACACCCTTCATGGCAACTACTACAGGGCAAGCAACCTTAGCAGTTACCACACAAAGACTTTCCTTCATTATCCCCAATGCTTATAAGTACTTACATGCTTTTTTCCTGTTTTTATTATTGTATCCCCAGAATTATCCAAAATCTCTATTTGGTCACATCTTTAAGATTTTTTCCCAACTTCATTCCGTGAACCCCAGCCAAGCTGTTTCCTATGCAAGTCTTGTAGTTCTCCCATTTGTTTGCGGCTTCCCTCCAATGGGAACAGTCTTCTCTTTAACATGTACTCTCTTTTCAAAGCTGATCTCAAGCATATATTCTCCACAAAAACTTATCCTATCTCTTAGACAAAAATAATATTCTCTCAACTATTTAAGATATTCTGTGTCCTGCCTTTTGGTATTTCATTTTGATTTGCATTTTGTCTCCTCACAGATTACTTCGTTTTCTTTTTTTTTTTTTATTTAATATATATTTTACATCATTCTTCCTTTTTTTATTTTTTTACAGGCATGTATTTTTATTTATTTTATTTTTATTTATTTATTTTTTATTTATTTGTTTGTTTATTTTATACATGCACTGGGTACAGTCAGAAGCACGGGAGGGTGAGAGAATTCACCAGAGCCAGAGCGGGGAGCAGAGCAGGCAGAAGGACCGAAGTACACTGCTGAGGGGAGCAGCGGGCGGCAGGAGAGGTCTGCGCGCCATGTGGAACCCTACTCCCGTGGCTGGGGAGCAGCCGGTGATCAAACCGGCGCCACAGAGGCCGCGGGCAGCTTCTCAACCCAGCGCTCAACCACTACGCCACCGGGGAGGCCCATCATTCTTCCTTTTTTGCACAATGCATGCTTTCTCCTTTCAGCTAAAATTCCCACCCTGTAAAATTCTTACCACCCATTCACCCTTGCACTATTACCATAGTCCCTTGTGCTCTTCCTGCCAATTTTGATACCTCTCCTCTCCTCCCCTACAGAGTATCTCTGATTTATAGTTGCCTGTTAATTTTGTTTTTTAAATTTGTTATAATTATTTTTTTCCTGAATCCTTATTTGGTTCCCCTACATTCTTCCTATAAGTAAAGCCATCTGATATTTTTCTTTTTCTTTCTGGCTTATTTCACTGAGCAAAATCCCTTGGAGCCTCATCCATGTTGCTGTAAATGGCATGAGTTTATCTTCTAAGCTTCTTCTAGCCTAATATTTCCAGAAAACACTGTAGTGTAGTGTACCCATGTAATGAATGTTCATTAACTGATTATATTCTTTCAGTAATCTTAGTTATGTTAGATTTTAATAACTATAAATTCCTGTGTAAATGGACAGAATTCCTTCAATTACGTATTTCAACCATAAATGTTTCTTAATTAGTTTACAATCACATATTGAACAAAATATTTTATCAAATTATTCTAGTTATTTACTTGACAGATATTTTTGTGTATAGTAGGTATTGTGCTACAGGCTGGAAACTGAATCCTAGAGAGAACTTCGGCAAATAGAAAATAGATCTTAGTTCAGTGTATACTATTTCTGACTTTTTTGTATAATGTCATTAGGTTTTGTCAAGAAAGCTTATGGAACTTTGAGAAAAGAAGACAAATGATGATAGAAATTTAAAAAAAACTTTCTCTCATAGAATTCTTTAGGACTAGATTGAAACTTCCTATGATGTGTTCTCAAATCCCACAAGACACCCCACATGATACATACACAGATGTGTGCGCACACTGCATTTGCATGGCAATAAAAACCCTAGATCAAAGAAAACTATGAAAACTTGTCAAAACTAATTTCTATAGCACAGAATAATTTTCCCTTTATATTGCACAGGTTTGCATGTGTCCAGGGTAAATAAAAAAAATTATATTTGTGAAATAGTCCAACAGCAGAAGCATTAAAACCAGGATGCCTGAGATTAAAGACAAACACTAATGTCAAACTTTTTTTCTGGATTTTGTGGGACAAGTGTTTACAGTCAAGAAACTCTATATGGAAGTAATGCAATTCTCATGCAGAGAAAAGACAAGTGCCTGGCAGATGGAACTGTCTAGACAAAAGGGAACCAAAACACAGAGCTGATTATGGGTTATGTAATTCACTAGACACAGGGGTATTCAATAATTAAAATAACTGTTTTCTTCAGGCAGAAAGTTAAAATAATTCATAGAGCAACTGTGGTCTGCTGGATTTCATTCTCCCCTTGATAGGTATAAGGAATACATGTTAAATGTGTAACTTCTCTGACATTGCTTATTTTATTATGAGTTATGCTTATGAAGTACATAAGGGAGAGTTCTACTTTATTTATATACAAATGTGTGCCAGTTTGTTGGCTAATAAAGAAATAAAAAGAAAAATAATATAGCAAAAAATTATCTCTTGTTCAGTAATAGCACCAAAACCAAGACAGGGATTAGAAGTATTTCTGCTCTTTTCCTGAATCTGCAAAATCTTCATGAATAATTAGTCCCTTCCATTTCCCTGCCTCCAAAGTATGTTATTGAAACACCATTATTTCTTCTAGTGTAGTGACTTCTGAGATTAGCAGGTTAGACTGGACCAATCAGGGAGAGTCCAATAAAAAGTGAGAAAGTCAAATTTTATTTTGAGGACAACAGGTTTCCATATCCTGTCTGTATAGAGAAATAAGGTGATTAGAGATGTGGGTGAGAGATGTGGATTCTTCAAATCCATTCAGTCACACCTAGAAACTGTTGAACCTTTTAACAGATCACAAGCTGAATCACAGTAACTTGTTTTTTTTGACTTGAATAATGCCAGAGGTCATTTAATCCAATTCCCCTAAGAAAACTTAGCATTCTTTCTATAATATCTCAGGAGAAAAGCCCTGGGGACAAAAGATTGAAGGAATAACACACATTACTTTATTTACTTGAATTGTGAACATGCCGTTTGAGACGACTGTGTAGGCTAGAGGTGGGGGTGGCGGGGTTGACAGGTTTCATTAGAGACAGAGTAGGGAGCAGAACAAGCAGATCTACTGAAATACATTGCTGAGGGGAGCAGCAGGCAAGACAGGAGAGGTCGGCTGCACTCTGTTGGTCAGCTCCCTGGCTGGGGCTGGGACTCCTGCCGCAGTGGCTGTGGACATGTTCACAGTGCTGAGACTTAATCCCTTGTGCTAGCAAGGAGGACTTAGTGCCCGTTTGCTGGTTTTATGCATCTTTTATATGGCTTTCATCTCCACATTTCTCTGGAAGATGAAGGAATTTAGCGATGGACAATCGAGGTGTGAAACACTGAGATTTCTTTATATTTGTTCTGACTTCCAGAAAGTAGAATATAAATGTAGATACAGGGCAAAGAATAAAATCGGAACCATTACATGAGAACTGCAGGTGGAGAGAGCTTTGCACTGCCCTGTGGAGGAGTGCGTCCTCAGATTATATGAGTATGTAAGAAACTACTAGGACCAGGGAAACCACAGCCACCCCCATTCTTGAATTTGCAATCATTAAGATATTAACAACACAAATATTTTTGCACATGAATTTCAACACCAGCTTCACATCACACAGAAAGGCAAATGGAGACTCACAAGCAGGAGAGCAATAGCATGCAAAACACCCACACTCCAGGCCATGACAATCAGCAGGTTACGTCTGTGTGGGTTCATGATCATGATGTAGTGCAGGGTCTTGACTATGGCCATGTAGCAGTCAAAAGTCATGGACACCAAGATGAATATTTCCACAGCTGCCAATAAGTGAGCAGTGAAGAGCTGGGTCATGCAGTTGTTATAGGAGATGTTTTTTCTTGCTGCATCTAGGTCCCGGTTTAGCCTGGGGATCAAGGTGGAGGTGTAGCAGAGGTCCATGAGGGAAAGGTGGCAGAGGAAGTAGTACGTGTGCTGTTGGATTAGATGACTACAGGTGATAATGTATAGGATGATGAAGACATCAAGACAGTCAGGTAATAAAGCAGGAACAAAAGCAGGAAAACGAGCTATATTTGCTTATTTTCCCAAACACCCATTAAAAACAAATTCTGTGACATTTTTCTGATTTTACATGAGGTTGAGTTCAATCCAGAAATACAACAGAAACTTAAGTTATCTGAAATTACACAATACATCTGTAATAGAAAACAATACATCTGTAATAGATTTTACATTTAGGAGAAATTTATATATTTAAAAATTGTAGATCATACAGAATTTATTACAGACTTGATCTTTTAAATCATTTTTAGATTAAGGTACTGTGATATATCAAATGATATTTAGTAAGATATTTAATATAGTAATGATATTAAATATCAGTACCAGACTTTATGCCTGGTACAACTATCAACATTTTGCAGGTATTTAAATTATAACAAGCCAAATGGATTATTTTGATACACATTTTACTATACAGAGAAACACCAAAATATGAAGGTTCTGTTAATTATACAAATTCACTAAGGAATTAAACAGCAATTTAAGATACAAAATTGTATCTGAAACAAACCCATGTTCTTGAATGCTAGGTAACATTACACACTATATGAAATCCCAGCTCTTCTTTCTTTCTTTTTTTTATTTAAATATTTTATTTTATATAATTCTTACATCTTTTTTCTTCTTTGCACAATGTATGCATTTTCATTTTGGTTATATTCCCCATGACATTGGGTCTCTCTTCATCTCTGCCATTGACTGCCTTTGTAAAGTTGAAGAGGTTTCAAATTTGTCTGTACTACATGTAATTTAGTTATAAAACCCAGTCATATACCAACCTTCCATATATCAAACAGATCTATTTATTCTTTAAGTGAACAAAAATCAAGATTTTCATTGTAACAGCCTTAATTAGTTGATAATAGTTTCAGTCACTGGCCTTCTTGTTATATTTGGTCAAATCAAATCATAGAGAAATTGAAAGCAGGAAACAAAGTCACAACACTGGGCATCTGATTTTAAGAACACAGGCCATTAGTATACAAAATAAAAGAAAAATTGCAACTTTTACCTATATATTCCAAAGACACATTTTATAGGTTTCTGTTGAAAAGTTAGAAATACCTTGGAGAGCCAGCTGTTCCTACTGACTAACTGAAGAACCCACTGTAACTAAACAATGACTTACTTATTTAAACATGAATTTAGAACAGTGCTACCATTTTAATTTTGCATATCTAGGCAAAGAGAGTTCACATGTTGAAACCATCACTTTCTCCCATACAGCAAAATCATGAATTACCTAAAAGACTTTTTTAATTTCAAAGAATTGGGTTTTCTTTATTAGTGGTACCAGTAATGATCAATACAGTTCAGAGGACACATCCCTCATCTATAATCATGAAGATCAATGTCCAGTCTCACATGTCCTGTTAATTTTTTATTCTTAGCACTGCACAGCTCACTGCCTCTGAGACTGTTTCTTCAACTGTCAAATAGAACTAATGTTGAATCTGTTTGCTTCATTCCCAGAAAAAGGTAAATGAAGGTCATGTGAAAATATAAACTCTAAATGACTTACAAACTTGTCAGGTTATAGGACAGTACTCCCAAAAATGGTAAGGACAGTAACTGAGTACTGTGTAAGGAAATAAATAGCAGCATTCTTATCAGTTATTTGGTTTTATCTGTGAATTTTACTGACCAAGAGATGTGTTGAAGAACTCATAGAAGATGTAAATTAAGTATGGGGAAGAAACATAACTGTTGGTATAAATTTGATCTGGTTTATAGTGTTCAGCAAAATAATTTGTTTTCTATAGTGATACTAACCAAATTTCATCTTTAATTATGTGGAAGAAGCTCCTCAATTAAAGAACATAATGGAACCTAAGGACAACATTTCATTAAAATGTGGGGGAAAAAAAACTATACAAAGAGAACCAATACAGTAGGAAGTACAACTTTTGGTTTATGTTGTTTCTTGAACATCATCATGAACATTCAGTTCAGTGCCTCTGCTTACAAAGATAACATTCATTAAATCTGACCCAGTAAGCACCAATCATAAGAAAAAAAATATAAACAATAAAATCTCCTTAAAATTTAATTTTATGTATTACCAAATCATGGGATTACAGGGTCAAACGTCTACAAGGGTATGCTTTCACACCCTGCCCACCATCACAGTGCCACCATGTTCCATTTGGCCCTTTCCACCCTCACTACCATACCAACATCCTCAATGTCTGGTCAGAACTGTTCAAAATAAGCCAGAGCTGATCAGAAACAGTGGGAGCTAGTTTAAACTGGTCAATATAAGTCAAATTCAGAACCAAAGCAGCTGGAACTAGCCACTACTGGTAAGAACTGGTCAACCAGCCTGAGCAGCCAAGGATGGTTGGAACTTATTGCAGGTAATCTGAAGTAGTTAGACCTGGATGGAAGCACTCAGAATAGGTCAGAACCAGTCAGAATTCATGAGAGGCAGTAAGGACTAGTTGCCTTAAAGAGTTGGAGCCAGTGGGAATCAGTAGAAAATGGTTAGGACCAGTCATAACCAGTCGAAGCCTCTCTGAACAGGAAGAGACCAGGCTGTCCTGATCAAGACTGCTTGGAAACAGTGGGAACTGGTCAGTATTGGTCCAAATGGGTCAGACTGGGTCAGAATTGAACCAAAAGAGCCAGAGTTGGTCAGATCCAGTGAAAGCCAGCATATACCAGTTGGATCAGGAATACACTGACCTTCTGGGTATTTTCTTCTATATCACACATAAATTAGACCACCTGGTATTTGTCTTCCTCCTTCTGATATGTCTTAAATTTTTCAATCTTCCACTCCTCAGATGTCACCATTTCTAAAATGGAAAGTTGATCCCTGCTTTAGGAAAACTAGGGGAAACCAAGTTCAGGTAATAACAGGAGGCTCTCATCTGTTCAGTTTCCAAGTGTAGGGAATACAATTCCCCACTCAAAAATGGGTGTTTCTCAAACCTGTCTCTCCAGAATACCTGCTTCCAAGACAAAGCCTTTCAATGATAATTAATTCCAGGGAGAAAAAGCAGCAACTACAAGATAAGGTCCCTGAATCTTAACAAAAATCCCTTTAAATATCCATGCAAGCCAAAGAGTAAATGAGCTTTGCTGATCACATCTCCAGAAAAGGACTAATCATGAGCGACATGACACATGTGAGAGTATTTCCTCCACACTTTCTGCTTTTTGCTTGTGGGAACAGAGTCATCTGTAGAAGATCATCTTTCTATTATGTTTCAAATGAATCCCTTCTAAATGCATATTCCAGGTGTTCTATGAAGTATTAAGATTCTAAGATTGAGGAAAGGACTGAGACTCACAAAAACCCATAGCTAGTGTTCATTGTATGATGGCTCAACTGAGTAGTCTCTTTTTGAGTGTCATATCTTTCATACTGAAAGTTGCTTATTCCAAGAGGATGTCAGCTTGAAGACGGCATTGTTCTGAACATCCCCAAACATCATTAAGGGAAACTAGGACTGTAAGGTAAGCTTTTTTTTTTTCCGTTAGGTTTATTTATTTATGCATACAAGAGCTGGGGTACAGGCCAGAGATGCGGGGGCTGAGAGGATTCACCAGAGACAGAGCGGGGAACAGAACAGGCAGACTGACCTAAGTACACTGCTGAGGGAATTGGCAGGAAAGTCAGGGGAGGTCTTCTGCACCATGTGGGTAGCTCCCCGGCCTGCCAGGGATAGAACCTGTGCTGCAGAGACTGTGGATTGCTTTATAGTGTGGTGCTTAACCCCTTGCACCACCAGTGAGGCCCCCTGTTAAGGTAAGCTTTTCAATAGTGCTAATGCTTATTAAAGATTGTTATTTCTCATATATGATCAGCATCACATTTCCAGACTTCTCAAACATGGTATTTGTACATTTCAACCTCACCCCTTTCTTCCAAAGATAGGTAAATAGCATCAACCTCACCTGGTAGTTGAAAAATCTAAGACTCCTAGAGATTAATTATAGTATGCAGCTCTCTAACACTAGACACAAAGGAGACATCTCCTTTAACAATCAAGTTTCATCATGAGAACGGAACATGAATTAAATACGATTACACATAGAAAAGATGTAAGTATGAATACTGACATCAGCTGTCAGCTGTTTAGTGAAAGCACAGAGTTCTCTTCCTTGAATTAATTGCTGTGGATAATATGATTCTTTAATGCAAAATTGGAAATGATGCCTCATGAACTCCTTGCTTAGTGAAATGTCTCTCTGTATTATTGATCAAAATTCCAATTCTTCCCGTCACCTAAGTACATTCACAAAAATAATGAAAGTCCTATGTGTGCCCATAGGAGGGTAGTAGGTATGCTCATATTCATTTCCATAACCTATTTCCATAAAGCTTATATGTCTTAGTATCCCTGCTCTATATATGAAGAAACAAATAGGTAGGGTGCCAGCAACATACCCATGTTAGAGAAGTTGCAAGTGGAAGGACCAGAAATCTAGTATTGGCATTTTGATGCTCAATAAACTTATCCACTATGGAACTCATTTCAAAATTTTATGAAAGAGTTTTGCAATTCATATTTTTGAAGATTTACATATGGAAAACTGGGTTTGAGGGAACAAACCTCAGTAAATGTTATATAGTATTCTAGCTGATGTATGGGAATTGAAGCATATCTGTGTGTGCACGTGCACTGGTGAAATTGTCTTATTTACACTTGCATATGAAATAATACTAATCATTAAAATCATTATAGGGGCCTCTCCGATGGCACAGAGGTTGAGTGCTGGGTGGCAAAGCTGCCCGCAGCCTCTGCAGCTCTGGTTGGATGCCGGGCTGCTCCCTGGCCACCAGAGGAGGGTCCCACATGGTGCGCAGGCCTCTCCTGCCGCCCGCTGCTCCCCTCAGCAGTGCACTTCGGTCAGTCTGCCTGTTCTGCTCCCCGCTCTGGCTCTGGTGAATTCTCTCACCCTTCCGTGCTTCTGACTGTACCCAGTGCTTGTATAAATAAATAAAGAAATTTTCATAAATAAATAAATGACTCCTCACCTTAAATTAAAAAAAAAGGTTTAAAATCATTATAGTCATATTAAATGTTGTTTACTAGTTCAACATTGTTACTTTAAACAGTAATGGCATACGAAAGAATCTAGAGATAAAAAAGCTAAATATAATCTGACCTAACCTTGACTCTGTGCTTAATTAGCTTGATCTTAGACATGTTTCATAACCTCTCTATTCTTTTATTTATTTTTTTAAAGATTTATTTATTTATGCATACAAAAACTGGGGCACAGGCCAGAGGTATGGGAGGGTGAGAGGATTGACCAGAGACAAAGTGGGGGCAAAACAGGCAGATGGACTGAAAACACTGCTGAGGGGAGCAGTGGGTGAGACAGGAGAGGTCTGCCTCCCCATGTGAGTATTTCCCTGGCTGGCTAGGGATTGAACCCATACTGCAGAGGCTGTGGATAGCTTCACAGTGCTGCACTCAACCCCCTGCGCCACTAGGGAGGCCCTATTATTTTATTTTATAATGTGCAAAACAAGTAAAACAGGATGATGGAAATCATATCATATACTTGTAGTTGTGATTAAATCAATAAATGTCTAAAGAAACCATTGGAACAACTAATTATTTACATTGATTTAATATTCTCAACATAAATATTTGAGACTTCTTTCCTGCAAAGTAAAATAATAACATCATAGGTTCAATCGGTATTAAATGGATCAACAGGTGCATAAAGCTTGCTAGTTTGAACAGAGCAATTAATCGTTTAAAGAATAATGATTAGCTATTATAAAATTCTTTGGTTTATACAATAAGCATTTAGAATGTTTCCAAAGCAACTCCTGTGTACTTTCACCGGTGTCCTATTATATAGCGTGATAACTCTTTGAAATCTCCTACTATGCTTCCTATGTCTGTCTTCTACTCCTTGCTGAACTTCAGCCTACTTGATCCAAGACACACAAAGATCATATAGAGTAATAGCCAAGATTCTCCTTCCTTGGTTTTGCTTTAGCCTTTACTCCTATTCTCAATTACCTTTCATAATTCCCCATTTCCTATCAGTAAAGGGAAATATCTGTGTTTTGCACTCTCTGTCTCCACATCATTGTTCTACCTCTTCTCTCCACCTTAGCTACCAGTATGTATGTACATTCTAATTCAAGATACTTTCAGTCATTTGAGCTGATTTGGTAAACATACATGGGTTCCTTAAATATGTGTTCAAAAAACTCAAGTCTACGGATGTGACAGAATCTTTATCAGAGGTCACTTGATTAATTTTCAAGAAGCAAAAATATTTTTTAGCAAAAAAAAAAAAAGCCCTTAGAGGAATACACAGTTTAATAAAATATGAGCATTTAATATTTACTAGAGTGGCTAAATTTGATAAATTCCTGGTTGTATCAATAAAAAAGTGTTTTTTTTTTCCAGGTCTGAATTAAGCATTATATGAAATACATGGATATTATGAACAACGTGACAGAGTTTGTTCTACTGGGACTCACAGGGAATCCAAAGATGCAGAAAATTGTATTTGTTGTGTTTTTTCTCATCTATGTCATCTCTGTGGTAGGGAATTTGCTTGTTGTGATTACTATTGTTAGCAGCCCATTATTTGGGTCCCCTATGTACTTTTTCCTGGCCCATCTCTCCTTCATTGATTCCTGCTATTGCTCTATCAATACCCCTAAACTTTTCGCAGATGCACTCTATGAAAAGAAGACTATATCATTCAAAGGATGCATGAGTCAAATATTTTGGGAACATTTCGTCGCTGGTAGTGAGATTATCCTGCTCACTGTAATGGCCTTTGACCGCTATGTGGCCATCTGCAAGCCCTTACACTATACAACTATCATGAATGCACGGGTGTGTGGCCTGCTAGTAGCAGTGGCGTGGATGGGAGGCCTTCTCCACTCAACCATACAGATCTTCTTCATCTTCAAACTGCCCTTCTGTGGCCCTAATGTCATCGATCATTTTTCCTGTGATCTAAGTCCTTTGCTCAATCTGGCCTGCACTGATACCCACACTCTAGGACTCTTTGTTTCTGCCAACAGTGGCTTCATCTGCCTGCTAAACTTCCTCCTCTTGATGATCTCCTATGTGAGTATTCTACGTTCCCTGAAGAACCACACCATGGAGGCAAGGCGCAAAGCCCTCTCCACCTGTGTCTCCCACATCACAGTAGTTGTCTTATTCTTTGTGCCTTGTATATTTATATATTTGAGACCTGCTGTTATTTTACCCATTGATAAGGCAGTTACTGTATTCTACACTGCAATAACTCCCATGTTAAATCCCTTAATCTACACCTTGAGAAATGCACAGATGAAAGATGCCATTAAGAAACTGTGTAGTAAGAAAGCTATTTCAGATGACAAATAAGAGTGGCTTAAGGCCTACATTGATGCAACTGGTGAAAGGATCACAAGGACATTTGGTTAATCTCAGCAAAGAATTCTTGTGAAATAAAGAAAATTAAGTTAACTGCCATGTGTCATAAACCAGTGCATGGAAATGGGGAAAAGCTAGCCCATGCCACTCTTTGCATATTGGGAAAAATTCTGTCAAATTGGGATTTCATTATACTAGCATATTCATGTATATGAAAGCATAGTTTTTCCTTCAAATATAATAAATAATAAAATGTATTGATTTCAAGCAATAATCTGTATTGTAATCTAAAGATTTAGTCACTGCTATTTCCCCTTTTAAGAGAGGAAACTGATGACAGGTGAATGCATAGAGTAGATAGACTGAAGAATAAGGAGTTCTCAGACCATATGGTTTACTGTATGTGACACAAGGAATGATGATAGAAAAGTAAGTTCATTAAAATAGTTATGATTTATTGAGGCACAGATTGCTGAGCATACTATACTATAACATTTACTTCATTTCTCTCTGAATTATAATTTTATTAATCTGCTCAATTTTCTGTATGATAATTAATTTATTATGTTGCCTCTAATATGATGACATCTAAGTGTGTCCCAACAATGGGTCATTGAAGCACTGTGGTTTAACTAACAAATATTACACCACCTTTCCAAATTATTTTTCGAATCATCACCTTAGGCTGCTCACACATCAGGAAGAGTGATGACTCAAATTAAAGAAAATTTTGTGGTCAGACATGAATTTCTATTTATTAAAAAGTTATACTCCATTGATTTTTGATACATGTCTGCTTAGTAAAAAAAGTTGATAGGTTTTTGTTGATGTGGATGGATGGAGGAGGATTGAACTCTAATGGTGTCAGTGAGAACAGAGAATGTAGTGGACATAGTCCTATACAATTTAATCTCTCTTCAAGGTCCAGTGCATGCAGGACCCAGATATAGATGCTAAGCATCTCAGCTATTAACAACTCAAACTCTCAATCTCATCTTGACATTTCTACCGGAGAAAATGAAAGGTGTCTTATCTTGGGTATGATGCTACCATCCCAGGTCTACCAGCAAGCAAAGACTGACTGACATGGGGGAAAAGAGACTGGTCCTCTAACATCCAGGTGGACCCAGCTCTGTACTACAGAGCTCCCTCGGTTCCAGGCTAAATCCAGTTGTTATTTGGGATCACATTTGCCCCACCATAGTCAGATTCCCTTAACCCCTTCTCATTATAAAGCACTTTGATGAAAATTCTCATCCCATGGTCTGTACCTAGGCAACCAATAATGATATGGAGAAATATAGAAAGGTATAAAAACCATTTAAGAGTTATAAGAACAGAACTTAATGTAGGATGAAGATTAGGGAAAGTAGAGTTATGAATAAAATGCAGATTTTGATAGATCACTGGGTGTAGAGGAAACTGAGAAAATGCAATACAAAGAAGATTCATGGCAGGCGATTATTCTATCATGAAGGAGAAGCATTTTGTCCTGATGTCATAGACACTCTGTAAACAGCTTTTCCATAGTCAGGACCCATGATGCTGTCAAGTAGTGATAAAGATAGCACCATTTTCTGTGACCCTACAGGTCCCACTAGCAAAATATTTGCTTCCTATTCCCACAAACATATGACTTCCTGAACTAGAGGCCTTAGTTCCAAAGGGAGGATGCTTCTACCGGGAGACAAAACAAAGTTTTATTCAATAGATGTTAAGACCAACTAATCACTTCAGTGTCCTCAAGCCATTGGATCAATAGGCAAAGAAAGAAGTTACTGTGTTGACTTGAATGATTGACCCTGATACTGAGGGGAAATTGGACTGTACTTTACAATGGAGGTAAGGAAAAGTATGCCTGTAATACAGAAGATCCCTTAGGATCTTTCTTATTACCCTGTGTTACGATTGATATCAATGACAATATGCCATGTCAGTGGGACAATAGTAGAAATATCTTGGAATATTATCTTCCCTTCTTTGAATACTCAGTTCTTTCCAACCTCCTTCCACAAATCATATTATTTTCCCTTACACTTGCTTTCTGTCTAATAAGATTTGCAAAGAGAAATGAATTAATATTACTTGCCTGAAATATTAGTACAACCAGATACAGAAAATATAAATCATTCATTCCACGGTAAGGAAATCAAGGAAGGTATCCTGTATTTTGTTATTATTTGAGCTTTTGAAAAATAAAAATCTTCACACACCACCTGTTAATATTCAATAGAGAATGACAAGCACCACAGACAAGTAAAGTACAGATAGAAATTCTCCTAAATATACACGTCTAGTGTAACTCTATCAGGGAGCGGTGGGTGTTTAAGGGCAGTGTTTACTGAAAACAACTTCTCAAGGTGGCCCCTGAAATAAAACACTAAAAAATAGAGTCATCCTCATCTATTCCCCAATTTTTCATGTCTGTTTTCTATTTGGTATTATTCTGTTACCATCCTTACAATAACCTGTTCTTTCGGAACTCTTATTGATTTGCAATTTTAGCCCATTTAACTAATCTTTTTTTGAAATGTTTAAGTAAAACAATAGTTATTAGGAGATATGCAGTTTTGTCTCCAGATCAGTACAACTCATTTTGTGTACCAAAACCTGACAAAATGGGAAACTGGGGAAAAGTGGGCATATTGTCATCCTCAGACCACAAATAAACTTTGAGCCAATATTTTGAGGATATGAAAAGTGTGAATCCTCTCACTGCATCTCTAAAAAGCTATGATTCATGAAAAAAAAAATTATTGTTTTAAAATACTAATTTTATGGGACTCACTTTCCAACATTTTAAAGTGTTTGATTCTGAACAACTTCTCCAGTTGTATAACTATTCTATCTAGCTAATCAGAAGTTATTTAGAATTAGTCAATTTTATCTTTTTAACTCAGAAAATTACCTTTGTAAGGTCTTTATTGTATACAATAGACAGACAATCCCAGTAAGTGTAGTTATGAATGTGTTTTATTATCAGAGTTAGTAGAGCAATGAGACATATAACTTTATTATATTTTCAGGGGTAGTAGAGAATATTCAATCTGAAAACACAGTCTTCTCATTCCAGGAAAAAATAAATAAATAAACACATCTGCTTGATGTATATAAGCAAAAATATGTAATATTATTACAGAAGTGATAAGGATATCTTCCAAGATGAAGAAAGAAATATCTTTATCATGAGGTAATCACTGAAAGTCACCAAGAGGATGTTTCTAAGCAATGCTGCCCTAATGTTCCCAAGAGGCTGAAGTAGCTAAGCAGCATTCCAAGGAAAAAAGAGAGGACAAGAACAGTTTGGATATTTTACACCTAATTATTTTTAAGTCCTTGGTCACTGGATGAATTCCATTAACAGATTTCAGTAAATATATTCAGTTGATACATTTCCATTGCATCTTACACATACCCTGACTAGACCCATTCTTCAATAAATGCTTGTTTATTTGAGAAGCATAATCTCCATTCTCTAGATTGTCTTGTGTAATAGAATACAAATACATTAAAATCCCTCTTTCAAGAATCACAAGAAACTCTGAAATATGCTGGAGGAAACAGAAATATTTCTTAAAATTAATATGTATGTGCTTAAAGAAACTGACTTGTTGGCAATGTGTATGGATAGAAATGTATTTTGAGATTTCAGACCGGGGTGGAGACTTCAATGTCATCCTGAAGCTATTGATTAAAGAAGAAGAAGTACCATAAGTTTTAATAAGTTAGTAAAATCAAAAGCATTGGTTATACTTAATTTGTTTTAAATGTAGATGTCCAAATATAAAAGAAATAAGATTGTTGTAGAAATGAACAACCAAATGAGATCAACAATATCCAAGTCAAAAACATTAGAACCAGAGAATGCCTAAGAGGATATATATTCTTACCTCCTATGCCAAAAGAAGTAATTTTGTGAGGTAACATGTGTATTGAAACTTTATTATGGGCCTCCCCGGTGGCGCAGCAGTTGAGTGCTGGGTTGCGAAGCTGCCCAAGGCCTCTGCGGCACCAGTTCAATCCCTGGCTGCTCCCCGGCCAACGGAGGAGGGTCCCTCCCGCATAGCGCGCAGACCTCTCCTGTCACCCGCTTCCATCAGCAGTGTACTTCGGTCCTTCTGCCTGCTCTGCTCCCTGCTCTGGCTCTGGTGATTTCTCTCACCCTCCTGCACTTCTGACTGTACCCAGTGCATGTATAAACAAAACAAACAAACAAATAAATAAATAAAACATGCCTCTATTAAAAAAAAATTAAAAAAAACTTTATTATGATAATCAACTCACATGATGAAAGTTTGACAACAAAATCATAGCTGAACAAAATGGTATTAAAAAAAAAAAAGTAATAACTAGTCTTTTTTACCTTCCCCATCTCCTATCCTCAGACCACATATTTAGATCCCTAATGGGTCACTTTCATTTTGAATATCTCTGTGTGTCACCCCATCAACCCATTTCCTGCTTTGCATCTGCAATGCATTATATATAAAAAAGAAAACCATTGAATGTTGGTATAATTTTCAATCTTTCACTCCTCAGATGTCATTTCTAAAATGGAAAAGTGACCCCTATTCTAGGAAAAGTAGGGAAACTCAAGTTCAGGTATGGCAGGAGAATGTCTGTATTCAGGTTCCAAGTGTAGGGAATAAAATTCCCCAGTCAAAAACGGGTGTTTCTCAAACATGTCTCTCCAGAATACCTGCTTCTAAGATAAAGCCTTTCCATCAAAGCAGGTAATTGATTCCAGGGAGAAAAAGCAGCAACTATAAGACAAGGTCCTTGAATCTTCACAAAAATCCTTTAAATATCCATGCGGGCCAAAGCATAAGTGAGCTTTGCTGATCATACCTCCAGAAAGGACTAAAATCATGGGCAATATGACACATGTGTGAGTATTTCCTCCACACTTTCTGCTTTTCACTGTGGAAACAGAGTCATCTGTAGAAGATCATCTTTCTATTGTGTTTCAAATGAATCCCTTCCAAATGCATATCCCAAGTGTTCTATGAAACATTAAGATTCTATGAATGAGGAAAGGACTGAGACTTATAAAAACAAGTGTAGCAAGTGTTTGTTGTATAATGGCTCAACTAAATAGTCTCTTTTTTAGTGTCACATCTTTCATGCTGAAGGTTATTTATTCCAAAAGGATGTCAGTTTGAAGATGGCATTATTCTGAACATCCCCAGACATAATTGAGGGAAGCTAGGACTGTAAGGTAAGCTATTCAAAAGTGCTAATGCTTATTAAAGATTGTTTTTTCTCATATATGAGCAGCATCATGTTTCCAGATATCTCAAATATGGTAATAGTACGTTTCAACCTCTCCCATTCTTCCAAAAATCGGTAAGTAACATCGACCTCAGCCGACATAAAAAAACAAAGACTTCTTGAGATTAATTATAGGTTGTCGCCCTCTAACATCAAACAATATGCTTTTGCAAGGAGACATCCCCTTTAACAATCAAGGTACAACATGAGAATTAAAAATGTATTAAATACAATTACACATAGAGAAGATGTAAGTATGAATACTACACTGACATCAACTGTCAGCTGTATACAGAAAGCAAAAAAGAGTTTCCTTTCTTGGATCAGTTGCTGTGGATAATATGAATATCCATGGAATCTTTAACAAAAATTAAAGGTGGGGCCTCATAAGCTCCTTATAGTGAAAGTTCTCTGTGTATTATTGATCAAAATGCCAATTCTTCCCATCTCCTAAGAGCATACACAAAAATGATGACAGTCTTGTGTATGTCTAGAGCAGTGTGGTGGATATGCTCACAAACATTCCCATAACTAAATTCCATAAAACTTAGGTAGCTTTATTAGAATTCCTACTTTAGATAAGGAAAAAAATAGGTAGGTATAAACAATATACACCCATAAAAGAAGTTGCAAGAGGAAAGACCAGAAATCCATCCTAGAGGTTTGATTTTATAATACTCTTAACCACAATGGTATTCATTCTCAACTTTTTACAGAAGGGTTTCAGGACTCATGCTTTGGATGAGAGTCCACTTTGGAGAGCTGGGTTTGGAAAAGAAATCAACACTTTTCATTAAATATTATACATTGTTGTACTTGATATATGAGATTTCGAACATGCCATTGTACATGTGTTTGCTGATAAAATTTCTTCATACCCTCTTGCATCTGAAGTTGTAATATAATAGTGATAATATTTCTTATCATATTAAAAAGAGATTACAAGTTTAACATTGGACAATAATAACAAAATAGTGTATGAGAATGCATTTGGAGGTAAACTATATAAGTATAATCTGACTGAACCTTGAATCTGTCCTTAACTAGCTTGATCTTGGACAGGGTTCTTAACTTTTCTATGCCTATATCTCATAATGTGTAAAATAAGTAAAAAAAAAAAGATAGAAATCATATCCTAAATTTGTAGTGAGTACTTAAATAGGAAATGTCTAAAAATCCACTTAGAAAAATCAAATATATGTATTGATTTAATATTATCATTGTTGTTAATATTATCCACCTAAAACTCTGAGACTCATTTCTTTTCTACAAAGGAGATTTAATAATACTAGCGACATAGGTTGGATCAATATTGAAAGATTCAATATGTGCATAAAGCTTGCTACTTTAAACATAGCAATTAATCATTGAAAGAATAATTACTAGTTATTGTAAAGTCTTGCATTTATACAAGAAGCACTTTGCATGTTTTCATAGAAACTCCTGTGTACTTTCTGCACATTCCCATCACAGTGTCCTACTACATAGCATGCTAACTCTTGAATAATCTCCTACTAGGCTTCCTATGCCTGTCTTCTACTCCTTACTGAACTTCAGCCTACTTCACCTAAGACATGCAAAGATCTTACAGAGTTATAGCCAAGACTCCCCGTTCTTCAATTTTTGCTTTATACTTTCCTCATATTTTCAGTTACCTTCCTTTTATTTCCCATTTCCTAAGAAGGGAAAATTCCTTTATTTTGCTTTTATTCTCTACATCCTTGTCCTATATGTCTCTCCAGCATAGCTGCTAGTATGTGTGTACATTCTAGTTCAAGAAAGACTTTCAGTTATGTAAGCGGATTTGGTGAACATACATGTCTTTCTATGTGTTTACAAAGTACCCTAAGTCTCAGGTATTAACAGATTCATAATCAGTGAAATCACTTGAATAGTCTTCAAAAAACAGAAACTGTTTTCTCTCCAAAAAAGGAAACTCTCAGACTAATTCACAGTTAATAGAGTCAGACACTTAATATTTATTAAAATGGCTAAATTTGATAGATTCAATGTTGTATCAATGAAAATGTGACATTTCTTTTCAGGTCTGAATTAAGCATCACATGAAACCCATGGCGATTAGGAACAACGTCACAGAGTTTGTTCTACTGGGACTCACAGGGAATCCAAAGATGCAGAGAATTGTATTTGTTGCATTTTTTCTCATCTATGTCTTCACTGTGGTAGGAAATTTGCTTGTTGTGATTACTATTGCTAGCAGCCCATTATTTGGGTCCCCTATGTACTTTTTCCTGGCCCATCTCTCCTTCATTGATACTTGCTATTGCTCTATCAATACCCCTAAACTTATCGCAGATTCACTCTATGAAAAGAAGACCATATCATTCAAAGGATGCATGAGCCAAATATTTTGGGAACATTTCATTGGTGGTAATGAGATTATCCTGCTCACTGTAATGGCCTTTGACCGCTATGTGGCCATCTGCAAGCCCTTGCACTATACAACTATCATGAATGCACGGGTGTGTGGTCTGCTAGTAGCAGTGGCATGGATGGGAGGCCTTCTCCACTCAACTATACAGATCCTCTTCACCTACCAACTACCTTTTTGTGGTCCTAATGTCATAGATCACTTTATGTGTGATCTGATTCCTTTGCTCAGTCTGGCCTGTGTGGATACTAGCATGCTAGGACTCTTTGTTGCTGCCAACAGTGGGTTCATGTGTTTGTTGAACTTCCTCTTTTTGATGGTTTCTTATGTGATTATTTTGTGCTCCCTAAAGAACCATAGAGCAGAGGCAAGGCAGAAAGCCCTCTCCACCTGTGGCTCCCACATCACAGTAGTTGTCTTATTCTATGTGCCTTGTATATTTATATATATGCGACCTGCTGTTAGTTTACCCATTGACAAAGCAGTTTCTGTATTCTACATTGCAATAACTCCCATGTTAAATCCCTTAATCTATACCTTGAGAAATGCACAGATGAAAGATGCCATTAAGAAGCTGTGTAGTAAGAAAGCTATTTCAGATGACAAATAAGTATGGCCTGAGACCCACATTGACACAACTGAAGAAAGGGTCAGAAGGACATTTGGTTAATCTCAGCAAAGAATACTTGTGGAATAAAGAAAATAAATTTAACTACCATGTGTCATAAATTGTGCACTGAATGAAGCATAAACAGGTGTATGGATATGGGGAAAAGCTAGCCAATGCTACTCCGCATATTGGGAAAATTCTGTCGAATTGGTATTTCATTTTACTACCTCATCCATGTATATGAAAGCATAGTTTTCCCTTCAAATATAATAAATAATGAAACATATTGATTTCAAGCAATAAACTCTAGTAATCTAAAGATTTAGGCACTGCTATTTTCCCTTTTAAGAAAGGAAGGTGATGAAAGGTGAAGATATCAAGTAGATATAATGAAGAGTTAATGATTTCTCAGATCCTATGTTAACAAATGTGACACTTTCAAGCAATGATGATAAGTTAATTAAAATAGTTATGACATATTGAGGTACAGATCTCTGAGCATATTATGACTATTACTTAATTGTTTATATCTGAATTATAATTTTATTAATAAGTCTGCTCAATTTTCTGTATGATAATTTATTATGGTGCCTCTAATATGATGACATCTAAGTGTGTCACAACAATGGGTCATTGAAGCACTGTGGTTTAACTAACAATATATTATACCACCTTTCCAAATTATTTTTCGAATCATCACTTTAGGCTGCTCACACATCAGGAAGAGTGATGACTCAAATTAAAGAAAATTTTATCATCAGAAATGAATTTCTATTTATTAAAAAGTAATATTCCATTGATTTTTGATACATGTCTGCTTGGTAAAAAAAAGTTGATAGGTTTTTGTTGGTGTGGATGGATGGAGGAGGATTGAACTCTAATGGTGTCAGGGAGAATACAGAATGTAGTGGACATAGTCCTGTCCAATTTAATCTCTCTTCAAGGTCCAGTGTATGCAGGGCCCAGCTATAGATGCTAAGCATCTCAGCTGTTAACAGCTCAAACTCTCAACCTCCTCAACATTTCTACTTGAGAAAATGAAAGGTGTCTCATCTTGGGTATGATGCTACCATGCCAGCTCTACCCGCAAACAAAGACTGACTGACATGGGAGTAAAAGAGACTGGTCCTCTAACATCGAGGAGGAATTTTTTCTGTAGTACAACATGTGCTACAGAATTCTCTTAGGTCCAGGCTACATTTTCAGGGGTAGTAGAGAATATTCAATCTGAAAACACACTGCACATGCTTTGGGTTGGAGTTTTGAAGAACAGTGTCCTGAGAATTAACAATTTTCCAGTGTTCTCATTCCAGGAAAAAAAGAAGTAAAATAAGCACATCCGCTCTTTTCTATAAGCAAACATATATAATATTATTACAGAAGTGAAAAGGATATCTTCCAAGATGAAGAGAGAGAATTTTCTCTATCATGAGGTAATCGCTGAAGGTCACAAGGAAAATGTTTCTAAGCAATGCTGCCCTAATGCTCCCAAGAGGCTGAAGCAGCTAGGTAGCATTCCAAGGACAAAAGAGAGGACAAGAACAGTTTTTATATTCTAAACCTAAATATTTTTAAGTACTTGTTCAAGGGACGACTTCCATTACAGATGTCAGTTGATACATTTACTATTCTTTACTTGTTCCCATTGTATCTTACACATACCCTGACTAGACCCATTCTTCAATAAATGCTTTGTTTATTTGAGAAACACAATCTCCCTTGTCTGGATTGTCAGATACAATAGAATAAAAATCCATTAAAAACCTTCTTTCAAGAATCACAATGAATCTCTGAAATATGCTGGAGGAAACAGAAATATTTCTTAAAATTAATAAATATGTGCTTAAAGTATTCTGAATTGTTGGCAATGTGTATGGATAGAAATGGATTTTCAGATTGCAGACTAGAGTGGAAACTTTAATGTTATCCTGAAGCTGTTGTTTAAATATTGGAAGGTGCACCATAATTTTTAATAAGCTAATGAAATCAAATCAATTGGTTATACTTAATTTGTTTAAAATATAGATGTCCAATATAAAAGAAATAAGATTGTTGTAGAAATGAACACACAAATGAGATTGACAATATCCAAGTCAAGAACCATAGAGTCAGAAGAATGCCTAAGAGGATATACATTCTTACCTCTTATACCCAAATAAGGAATTCTGTGAGGTGACAGGTGTATTATAACTTTATTATGGTAATCAACTCTCATGAGGAAAGTTTGACAAGCAAATCATAGACGAACATCTTGATTTAAAAAAAAAAGAGTAACAACTAGTCATTGTTACCTTCCCCATCTCCTATTCTCAGGACATAGGTTTAGATCCCAAATTAGCCACTTTCATTTTGGATGTCTGTGTGTGTCACCCCTATCAGCCCACACCTGCTTTGTATCAACAATACATTATTAAAAAAATGGAAAACACTGAATCTTGGTGCATTTTCAATTATCCACTCCTCAGATGTCACCATTTCCAAAATGGAAGGTGATCCTTGCTCTAGGGAAACTCAAGTTCAGGTAATGACAGAGGGCTCTCATGTGTTTAGGTTTCAAGTGGAGGAAATACAATCCCTCACTCAAAAATTGGTGTTTCTCAAACCTGTCTCTCCACAATACCTGCTTCTAAGATAAGCCTTTCCATCAAAGCAGATAATTAATTCCATGGAGAGAGCTGCAACTATAGGACAAAGTCCTTGAATCTTCACAAAAATCCCTTTAAATATCCATGTGGGCCAAAGAGTACATGAGTTTTGCTGATCACATCTCCAGAAAAGGACTAATCATGGGCGACATGACACATGTGAGAGTATCTTTTCCAAATTTTCTGCTTTCGGCTTGTGGTACAGAGTCATCTGTAGAAGATCATCTTCCTATCGTGTTTCAAATGAATCCCTTCCAAATGCATACCCCAGGTGCTCTATGATACATTAAGATTCTATGATAGAGGAAAAGGTTGAGACTTTATAAAAATACATAGCAAGTGTTTACTGTATAACGGCTCATCTGAATAGTCTCCTTTTGAACGTGATATCTTTCATACTGAAAGTCGTTTACTACAAGAGGATGTCAGTTGAGGATGACATTGTTCTGAACACCCCAAACATCTTTAAGGGAACCTAACAATGTAAGTTACACTTTTTTAATGCTTATTAGAGATAGTTACTTCTCATATATGGTCAAAATCATGTTTGCAGACTTCTCAAACATGGTAGTGGTACATTTCAACCTCACCCATCTTCCAAATATTGTTAAATAGTATTGACTTCATCTGACAGATGAAAAATCAACAAATTCTTGAGATTAATTATAGAATGTTGCTCTCTAACACCAGACAACATGCTTTTGCAAGGATGCATCTCCTTTAACAATCAACGTACATCATGAGAATGAAAAGCATATTAAATACAATTTCACATAGAAAAGATGTAAGTAGGAATACTGACTTCAACTATTAGCTGTATAGGGGAAACACAAAAAGAGTTTCCTTCCTTGGATCAGTTGCTGTGGATAATATGAATCTCCGTGGAATCTTCAACAAAAATTAAAGGTGAGAACTCATTATCTCCTTGCATAATGAAATGTCTCTGTGTACTATTGATCTAAATGCCAATTCTTCCCATCTCCTAAGTGCATACATAAAAATGATGAAAGTCTTGTGTGTGTCGAGAGCAGTGTGGTGGATATGCTCACGCACATTCCCATAAGTAATTCCCATAAAGCATATGCAGATTTATTACAATTCCTGCTTTAGATAAGGAAACAAATAGGAAGGGTGCCAGCAATGTACCCACATAAAAGAATTTGCAAGTGGAAGGAACAGGAATCTAGCCTAGATGTTCTGATCCTATAATATACTTAACCACATGGTATTCATTCTCAAGTTTTTACAGAAGGGTTTCAGGACTCATGCTTTGGAGGGAGAGTTCAATTTGGGCAGCTGAGATTGGAAAACAAATCAACTTATCACTGCCTTTTAATGAATGTTATACCTTGATGTGTTTGATATATGGGATTTTGAACATGCCATCGTATGTGTGTTTGCTGATAAAATAAATGGCTTCATATTCTCTTGCCTATGAAGTTGTAATAAAATAATTATAATATTTCTCATCATATTAAAAGGAGATTACAAGTTCAACATTGGTAATGATAACAAAATAGTGTATGAGAATGCATTTGGATGTAAACTATTTAGGTATAATCTGACTGAGCCTTGAATCTGTCCTTAACTAACTTGATCTTGGACAGGATTCTGAACTTTTCTATGCTTTTATCTCATAATATATGATATAAGAAAAAATGATGGTGGAAATCATATCCTAAATTTTTAGGGAGTGTCAAATTAGGAAATGTCTAGAAATCCACTTAGAAAAACCATATATATATATATTTCTATAGATTTAATATTCTTATATTCTTATATAGATTTAATATTCTTCGAGCAGTGAGGCCAGGAACAGATGAGCATGGATGTGATTCACAGGAATGTTTACTGGAATCGCAGTCTGGAAAGCACAAAAGCTTCAGAAAACTTACTTTCCTTCCAAGAGTGTGTAAGGGAACCACACTTTCCTCAAGGCATTTTTACCTCCGCATTCCTGAGCATGTAAATCAGAGGGTTGAACATGGGGGCAATGATGGTGTAAAACAGAGCAAACACTTTGTCTTCTGGGAAAGTTGTAGCTGGTCTAATATAAACAAACAAAGCAGGTGCAAAAAATAGAACTACAACCATCACATGAGAAGAGCAAGTAGAAAGAGCTTTGCTGCGGCTCTCAGCAGAATATGCCCTGATGGTGTACAATATGAAGAAATAAGGCAGCATCAAGACCACAAAGGTTACCAAAGCAATTAAGCCTGAATTAGCAATGACTAAAAGACCTATGATTTGTGTGTTAGAACAAGCCAATTTCAGTAAAGGATATACATCACAGAAGTAGTGATCGATCTCATTGGGGCCACAGAATGGCAAGAAGATGGTGAGGAGAAACTGACTGGCAGAGTGTATAAATCCTCCCGTGCAGCAGGCTATGATGATTGCGTTACACCTCTGCCTACTCATGATGATGGTGTAGTGCAGGGGCTTGCAGATGGCCACGTAGCGGTCGTAAGCCATCCCTGTGAGGATAAAGATCTCGATGCCTCCAAATAAATGGGTGGTAAAGAGCTGTATCATGCAGTTATTATAGGAAATGGACTTCCTTTCTGCCAGTAAATCAGTCATTAGTTTGGGTGTCACAGTGGATGTGTAGCAAAGGTCGGAGAGTGAGAGATAGTTTAGGAAGAAATACATGGGTTGTTCAGTTAGCTGACTGCATGTGATTGAAATCATTATGAGCAAATTACCCATCCAAATAGCTATGTAGCAAAATAAAAATAATACAAAGCAGATGATTTCAATATTCTTGTTGTGGGAAAGTCCCAAGAGAATAAACACAGTGACATTATTCCTATTTTCCATGGCTCAGTGCAGATAAAATACATGAATCACCTGAAATGATATAATTCACAAATCCATATTGAACACTTAGAGTGATAATAATATTCTATTTAAGTTACTAACTTTATGTGATAGGACTGCATAGAAACATACACTAAATGGTTTCTATTATCTTTTCCAGTCAATTGGGATCTATGTTTACCTTCACAGACATCAATACCTTTGCTCAACCCACAAAATAATCCTTTAGTAAACATTCATTAGCTAAGGCCAATTTTATTTATTTGCTTTTCTTTTTTAAAAATATTTATTTATTTATGCATACAAGTGCTGGGGTACAGGCCAGAGATGCAAGGGAGTGAGAGGATTCACCAGAGACAGAGTGGGGAACAGAACAGGCAGACTGACTGAAATAAACTGCTTGGGGGAGTAGTGGGTGAGACAGGAGAGGTCTGCTTCACCATGTGGGTTTCTCCCTGGCTGGCCGGGGATCGAACTTGTGCTTCAGAGGCTATAGATCGCTGCATAGTGCGGTGCTTAACTCCTTGCACCACCAAGGAAGCCCCTCCAAAGGATAATTTTAATTACAATATTTTCTGACAAAAGATCTCATTCTTACACCCTAGGACTTCAATATTAATAAACAAATAATTAAAACACATAGCTATGTTTAAATGATGTACAAAAATATTAAAAGAAACTTTTCTTATTAATAGAATACAAATTACCTAAATTCATATTTGAATGCAGTAGAAGAGAAATGAAAAATAAGTAAATCTATTAGCAAATGTTTTATCATCTGAATTTTCTGAACTATAGCTCAGGCTGAAGTTTCTATGAAACACCATAAACCGAAGCAGTTCAGTTTCCTGCTGTACATAAACCAGCTCTAGAATGTAGCAAATGTGTGACTGACATGCTTCTGTCAGAGGCATATATTCCTATTCTCTCAAGCATGAGTGGTGATCTTGCGTCTGATTAGCTAATGGCTCCGTAAGAGAAATAGGAGAAAGATAATTTGGAGACATACCCAAGACTGCCACCTTTTAGATTTGTGATCTTGTATACTCTCAACTTTTAAATTTCCTTTCCATAAAATGAGGGAATGAGGCTCAACTACCTCTAAGAGCCCTCCATTCTTAATATATTTACAGAATTGAAATTAGCTTCCTCTTGGCACAGTTTAGAGTTGGAATAGTGTGTATTTTTTTTACATGCTGCCATTCAATAAACAAGGCAGTAATAGCCCATGATTTTGATTTTATTCTTCCAGAATATGTTATCCCACCATCAGTGGGCAAACAGATACCCTAACAATCTAGTGCTCTCTTAATTCAATATATCTTAGACTATAGAATTCACATTAAAGTCTATTTTAAAATTAACTGTTAATGACTTTATTTTCTTATAGTTAAAATAACTTTTCAACTAAATATCATATATTTATGCAGGATTATGGTAAAGGAGCAACAAATAGCTTATATATTTTCCTCTGTACTTTCTTTTTATCTATTCTTCTTTTACAGATTTTTCTGTTCTCTCTTCTTTGAAATGACATTAATTCTGTATTAAAATTCTTTTCATAAAAGTCTTTGACTTGAAATTTTCTCAGCACAGTGAGTGCTATGGATGAGTTTAGGTTTCTAATTTCCTTCAATTTATATATTAAAATTACAAAATTCATACCATTTTGGCAATTACTGTCATACCACTAAATGAAATAAATGCTGGGTGGTCACTCCACAGAAAAAAAGGCTTGCAGGCAGGAGAGTTACTTTATTCCCTGAAAACTTTCAGATCAGCTGTCCAAATACAGACTCTATATTTGTATCACCATGTTATTCCTGAGGGACAATAAGCTCAAATGCTAAGTAAAATTTTAGGTAAAATTTATATCCTAAAGGTACATTTGCTTCCTCCCAAGGCATAGCTTAGTTAGTTAATTATTTATATGTCCCCAAGTAGTCTGTTCATTAATGGCCTTTTAAATACAACTGCATTATAAATGCCCCTTAAGAAAGCATGTCAAAATCCCATTGAATGAAAAGTTCCTGATGACATATTTGATATTCAAGCAATTTGAGTTACTTTTTAATATATAACCAATAATATATAACCAATATGTAATAATATATAACCAATAAATAACCAAGAAAAACTGTAGTTCTGGTCCATATGTTAAGAGATGATCTCCAACTATTCCACATAGTGTTTTTAACATGTTATCTGAATAAAAAGGATGCATGTGTTCTTTAATATATTTCCATATGATGTTACTTTTCTGGAAAATTATAGATACATAGAAATTTCTTTCACATACTTAAAAATTATCATTAAGAAAGGTGTCAGCAATGGAGTTAAACAACCTGCAATTTATACTTTTCAATAGCCTTGTCCTTTCCTCTTACATTTTTAAATATTTAGTAAACATGTATTTGATGTCAGAAACAAACAAAATGATGGGATTTGACTTAATTATTATTATAACAATATATAGCATAGATACCATTTCACAGATGAAGAAACTGGGCATTGAAAAATATCAATGCAAAGAAGTAATAGTCAGGAAATGCAGTTATATTTATCGGGAAAATAGCATTGGCCTCTGAAAGGACAGAGATTCTGTTGTTTGTCCTGAGTGAGAGTTATAAAGGAACTTACTTAAATATATTTCATTCTGGAACTTAAAAGACATTTATCCAAAGAAGAAACGCAAATGGCCAACAGGCATATGAAAAATTGTTCAACATCCTTTATAATCAGGGAAATGCGAACTAAAAGCACATTGAGATACCACCTTATACCAGTAAGAATGGCACATATCAAAAAAAAAAGAAGCACCAACAAATGTTGGCGAGGATGTGGTGAAAAAGAAACACTTCTGCATTGCTGGTGGGAGTGCAAACTGGTCCAACAACTATGGAAAACTGTCTTGAGTTTCCTCAATCTACTAAAAATGGAGCTACCATATAACCCGGCAATTCCACTACTAGGGATCTACCCAAAGGACACAGAAACACTGATTCAAAAGACCATCTGTACCCCAATGTTTATTGCAGCTTTATTTACAATAGGTAAAACCTGGAAACAACCCAAATGCTCAAAAATAGATGACTGGATCAAGAAGATGGGGTATATATACCCAATGGAATATTATTGAGCAATCAAAAAAGATAAACTCATGCTGTTTGCAGCAATGTGAATGGAATTAGAAGGAATTATGCTCAGTGAAATAAGCCAGAAGGAAAAAGAAAAATATTGGATGGTTTCACTTAAAGCAGGATTATAGTGGAACCAAATTAAGACATCAGTGTAAAAAAATATTAACAGTTCAAAACACAACAAAGCAAAAATGGACAATTATAAATCAAAGACACACTGTAGGGGAGGAAGGAGGAGGGAGAAGGATCAGAGCGAGGGAGGGAGGAGCACAGAGGACTGAGGTTATGGTGCACGGGTGCATTGGTGAAGGAAAACCAATGGGGACTACATCTGAGGGGGTGAGGGGAAGCAAATATTGTTTAAAAATGAACAATGTTGTAAAAAATAAAAAAATAATTAATAAAATAAAATATTTCATTCTGTATACCTCTGGTTTCTTTGGGTATCCTATTTAATGAAAAAAAAAAAAAAGTTTAAGCCCAGAGGGGAGCAGCACCCACCGCTGGGGCAGACCGGGCGTGCAGGGGAGCGCGTTCCTGCATCGCCATTTTGCAGCAGGGACCTTTCTTGCTGGAGACTGTGTGAACCCAGCAGAAGGCTCACCCAGGAGCCAGAGGTAAGCTGGGAGGCTTGCCCATGCCGGGTGCCTTCTAGCCTGCAGTTCCAGCCCAGAGGGGAGCAGCACCCACCGCTGGGGCAGACCGGGCGTGCAGGGATGCACGTTCCCGCATCGCCATTTTGCAGCAGGGACCTTTCTTTGCTGGAGACTGTGTGAACCCAGCAGAAGTTCCCCAGAGAAGCCAGAGGTGAGCTGGGAAGGTCGCCCAAGATGCCGGCCAGTACCAGCAACACAGTGTCACAAGGAATACGGCAAATTAGAAAACAGGCAGTAGGGAGTAGAAAAACCACATGCAATCCAGCAACTCCTCAGCAAAAAAGCACACCACAAAAAGAAAACCATCTACCAGATTGCAACGACAGTAACTTGGAAGAACTTCTGATCCTTCCAGATAGAGAATTTAAAATTGCTGTGATTAAAAAACTGACAGAAGTCGTAAAGGCAAACAATGATAAGGGGAAAATAATTAATGACCAGAAGAATGAAATTGAGTCCCTAAAGAGGGAAGTAAAAGAAATGCAGGAGATCAAAGAATTAATGGAAATGCTAAAGAACTCTGGGAAAAGCAAGGAAAGCAGAATAGATGAAATGGAAGAATGAATAAGTACTCTTGAAGACACAGAAATAAAAAGAACTAAAACAGAAAAGGAAGGAGAAGTACGAAGGAAAAAGACCGAAAAAAGACTTCGGGAACTATCTGACTCCATGAGGAAAGGAAATATAAGAGTTATAGGAATCCCAGAATATTCATGGATATAATTGAAGAGAACTTCCCAAATGTGAAGAAGGAGCTGAAAATTGATATACAAGAAGCAAGAAGAACACCAAACTTCCATGATGAAAGGAAAAATACAGCAAGACACATAATAGTAAAGCTCCCAAGAATCCAAGACAAGGAAAAAATAATGAAACTAACAAGAGGGAAGAAACAGATAACATTCAAAGGGAAACCAATCAGACTGACATCAGACTTCTCTGAAGAAACACTACGGGCAAGGAGAGAGTGGAGGGACATAGTCAACAGACTCCAAGAAAATAGATGCCAACCAAGAATACTCTATCCCACAAAGCTCTCCTTCCTCTATGAAGAAAGAATAAGGACCTTCCCAGACAAACAGAAACTCTGGAATTTTATTAAGACTAAACCCCCACTCCAAAAAATACTACAAGGAATCCTAAAGCCAGAACCTCAGAGGGACGAATAACAACAAAAGAAGGCCAAAGAAAGTTATTAAAAGAATAAATAAATAAAATCAAAGGAAAGACAAACACAATGGCAAATACAGATGCTAACATATCAATACTAACTCTAAATGTAAATGGACTAAACTCTTCAGTAAAAAGACACAGAGTTGCAGGCTGGATTAAGAAACAAAACCCAACCTTTTGCTGTCTCCATGAAACACATTTAGCTGCAAAAGATAAAAATAGACTCAAAGTTAAAGGATGGAAAACAATTCTACAAGCAAATGGACCAAAAAAGAAGGCAGGAACAGCTATACTCATATCAGATAAAACAGATTTCAAATTAAAAAGGTAAAAAGAGACCCCAGTGGTCATTACATTATGATCAAGGGGACAATACTTCAAGAAGAAATAACACTCATTAACATATATTCACCAAACGAAGGAGCACCAAAATATATCAGAAAACTATTGGCATCTCTGAAAACAGACATCAGAGAAAACACATACGTAGTGGGAGACTTCAACACACCACTATCAACAATGGATAGATCAACAAGACAAAAAATAAGTAAAGACACTAAAGCTCTAAATAAGGATCTAGAGTGCTTGGGCTTAACAGACATATATAGAAAACTAAACCCAAAAAAATCTGAGTATACATATTTCTGAAGCGGACACGGATCATTCTCTAGGATCAATCATATACTGGGGCACAAGACAAACATCAACAGATACACCAAGATTGAAATCATACCAACCATCTTTTCTGACCATGAAGGCATCAAACTAGAAATAAACCATAAAAAAAGGCAAGGTACTCTCCTACCTCGTGGAGATTGAAACCCACACTACTGGAAGTCCACTGGACTAACAAGGAGATAAAAGAAGAAATTAAAAAATTCTTTGAATTGAATGAAAAGGAGGACACAATTTCCTAAATGTATGGGATGCAGCAAAAACAGTAATAAGAGGAAAATATATAGCAATAGATGCTCACATCAAGAAACAAGAAAGAACTCAAAGAAACAACCTAATCTCGAAGCTCAAAGATCTAGAAAAAGAACAACAAAAAAACCCCAAAACCAGTAGAAGAAAAGAAATAATAAAAACCAAAGCAGAAATAAATGAAATTGAAACTAAAAAAACATTCCAAAAGATCAATGAAACCAAGAGCTGGTTCTTTGAAAAAATAAATAAAATAGATAAACCCCTAGCCAGGCTCACAAGGGCAAAAACGAGAAAGCACAAATAAATAGGATAATAAATGAAAGAGGAGAAATCACAACGGACACAGCAGAAATCAAAAGAATAATTAATAACTACTATGAACAGTTGTATGGAAACAAGTTCAACAATCTAGAGTAGAGGAGATGGACAAATTCCTACAACTCTACAATCATCCAAAGCTAGATAAAGAAGAAATAGAACACCTAAACAGACCAATTACAATTAGTGAAATTGAAATGGTAATCAAAAACCTCCCCAAAAACAAAAGCCCAGGACCTGATGGATTTACAAATGAATTCTACCAAACATTCAGAGACGAATTGGTGCCTATCCTTCACAAACTCTTCCAAAAAATTGAGAAGGAAGGTATAATACCTAACACGTTCTATGAAGCCAACATTACACTAATACCAAAACCGAACAAGGACAACACAAAAAAAGAAAACTATAGGCCAATCTCCCTAATGAACACTGATGCAAAAATCCTCAATAAAATTTTAGATATCAGAATCCAACAGTGTATCCATAAGATAATTCACCATGACCAAGTAGGATTCATTCCAGGGACACAAGGATGGTTCAACATCCGAAAATCAATCAACGTTAACCAACACATCAACAAAAAGAAATGTAAAAACCTTTCGTTGAGGATTTTTGCATCAGTGTTCATTAGGGAGATTGGCCTGTAGTTTTCCTTTTTTGTGTTGTCCTTATTCGGTTTTGGTATTAGTGTAATGTTGGCTTCATAGAACGTGTTTGGTATTGTCTCTTCCTTCTCAATTTTTTGGAAGAATTTGTGAAGGACAGGCACCAATTCATCTCTGAATGTTTGGTAGAATTCGTTTGTAAATCCATCAGGTCCTGGGCTTTTGGTTTTGGGGAGGTTTTTGATTACCATTGCAATTTTGCTGCTTGTAATTGGTCTGTTTAGGTGTTCTATTTCTTCTTTATCTAGCTTTGGGTGATTGTAGAGTTGTAGGAATTTGTCCATAATGTATCCATAAGATAATTCACCACGACCAAGTAGGATTCATTCCAGGGACACAAGGATGGTTTAACATCCGAAAATCAATCAACGTTATCCAACACATCAACAAAAAGAAATATAAAAACCATATGATAATATCAATAGATGCTGAGAAAGCTTTCGACAAAGTGCAACACCCATTCATGATAAAAGCCCTTGAAATTCTGGGGATACAAGGAACATACCTCAACATCATAAAGGCCATATACGACAAGCCAACAGCCAGTATCATTCTCAATGGTGAAAAGCTGAAAGCATTTCCATTAAGATCTGGAACAAGACAAGGATGTCCACTCTCACCACTGCTTTTCAATATAATACTGGAAGTCCTAGCCAGAGCACTAAGACAAGAGAAAGACATCCAAGGAATCCAAATAGGAAAAGAAGAAGTCAAACTATCACTATTTGCAGATGATATGATAATATACATCGAGAACCCCAAAAACTCCATAGAAAAACTAATTGAACTCATCAATCAGTTCAGCAAAGTGGCAGGATACAAAATCAACATGCAAAAGTCAGAAGCCTTCCTATATACTAACAATAAATCTGAAGAAGAAGAAATGAAAAAAACCATCCCCTTTATTATTGAAACAAAAAAATCAAATATTTGGGAATAAATCTAACAAAAGAGTTAAAGGACCTTTACAAAGAAAACTATAAAACACTGTTAAAAGAAATAGAAGAAGATATAAAGAAATGGAAAGACATCCCCTGCTCATGGATTGGAAGAATAAACATTATTAAAATGGCCATCCTACCAAAAGCAATATACAGATTCAATGTTATTCCAATCAAAATTTCAACATCATTCTTCAAAGAAATAGAACAATTATTGATGAAATTCATATGGAATCACAAAAAACCCCGAATTGCCAAAGATCTCCTGAAAAAAAAAAAAGAAGGGAATGGAGGCATCACACTCCCAGATTTCAGGCTATACTACAAAGCCATAATCATCAAAACTGCATGGTATTGGAACAAGAACAGACATGCAGACCAATGGAATAGAATAGAAAATCCTGAAATAAACCCACAGATTTATGGTCAACTAATATTTGACAAAGGAGCAAAGAATATGCATTGGAGCAAAGAAAGTCTGTTCAATAAATGGTGCTGGGAAAACTGGGCCGCTACATGCAAAAGAATGAAGCTTGACTACTACCTCACACCATACACAAAAACCAACTCAAAATGGAATAAAGAACTAGACATAAAACCTGAAACCATAAAATACATAGAAGGAAATATAGGCGAAACACTACGGGATATGCACATCAAAGACATCTTTACAGACACATCACCCAAAGCAGTGATAGTGAAGGCAAAGATAAACAACTGGGACTACATCAAATTAAAGAGCTTCTGCACAGCAAAAGAGACAATAACAAAAACAAAGAGAAACCCCACCAACGGGGAGAACATTTTTGCACACAATACTAATGATAAAGGATTGATCACAAAAATCTGCAAAGAGCTGATGAGACTCAACAACAATAAAGAAAATAATACAGTCAAAAAATGGGCAGAAGAGCTAAAAAGAAACTTCTCTGAAGAGGAAATGCAAATGGACAACAGGCATATGAAAAAATGTTCAACATCACTTGTCATCAGGGAAATGCAAATCAAAACTACCATGAGATAGCATCTTACACCAGTGAGAATGGAACATATTAAAAAAAAAAAACTAGCAACAACAAATGTTGGCGAGGGTGTGGAGAAAAAGGAACTCTTCTGCACTGTTGGTGGGAGTGCAAACTGGTCCAACCACTATGGAGAGCTGTGTGGGGATTTCTGGACCTACTAAACATAGAGCTTCCATATGATCCAGCAATTCCACTCCTAGGTATCTACCCAAAGGACACAAAAACTTCAATTCCAAAGAACACCTGCACCCCTATGCTTATAGCGGCACTATTTACAATAGCTAAGCTTTGGAAACAGCCCAAATGCCCAAATAGATGACTGGATCAAGAAGATGTGGTACATATATACCATGGAATATTACTCAGCATTCAAAAAAGATAAACACATGCAATTTGCAGCAACATGGATGGCACTGGAAGGGATCATGCTCAGCGAAATAAGCCAGAAAGAAAAAGAAAAATATCGGATGGTCTCACTCATAGCAGGAATCTAGAAAACTTAAATAAGGTACCAGGAAAATGAATAACTATAAGAAAGTGAAAATCAAAATCAACAAAAATCTATGAACCAGAGACACTTTTGGGGGGGGGGTGGAGGGAGGGGTGGGATTGGGGTCAAAATTGGGGGATTTCAATTGTATGGGGATATAAAAATAAAATTTATTGTAAAAAAATAAAAAAAAAACACTCAATGTTTACAAAAAAAAAAAAGTTTAATACAACGAAACAATGAGAGTCTCAGATTTTGGGTCTACTGCCAGTGAGCATCCCAGTGTACCAAAATACTGATGTTAGCACCATTCAGAAATGCTCCCTTGTACCAAATCAGCATTTTGTATGGTTTAACGATGAACTAATAATACGCATTTTGATGATTTATAGAAAAGATGGACAAGACTAAAATAATATGATAGAATCAATATTCTTACAGTGAGAGATATTGATATTTCCCTGAAAGATAATCCAGTACCTTTTGGGTAATTCAGTATCATTCAAACACTCAGGCATGAAAATGAAAACAAGAATTGAGAGCCATGGGCCTCCCTTGTGGCACAAGGGGTTGAGAACCATGGTGTGGGAAAATCCGCAGCTTCTGCAGCACAAGTTCGATCCTTGGTCAGGCAGGTAGCAACACACATGGCACAGCAGCCCTCTCCTGTCTCACCCACTACTCCCCTCAGCAGTGTATTTCAATCCGCCTGTTCTGTTCCCCAGTTTGTCTCTGGTGAATCTTCTTACTTCCCTCATCTCTGGCTTGTTCCCCAGCTCTTGTATGCATAAATAGATAAATCTTAAAAAAAAGAATTGAGACTTGATAATTCACACAAATGAGACTAAATACCACAGGCAATCATTTACAGATAGAAAAGGACTGATTTCTTTTCATTCCTTCCCTAGGTATATAGGATATGCTTCTTTGAACTGAGTCGTCACTCTTTATCCTGACAATGTGCACACCATCTATTCAATTCTGAAATGGAATGTGTAAATTGTGGATGGAAAGCTAAGAAAATAATGAATCTTTCATAAACTGCCAGGAAGAGTGAGCTCTCGCATCTCTGTCCTTCAATAGTTACTCTTCCTCCTTGCTCTCAAGTTAACTCTCACCTCCTCTCTTTGTCATCTGTACATGACTTCCAACTCAGGAGAGGCCAAGTCCAGAAATGGATTATAGAATTTCGGCCCAGATAATAGCTTGCTATCTCTCCTGGTTTCCAACTGCCTTGGTGTCTCCCCACCGCACTCCATCAGGCTCAGGCTGCAACCTTGCATTGCCCAAAACTGTGTCGCTTCTCTGCTCACCCACAGGGATGAGCTCCCTACACCTCCTAACACCCTTCAAGGCAACTACTACAGGGCAAGCAACCTTAGCAGTTACCACACAAAGACTTTCCTTCATTATCCCCAATGCTTATAAGTACTTACATGCTTTTTTCCTGTTTTTATTATTGTATCCCCAGAATTACCCAAAATCTCTATTTGGTCACATCTTTATTTTAAGATTTTTTCCCAACTTCATTCCGTGAACCCCAGCCAAGCTTGAACCTATGCAAGTCTTGTAGTTCTCCCGTTTGTTTGCGGCTTCCCTCCAATGGGAACAGTCTTCTCTTTAACATGTACTCTCTTTTCAAAGCTGATCTCAAGCATATGTTCTCCACAAAAACTTATCCTATCTCTTAGCCAAAAATAATATTCTCTCAACTATTTAAGATACTCTGTGTCCTGCCTTTTGGTATTTCATTTTGATTTGCATTTTCTCTCCTCACAGATTACTTCGTTTTCTTTTTTTTTTTATTTCATATATATTTTACATCATTCTTCCTTTTTTGCACAATGCATGCTTTCTCCTTTCACCTAAACTTCCCACCCTGTAAAATTCTTACCACCCATTCACCCTTGCACCATTACCATAATCCCTTGTGCTCTTCCTGCCAATTTTGATACCTCTCCTCTCCTCCCCTACAGAGTATCTCTGATTTATAGTTGCCTGTTTACTTTGTTTTTAAATTTATTATAATTATTATTTTCCTGAATCCTTATTTGGTTCCCCTACATTCTTCCTATAAGTAAAGCCATCTGATATTTTTCTTTTTCTTTCTGGCTTATTTCCCTGAGCATAATCACTTAGAGCCTCATCCATGTTGCTGTAAATGGCATGAGTTTATCTTTTTGATTGCTGAATAGTATTCCATTGTTTATCTATACCACATTTTCTTGATCAAGTCAAACTATTTCCTTTTCAGGAGACGGAGTGTTAGGACATAAATGTGTGCTTGACGTTAGGTTCTCAGCACACATTTGCTCAAGGAATATCAATGGACAAACAGGACCTTGGAGAAAAAAACCTAACCTCTGACTGCCTGTCTTGTACTGTCTTCCAATCTTTCCATTGCTCTCTAACCAAGTCTTCTAAGCTTCTTCTAGCCTAATATTTCCAGAAAACACTGTAGTGTAGTGTACCCATGTAATGAATGTTCATTAACTGATTATATTCTTTCAGTAATCTTAGTTATGGTAGATTTTAATAACTATAAATTCCTGTGTAAATGGACAGATTTCCTTCAATTATATATTTCAACCATAACTATTTCTTAATTAGTTAGTTTACAATCACATGTTGAACAAAATATTTTATCAAATTCTCCTACTTATTTACTTGACAGATATTTTTGTGTATAGTAGGTATTGTGCTACAGGCTGGAAACTGAATCCTAGAGAGAACTTCGGCGAATAGAAAATAGATCTTATTTCAATGTATACTATTTCTGACTTTTTTGTATAATGTCATTAGGTTTTGTCAAGAAAGTTTATGGAACTTTGAGAAAAGAAGACAAATGATGATAGAAATTTAAAAAAAAACTTTCTCTCATAGAATTCTTTAGGACTAGATTGAAACTTCCTATGATGTGTTCTCAAATCCCACAAGACACCCCACATGATACATACGCAGATGTGTGTGCACACTGCATTTGCATACTTGAAAAAACAATGGCAATAAAAGCCCTAGATCAAAGAAAACTATGAACACTGTCAAAACTAATTTCTGTGGCAAGAATAATTTTCCCATTATATTGCACAGGTTTTCATGGTTCCAGGGTAAATAAAAAAAATTATATTTGTGAAATAGTCCAACAGCAGAAGCATGAAAACCAGGATGCCTGAGATTAAAGACAAACACTAATGTCAAACTTTTTTTCTGGATTTTGTGGGATAAGAGTTTACAATCAAGTAACTCTATACGGAAGTAATGCAATTCTCATGCAGAGAAAAGACAAGTGCCTGGCAGATGGAACTGTCTAGACAAAAGGGAACCAAAACACATAGCTGATTATGGGTTATGTAATTCACTAGACACAGGGGTATTCAATAATTAAAATAACTGTGTTTTCTTCAGGCAGAAAGTTAAAATAATTCATCGAGCAACTGTGGTCTGCTGGATTTCATTCTCCCCTTGATAGTTACAGGGAATACATGTTAAATGTGTAACTTTTCTGACATTGCTTATTTTATTATGAGTTATGCTTATGAAGTACATAAGGGAGAGTTCTACTTTATTTGTATACAAATTTGTGCCAGTTTGTTGGCCAATAAAGAAATAAAAAGAAAAAATAATATAGCAAAAAATTATCTCTTGTTCAGTAATAGCACCAAAACCAGGACAGGGATTAGAAGTATTTCTGCTCTTTTCCTGAATCTGCAAAATCTTCATGAATAATTAGTTCCTTCCATTTCCCTGCCTCCAAAGTATGTTACTGAAACACCATTATTTCTTCTAGTGTAGTGACTTCTGAGATTGGCAGGTTAGACTGGACCAATCAGGGAGATTCCAATAAAAAGTGAGAAAGTCAAATTTTATTTTGAGGACAACAGGTTTCCATATCCTGTCTGGACAGAAATAAGGTGATTAGAGGTGTGGGTGAGAAATATGGATTCTTCAAATCCATTCAGTCACACCTAGAAACTGTTGAACCTTTTAATAATCTGAATCATAGTAACATGTTTTTTAACTCGAATAATGCTAGAGGTCATTTAATCCAATTCCCCTAAGAAAACTTAACATTCTTTCTATAATATCTCAGGAGAAAAGCCCTGGGGACCAAAGATTGAAGGAATAACAAGCATTACTTTATTTACTTGAATTGTGAACATGCCGTTTGAGATCACTGTGTAGGCTAGAGATGGGGGGTGGCGGGGCCGACAGGTTTCATCAGAGACAGAGTGGGGAGCAGAACAGGCAGATCTACTGAAATACATTGCTGAGGGGAGCAGCAATCAAGACAGGAGATGTCTGCTGCGCTCTGTTGGTCAGCTCCCTGACTGGGGCTGGGACTCCTGCTGCACTGGCTATGGACAGTTTCACAGTGCTGAGACTTAATCCCTTGTGCTAACAAGGAGGCCCTGGTGCCCATTTGCTGGTTTTTTACATCATTTATGGCTTTCATTGCCACATTTCTCTGGGAGATGACAGAATTTAGCGATAGACAATCGAGGTATGAAACACTGAGATTTCTTTATATTTGTTCTGACTTCCAGCAAGTAGAATATAAATGTAGATACAGGGCACAAAGAATAAAAGCGAAACCATTACATGAGAACTGCAGGTGGAGAGAGCTTTGCACCACCCTGTGGAGGAGTGCGTCCTCAGATTATATGAGTATGTAAGAAACTACTAGGACCAGGAAAACCACAGCCACCCCCATCCCTGAATTTGCAATCATTAAGATATTAACAACACATAGTTTTGCACATGAATTTCAACACCAGCTTCACATCACTCAGAAAGGCAAATGGAGACTCACAAGCAGGAGAGCAATAGCAAGCAAAACACCCACACTCCAGGCCATGACAATCAGAATGTTACATCTGTGCGGGTTCATGATCATGATGTAGTGCAGGGTCTTGACTATGGCCATGTAGCAGTCAAAAGTCATGGACACCAAGATGAATATTTCGACAACTGCCAATAAGTGAGCAGTGAAGAGCTGGGTCATGCAGTTGTTATAGGAGATGTTTTTTCTTCCTGCAGCTAGGTCCCAAATTAGCCTGGGGATCACAGTGGAGGTGTAGCAGAGGTCCATGAGGGAAAGGTGGCAGAGGAAGTAGTACCTGGGCTGTTGGATTAGATGGCTGCAGGTGATAGTGATTAGGATGATGAAGACATCAAGATAGTCAGGTAATAAAGCAGGAACAAAAGCAGGAAAACAAGCTATATTTGCTTATTTTCCCAAACACCCATTAAAAACAAATTCTGTGACATTGTTCTGATTTTACATGTGGTTGAGTTCAATCCAGAAACACAACAGAAACTTAAGTTATCCAAAATTACACAATACATCCGTAATAGATTTTACATTTTGGAGAAATTTATATATTTAAAAATTGTAGATCATACAGAATTTATTACAGACTTGATCTTTTAAATCATTTTTAGATTAAGGTACTGTGATATATCAAATGATATTTAGTAAGATATTTAATATAATAATATTAAATATCAGCACCAGGCTTTATGCCTGGTACTACTACAAACATTTTGCAGCCATTTAAATTATTACAAGCCAAATGGATTAATCTGATACACATTTTACATACAGGGAAACACCAAAATATAAGGTTCTGTTAATTATACAAATTCACAAAGGTTTAAGCAGCAATTTGAGAAACAAAATTGTATCTGAAACAAACCCATGTTCTTGAATTCTAGGTACCCTTACATACTATATGAAATCCCAGCTCTTATCTATTTCTTTTTTTTTTTTTTTTATAGAGGCATGCTTTATTTATTTGTTTGCTGGTTTGTTTGTTTGTTTTGTTTTATACATGCACTGGGTACAGTCAGAAGCGCGGGAGGGTGAGAGAATTCACCAGAGCCAGAGCGGGGAGCAGAGCAGGCAGAAGGACCGAAGTACACTGCTGAGGGGAGCAGCGGGCAGCAGGAGAGGCCCGCACGCCATGTGGGACCCTCCTCCGGTGGCCGGGGAGCAGCCGGGGATCGAACCGGCGCCGCAGAGGCCGCGCGCAGCTTCGCAACCCAGCGCTCAACCGCTGCGCCACCGGGGAGGCCCTCTATTTCTTTTTTTATTTAAATATTTTATTTTATATAATTCTTACATCTTTTTTCATCTTTGCACAATGTATGCATTTTCATTTTGGTTATATTCATTTGGTTATATTCATATTTGGTTATATATGACATTGGGTCTCTCTTCATCTCTGCCATTGACTGCCTATGTAAAGTTGAAGAGGTTTCAAATTTTGTCTGTACTTCATGTAATTTAGTTACAAAACCCAGTCACATACCAACCTTCCATATATCAAATAGATCTAATTATTCTTTAAGTGAACAAAAATCAAGATTTTCATTGTAACAGCCTTAATTAGTTGATAATAGTTTCAGTCACTGGCCTTCTTGGTAAATCTGGTCAAATCAAATCATAGAGAAATTGAAAGCAGGAAACTAAAGTCACAACACTGGGCATCTGATTTTAAAAACACAGGCCATTAGTACACAAAATAAAAAATTGCACCTTTTACCTATATATTCCAAAGACACATTTTATAGGTTTCTGTTGAAAAGTTAGAAATACTTTGGAGAGCCAGCTGTTCCTACTGACTAACTGAAGAACCCACTGTAACTAAACAATGACTTACTTATTTAAACATGAATTTAGAACAGTGCTACCATTTTAATTTTGGAAATCTAGGTACAGAGAGTTCACATGTTGAAACCATCACTTTTTCCAATACAGCAAAACCATGAATTTCTTAAAAGACTTTTTTAATTTCAAAGAATTGAGTTTTCTTTGTTAATAGTACCTGTAAATGATTAATACAGTTCAGAGGACACATCCCTCATCTATAATCATGAAGGTCAGTGTCCAGCCTCACATGTCCTGTTAATTTTTTATTCTTAGCACTGCACAGCTCACTGTCTCTGAGCCTGTTTCTTCAACTGTCAAGTAGAACTAATAATGTTGAATCTGTTTGCTTCATTCCCAGAAAAAGGTAAATGAAGATCATGTGAAAATATAAACTCTAAATGACTTAAAAACTTGTCAGGTTATAGGACAGTACTCCCAAAAATGGTAAGGACAGTAACTGAGTACTGTGTAAGAAAATAAATAGCAGCATTCTTATCAGTTAATTGGTTTTATCTGTCAATTTTACTGACCAAGAGATGTGTTGAAGAACTCATAGAAGATGTAAATTAAGTACGGGGAAGAAACATACCTGTTGGTATAAGTTTGATCTGGGTTATAGTGTTCAGCAAAATAATTTGTTATCTATAGTGATACTAACCAATTCTCATCTTTAATTATGTGGAAGAAACTCCTCAATTAATGATCATAAAGGAACCTAAGGACAACATTTCATTTAAAATGTGGGGGGAAAAATCTATACAAAGAGAACCAATACAGTAGGAAGTACAACTTTTGGTTTACGTTGTTTCCTGAACATCATCATGAACATTCAGTTCAGTGTCTCTGCTTACAAAGATAAGCAGATTGATTAGATCTGACCCAGTAAGCACCAATTATAAGAAAAAATGTAAACAATAAAATCTCCTTAAAATTTAATTTTATGTATTACCAATCATGTGATTACAGGTTGAAACTTCTACAAGGGTATGCTTTCACACCCTGCCCATCATCACTGTGCCACCATGTTCCATTTGACCCCTTCCTTCCCTTACTCCCACACCAACATCCTCAATATCTGGTCAGAACTGGTCAAAATAAGCCAGAGCTGATCAGAAACAGTGGGAGCTGGTTTAATCTGGTCAATATTTAAGTCAAATTCAGAACCAAAGCAGCTGGAACTAGTCACTACTGGTATGAACTGGTCAACCAGCCTGAGCAGCCAAGGATGGTTGGAACTTATTGCAGGTAATCTGAAGTAGTTAGATCTGGATGGAAGCAGTCAGAATAGGGCAGAACCAGTCAGAACTCATCAGAGGCAGTAAGGACTAGTTGAAGTGCCCGGAAGATTTGGAGCCAGTGGGAATCAGTAGAAAATGGTCAGGACCAGTCATAACCAGTCGAAGCCTGTCTGAACAGGAAGAGACCAGGCTGTCCTGATCAAGACTGCTTGGAAACAGTGGGAACTGGTCAGGATTGGTCCAAATGGGTCAGACTGGGTCAGAACTGAACCAAAAGAGCCAGAGTTGGTCAGATCCAGTGAAAGCCAGCATATACCAGTTGGATCAGGAATACACTGACCTTCTGGGTATTTTCTTCTATATCGCACATAAATTAGACCACCTGGTATTTGTCTTCCTCCTTCTGATGTATTTCTTAAATTTTTCAATTTTCCACTCCTCAGATGTCACCATTTCTAAAATGGAAAGTTGATCCCTGCTTTAGGAAAACTAGGGGAAACCAAGATCAGGTAATAACAGGAGGCTCTCATCTGTTCAGTTTCCAAGTGTAGGGAATACAATTCCCCACTCAAAAATGGGTGTTTCTCAAACCTGTCTCTCCAGAATACCTGCTTCCAAGACAAAGCCTTTCAATGATAATTAATTCCAGGGAGAAAAAGCAGCAACTACAAGATAAGGTCCCTGAATCTTAACAAAAATCCCTTTAAATATCCATGCAAGCCAAAGAGTAAATGAGCTTTGCTGATCACATCTCCAGAAAAGGACTAATCATGAGCGACATGACACATGTGAGAGTATTTCCTCCACACTTTCTGCTTTTTGCTTGTGGGAACAGAGTCATCTGTAGAAGATCATCTTTCTATTATGTTTCAAATGAATCCCTTCTAAATGCATATTCCAGGTGTTCTATGAAGTATTAAGATTCTAAGATTGAGGAAAGGACTGAGACTCACAAAAACCCATAGCTAGTGTTCATTGTATGATGGCTCAACTGAGTAGTCTCTTTTTGAGTGTCATATCTTTCATACTGAAAGTTGCTTATTCCAAGAGGATGTCAGCTTGAAGACGGCATTGTTCTGAACATCCCCAAACATCATTAAGGGAAACTAGGACTGTAAGGTAAGCTTTTTTTTTTTCCGTTAGGTTTATTTATTTATGCATACAAGAGCTGGGGTACAGGCCAGAGATGCGGGGGCTGAGAGGATTCACCAGAGACAGAGCGGGGAACAGAACAGGCAGACTGACCTAAGTACACTGCTGAGGGAATTGGCAGGAAAGTCAGGGGAGGTCTTCTGCACCATGTGGGTAGCTCCCCGGCCTGCCAGGGATAGAACCTGTGCTGCAGAGACTGTGGATTGCTTTATAGTGTGGTGCTTAACCCCTTGCACCACCAGTGAGGCCCCCTGTTAAGGTAAGCTTTTCAATAGTGCTAATGCTTATTAAAGATTGTTATTTCTCATATATGATCAGCATCACATTTCCAGACTTCTCAAACATGGTATTTGTACATTTCAACCTCACCCCTTTCTTCCAAAGATAGGTAAATAGCATCAACCTCACCTGGTAGTTGAAAAATCTAAGACTCCTAGAGATTAATTATAGTATGCAGCTCTCTAACACTAGACACAAAGGAGACATCTCCTTTAACAATCAAGTTTCATCATGAGAACGGAACATGAATTAAATACGATTACACATAGAAAAGATGTAAGTATGAATACTGACATCAGCTGTCAGCTGTTTAGTGAAAGCACAGAGTTCTCTTCCTTGAATTAATTGCTGTGGATAATATGATTCTTTAATGCAAAATTGGAAATGATGCCTCATGAACTCCTTGCTTAGTGAAATGTCTCTCTGTATTATTGATCAAAATTCCAATTCTTCCCGTCACCTAAGTACATTCACAAAAATAATGAAAGTCCTATGTGTGCCCATAGGAGGGTAGTAGGTATGCTCATATTCATTTCCATAACCTATTTCCATAAAGCTTATATGTCTTAGTATCCCTGCTCTATATATGAAGAAACAAATAGGTAGGGTGCCAGCAACATACCCATGTTAGAGAAGTTGCAAGTGGAAGGACCAGAAATCTAGTATTGGCATTTTGATGCTCAATAAACTTATCCACTATGGAACTCATTTCAAAATTTTATGAAAGAGTTTTGCAATTCATATTTTTGAAGATTTACATATGGAAAACTGGGTTTGAGGGAACAAACCTCAGTAAATGTTATATAGTATTCTAGCTGATGTATGGGAATTGAAGCATATCTGTGTGTGCACGTGCACTGGTGAAATTGTCTTATTTACACTTGCATATGAAATAATACTAATCATTAAAATCATTATAGGGGCCTCTCCGATGGCACAGAGGTTGAGTGCTGGGTGGCAAAGCTGCCCGCAGCCTCTGCAGCTCTGGTTGGATGCCGGGCTGCTCCCTGGCCACCAGAGGAGGGTCCCACATGGTGCGCAGGCCTCTCCTGCCGCCCGCTGCTCCCCTCAGCAGTGCACTTCGGTCAGTCTGCCTGTTCTGCTCCCCGCTCTGGCTCTGGTGAATTCTCTCACCCTTCCGTGCTTCTGACTGTACCCAGTGCTTGTATAAATAAATAAAGAAATTTTCATAAATAAATAAATGACTCCTCACCTTAAATTAAAAAAAAAGGTTTAAAATCATTATAGTCATATTAAATGTTGTTTACTAGTTCAACATTGTTACTTTAAACAGTAATGGCATACGAAAGAATCTAGAGATAAAAAAGCTAAATATAATCTGACCTAACCTTGACTCTGTGCTTAATTAGCTTGATCTTAGACATGTTTCATAACCTCTCTATTCTTTTATTTATTTTTTTAAAGATTTATTTATTTATGCATACAAAAACTGGGGCACAGGCCAGAGGTATGGGAGGGTGAGAGGATTGACCAGAGACAAAGTGGGGGCAAAACAGGCAGATGGACTGAAAACACTGCTGAGGGGAGCAGTGGGTGAGACAGGAGAGGTCTGCCTCCCCATGTGAGTATTTCCCTGGCTGGCTAGGGATTGAACCCATACTGCAGAGGCTGTGGATAGCTTCACAGTGCTGCACTCAACCCCCTGCGCCACTAGGGAGGCCCTATTATTTTATTTTATAATGTGCAAAACAAGTAAAACAGGATGATGGAAATCATATCATATACTTGTAGTTGTGATTAAATCAATAAATGTCTAAAGAAACCATTGGAACAACTAATTATTTACATTGATTTAATATTCTCAACATAAATATTTGAGACTTCTTTCCTGCAAAGTAAAATAATAACATCATAGGTTCAATCGGTATTAAATGGATCAACAGGTGCATAAAGCTTGCTAGTTTGAACAGAGCAATTAATCGTTTAAAGAATAATGATTAGCTATTATAAAATTCTTTGGTTTATACAATAAGCATTTAGAATGTTTCCAAAGCAACTCCTGTGTACTTTCACCGGTGTCCTATTATATAGCGTGATAACTCTTTGAAATCTCCTACTATGCTTCCTATGTCTGTCTTCTACTCCTTGCTGAACTTCAGCCTACTTGATCCAAGACACACAAAGATCATATAGAGTAATAGCCAAGATTCTCCTTCCTTGGTTTTGCTTTAGCCTTTACTCCTATTCTCAATTACCTTTCATAATTCCCCATTTCCTATCAGTAAAGGGAAATATCTGTGTTTTGCACTCTCTGTCTCCACATCATTGTTCTACCTCTTCTCTCCACCTTAGCTACCAGTATGTATGTACATTCTAATTCAAGATACTTTCAGTCATTTGAGCTGATTTGGTAAACATACATGGGTTCCTTAAATATGTGTTCAAAAAACTCAAGTCTACGGATGTGACAGAATCTTTATCAGAGGTCACTTGATTAATTTTCAAGAAGCAAAAATATTTTTTAGCAAAAAAAAAAAAAGCCCTTAGAGGAATACACAGTTTAATAAAATATGAGCATTTAATATTTACTAGAGTGGCTAAATTTGATAAATTCCTGGTTGTATCAATAAAAAAGTGTTTTTTTTTTCCAGGTCTGAATTAAGCATTATATGAAATACATGGATATTATGAACAACGTGACAGAGTTTGTTCTACTGGGACTCACAGGGAATCCAAAGATGCAGAAAATTGTATTTGTTGTGTTTTTTCTCATCTATGTCATCTCTGTGGTAGGGAATTTGCTTGTTGTGATTACTATTGTTAGCAGCCCATTATTTGGGTCCCCTATGTACTTTTTCCTGGCCCATCTCTCCTTCATTGATTCCTGCTATTGCTCTATCAATACCCCTAAACTTTTCGCAGATGCACTCTATGAAAAGAAGACTATATCATTCAAAGGATGCATGAGTCAAATATTTTGGGAACATTTCGTCGCTGGTAGTGAGATTATCCTGCTCACTGTAATGGCCTTTGACCGCTATGTGGCCATCTGCAAGCCCTTACACTATACAACTATCATGAATGCACGGGTGTGTGGCCTGCTAGTAGCAGTGGCGTGGATGGGAGGCCTTCTCCACTCAACCATACAGATCTTCTTCATCTTCAAACTGCCCTTCTGTGGCCCTAATGTCATCGATCATTTTTCCTGTGATCTAAGTCCTTTGCTCAATCTGGCCTGCACTGATACCCACACTCTAGGACTCTTTGTTTCTGCCAACAGTGGCTTCATCTGCCTGCTAAACTTCCTCCTCTTGATGATCTCCTATGTGAGTATTCTACGTTCCCTGAAGAACCACACCATGGAGGCAAGGCGCAAAGCCCTCTCCACCTGTGTCTCCCACATCACAGTAGTTGTCTTATTCTTTGTGCCTTGTATATTTATATATTTGAGACCTGCTGTTATTTTACCCATTGATAAGGCAGTTACTGTATTCTACACTGCAATAACTCCCATGTTAAATCCCTTAATCTACACCTTGAGAAATGCACAGATGAAAGATGCCATTAAGAAACTGTGTAGTAAGAAAGCTATTTCAGATGACAAATAAGAGTGGCTTAAGGCCTACATTGATGCAACTGGTGAAAGGATCACAAGGACATTTGGTTAATCTCAGCAAAGAATTCTTGTGAAATAAAGAAAATTAAGTTAACTGCCATGTGTCATAAACCAGTGCATGGAAATGGGGAAAAGCTAGCCCATGCCACTCTTTGCATATTGGGAAAAATTCTGTCAAATTGGGATTTCATTATACTAGCATATTCATGTATATGAAAGCATAGTTTTTCCTTCAAATATAATAAATAATAAAATGTATTGATTTCAAGCAATAATCTGTATTGTAATCTAAAGATTTAGTCACTGCTATTTCCCCTTTTAAGAGAGGAAACTGATGACAGGTGAATGCATAGAGTAGATAGACTGAAGAATAAGGAGTTCTCAGACCATATGGTTTACTGTATGTGACACAAGGAATGATGATAGAAAAGTAAGTTCATTAAAATAGTTATGATTTATTGAGGCACAGATTGCTGAGCATACTATACTATAACATTTACTTCATTTCTCTCTGAATTATAATTTTATTAATCTGCTCAATTTTCTGTATGATAATTAATTTATTATGTTGCCTCTAATATGATGACATCTAAGTGTGTCCCAACAATGGGTCATTGAAGCACTGTGGTTTAACTAACAAATATTACACCACCTTTCCAAATTATTTTTCGAATCATCACCTTAGGCTGCTCACACATCAGGAAGAGTGATGACTCAAATTAAAGAAAATTTTGTGGTCAGACATGAATTTCTATTTATTAAAAAGTTATACTCCATTGATTTTTGATACATGTCTGCTTAGTAAAAAAAGTTGATAGGTTTTTGTTGATGTGGATGGATGGAGGAGGATTGAACTCTAATGGTGTCAGTGAGAACAGAGAATGTAGTGGACATAGTCCTATACAATTTAATCTCTCTTCAAGGTCCAGTGCATGCAGGACCCAGATATAGATGCTAAGCATCTCAGCTATTAACAACTCAAACTCTCAATCTCATCTTGACATTTCTACCGGAGAAAATGAAAGGTGTCTTATCTTGGGTATGATGCTACCATCCCAGGTCTACCAGCAAGCAAAGACTGACTGACATGGGGGAAAAGAGACTGGTCCTCTAACATCCAGGTGGACCCAGCTCTGTACTACAGAGCTCCCTCGGTTCCAGGCTAAATCCAGTTGTTATTTGGGATCACATTTGCCCCACCATAGTCAGATTCCCTTAACCCCTTCTCATTATAAAGCACTTTGATGAAAATTCTCATCCCATGGTCTGTACCTAGGCAACCAATAATGATATGGAGAAATATAGAAAGGTATAAAAACCATTTAAGAGTTATAAGAACAGAACTTAATGTAGGATGAAGATTAGGGAAAGTAGAGTTATGAATAAAATGCAGATTTTGATAGATCACTGGGTGTAGAGGAAACTGAGAAAATGCAATACAAAGAAGATTCATGGCAGGCGATTATTCTATCATGAAGGAGAAGCATTTTGTCCTGATGTCATAGACACTCTGTAAACAGCTTTTCCATAGTCAGGACCCATGATGCTGTCAAGTAGTGATAAAGATAGCACCATTTTCTGTGACCCTACAGGTCCCACTAGCAAAATATTTGCTTCCTATTCCCACAAACATATGACTTCCTGAACTAGAGGCCTTAGTTCCAAAGGGAGGATGCTTCTACCGGGAGACAAAACAAAGTTTTATTCAATAGATGTTAAGACCAACTAATCACTTCAGTGTCCTCAAGCCATTGGATCAATAGGCAAAGAAAGAAGTTACTGTGTTGACTTGAATGATTGACCCTGATACTGAGGGGAAATTGGACTGTACTTTACAATGGAGGTAAGGAAAAGTATGCCTGTAATACAGAAGATCCCTTAGGATCTTTCTTATTACCCTGTGTTACGATTGATATCAATGACAATATGCCATGTCAGTGGGACAATAGTAGAAATATCTTGGAATATTATCTTCCCTTCTTTGAATACTCAGTTCTTTCCAACCTCCTTCCACAAATCATATTATTTTCCCTTACACTTGCTTTCTGTCTAATAAGATTTGCAAAGAGAAATGAATTAATATTACTTGCCTGAAATATTAGTACAACCAGATACAGAAAATATAAATCATTCATTCCACGGTAAGGAAATCAAGGAAGGTATCCTGTATTTTGTTATTATTTGAGCTTTTGAAAAATAAAAATCTTCACACACCACCTGTTAATATTCAATAGAGAATGACAAGCACCACAGACAAGTAAAGTACAGATAGAAATTCTCCTAAATATACACGTCTAGTGTAACTCTATCAGGGAGCGGTGGGTGTTTAAGGGCAGTGTTTACTGAAAACAACTTCTCAAGGTGGCCCCTGAAATAAAACACTAAAAAATAGAGTCATCCTCATCTATTCCCCAATTTTTCATGTCTGTTTTCTATTTGGTATTATTCTGTTACCATCCTTACAATAACCTGTTCTTTCGGAACTCTTATTGATTTGCAATTTTAGCCCATTTAACTAATCTTTTTTTGAAATGTTTAAGTAAAACAATAGTTATTAGGAGATATGCAGTTTTGTCTCCAGATCAGTACAACTCATTTTGTGTACCAAAACCTGACAAAATGGGAAACTGGGGAAAAGTGGGCATATTGTCATCCTCAGACCACAAATAAACTTTGAGCCAATATTTTGAGGATATGAAAAGTGTGAATCCTCTCACTGCATCTCTAAAAAGCTATGATTCATGAAAAAAAAAATTATTGTTTTAAAATACTAATTTTATGGGACTCACTTTCCAACATTTTAAAGTGTTTGATTCTGAACAACTTCTCCAGTTGTATAACTATTCTATCTAGCTAATCAGAAGTTATTTAGAATTAGTCAATTTTATCTTTTTAACTCAGAAAATTACCTTTGTAAGGTCTTTATTGTATACAATAGACAGACAATCCCAGTAAGTGTAGTTATGAATGTGTTTTATTATCAGAGTTAGTAGAGCAATGAGACATATAACTTTATTATATTTTCAGGGGTAGTAGAGAATATTCAATCTGAAAACACAGTCTTCTCATTCCAGGAAAAAATAAATAAATAAACACATCTGCTTGATGTATATAAGCAAAAATATGTAATATTATTACAGAAGTGATAAGGATATCTTCCAAGATGAAGAAAGAAATATCTTTATCATGAGGTAATCACTGAAAGTCACCAAGAGGATGTTTCTAAGCAATGCTGCCCTAATGTTCCCAAGAGGCTGAAGTAGCTAAGCAGCATTCCAAGGAAAAAAGAGAGGACAAGAACAGTTTGGATATTTTACACCTAATTATTTTTAAGTCCTTGGTCACTGGATGAATTCCATTAACAGATTTCAGTAAATATATTCAGTTGATACATTTCCATTGCATCTTACACATACCCTGACTAGACCCATTCTTCAATAAATGCTTGTTTATTTGAGAAGCATAATCTCCATTCTCTAGATTGTCTTGTGTAATAGAATACAAATACATTAAAATCCCTCTTTCAAGAATCACAAGAAACTCTGAAATATGCTGGAGGAAACAGAAATATTTCTTAAAATTAATATGTATGTGCTTAAAGAAACTGACTTGTTGGCAATGTGTATGGATAGAAATGTATTTTGAGATTTCAGACCGGGGTGGAGACTTCAATGTCATCCTGAAGCTATTGATTAAAGAAGAAGAAGTACCATAAGTTTTAATAAGTTAGTAAAATCAAAAGCATTGGTTATACTTAATTTGTTTTAAATGTAGATGTCCAAATATAAAAGAAATAAGATTGTTGTAGAAATGAACAACCAAATGAGATCAACAATATCCAAGTCAAAAACATTAGAACCAGAGAATGCCTAAGAGGATATATATTCTTACCTCCTATGCCAAAAGAAGTAATTTTGTGAGGTAACATGTGTATTGAAACTTTATTATGGGCCTCCCCGGTGGCGCAGCAGTTGAGTGCTGGGTTGCGAAGCTGCCCAAGGCCTCTGCGGCACCAGTTCAATCCCTGGCTGCTCCCCGGCCAACGGAGGAGGGTCCCTCCCGCATAGCGCGCAGACCTCTCCTGTCACCCGCTTCCATCAGCAGTGTACTTCGGTCCTTCTGCCTGCTCTGCTCCCTGCTCTGGCTCTGGTGATTTCTCTCACCCTCCTGCACTTCTGACTGTACCCAGTGCATGTATAAACAAAACAAACAAACAAATAAATAAATAAAACATGCCTCTATTAAAAAAAAATTAAAAAAAACTTTATTATGATAATCAACTCACATGATGAAAGTTTGACAACAAAATCATAGCTGAACAAAATGGTATTAAAAAAAAAAAAGTAATAACTAGTCTTTTTTACCTTCCCCATCTCCTATCCTCAGACCACATATTTAGATCCCTAATGGGTCACTTTCATTTTGAATATCTCTGTGTGTCACCCCATCAACCCATTTCCTGCTTTGCATCTGCAATGCATTATATATAAAAAAGAAAACCATTGAATGTTGGTATAATTTTCAATCTTTCACTCCTCAGATGTCATTTCTAAAATGGAAAAGTGACCCCTATTCTAGGAAAAGTAGGGAAACTCAAGTTCAGGTATGGCAGGAGAATGTCTGTATTCAGGTTCCAAGTGTAGGGAATAAAATTCCCCAGTCAAAAACGGGTGTTTCTCAAACATGTCTCTCCAGAATACCTGCTTCTAAGATAAAGCCTTTCCATCAAAGCAGGTAATTGATTCCAGGGAGAAAAAGCAGCAACTATAAGACAAGGTCCTTGAATCTTCACAAAAATCCTTTAAATATCCATGCGGGCCAAAGCATAAGTGAGCTTTGCTGATCATACCTCCAGAAAGGACTAAAATCATGGGCAATATGACACATGTGTGAGTATTTCCTCCACACTTTCTGCTTTTCACTGTGGAAACAGAGTCATCTGTAGAAGATCATCTTTCTATTGTGTTTCAAATGAATCCCTTCCAAATGCATATCCCAAGTGTTCTATGAAACATTAAGATTCTATGAATGAGGAAAGGACTGAGACTTATAAAAACAAGTGTAGCAAGTGTTTGTTGTATAATGGCTCAACTAAATAGTCTCTTTTTTAGTGTCACATCTTTCATGCTGAAGGTTATTTATTCCAAAAGGATGTCAGTTTGAAGATGGCATTATTCTGAACATCCCCAGACATAATTGAGGGAAGCTAGGACTGTAAGGTAAGCTATTCAAAAGTGCTAATGCTTATTAAAGATTGTTTTTTCTCATATATGAGCAGCATCATGTTTCCAGATATCTCAAATATGGTAATAGTACGTTTCAACCTCTCCCATTCTTCCAAAAATCGGTAAGTAACATCGACCTCAGCCGACATGAAAAAACAAAGACTTCTTGAGATTAATTATAGGTTGTCGCCCTCTAACATCAAACAATATGCTTTTGCAAGGAGACATCCCCTTTAACAATCAAGGTACAACATGAGAATTAAAAATGTATTAAATACAATTACACATAGAGAAGATGTAAGTATGAATACTACACTGACATCAACTGTCAGCTGTATACAGAAAGCAAAAAAGAGTTTCCTTTCTTGGATCAGTTGCTGTGGATAATATGAATATCCATGGAATCTTTAACAAAAATTAAAGGTGGGGCCTCATAAGCTCCTTATAGTGAAAGTTCTCTGTGTATTATTGATCAAAATGCCAATTCTTCCCATCTCCTAAGAGCATACACAAAAATGATGACAGTCTTGTGTATGTCTAGAGCAGTGTGGTGGATATGCTCACAAACATTCCCATAACTAAATTCCATAAAACTTAGGTAGCTTTATTAGAATTCCTACTTTAGATAAGGAAAAAAATAGGTAGGTATAAACAATATACACCCATAAAAGAAGTTGCAAGAGGAAAGACCAGAAATCCATCCTAGAGGTTTGATTTTATAATACTCTTAACCACAATGGTATTCATTCTCAACTTTTTACAGAAGGGTTTCAGGACTCATGCTTTGGATGAGAGTCCACTTTGGAGAGCTGGGTTTGGAAAAGAAATCAACACTTTTCATTAAATATTATACATTGTTGTACTTGATATATGAGATTTCGAACATGCCATTGTACATGTGTTTGCTGATAAAATTTCTTCATACCCTCTTGCATCTGAAGTTGTAATATAATAGTGATAATATTTCTTATCATATTAAAAAGAGATTACAAGTTTAACATTGGACAATAATAACAAAATAGTGTATGAGAATGCATTTGGAGGTAAACTATATAAGTATAATCTGACTGAACCTTGAATCTGTCCTTAACTAGCTTGATCTTGGACAGGGTTCTTAACTTTTCTATGCCTATATCTCATAATGTGTAAAATAAGTAAAAAAAAAAAGATAGAAATCATATCCTAAATTTGTAGTGAGTACTTAAATAGGAAATGTCTAAAAATCCACTTAGAAAAATCAAATATATGTATTGATTTAATATTATCATTGTTGTTAATATTATCCACCTAAAACTCTGAGACTCATTTCTTTTCTACAAAGGAGATTTAATAATACTAGCGACATAGGTTGGATCAATATTGAAAGATTCAATATGTGCATAAAGCTTGCTACTTTAAACATAGCAATTAATCATTGAAAGAATAATTACTAGTTATTGTAAAGTCTTGCATTTATACAAGAAGCACTTTGCATGTTTTCATAGAAACTCCTGTGTACTTTCTGCACATTCCCATCACAGTGTCCTACTACATAGCATGCTAACTCTTGAATAATCTCCTACTAGGCTTCCTATGCCTGTCTTCTACTCCTTACTGAACTTCAGCCTACTTCACCTAAGACATGCAAAGATCTTACAGAGTTATAGCCAAGACTCCCCGTTCTTCAATTTTTGCTTTATACTTTCCTCATATTTTCAGTTACCTTCCTTTTATTTCCCATTTCCTAAGAAGGGAAAATTCCTTTATTTTGCTTTTATTCTCTACATCCTTGTCCTATATGTCTCTCCAGCATAGCTGCTAGTATGTGTGTACATTCTAGTTCAAGAAAGACTTTCAGTTATGTAAGCGGATTTGGTGAACATACATGTCTTTCTATGTGTTTACAAAGTACCCTAAGTCTCAGGTATTAACAGATTCATAATCAGTGAAATCACTTGAATAGTCTTCAAAAAACAGAAACTGTTTTCTCTCCAAAAAAGGAAACTCTCAGACTAATTCACAGTTAATAGAGTCAGACACTTAATATTTATTAAAATGGCTAAATTTGATAGATTCAATGTTGTATCAATGAAAATGTGACATTTCTTTTCAGGTCTGAATTAAGCATCACATGAAACCCATGGCGATTAGGAACAACGTCACAGAGTTTGTTCTACTGGGACTCACAGGGAATCCAAAGATGCAGAGAATTGTATTTGTTGCATTTTTTCTCATCTATGTCTTCACTGTGGTAGGAAATTTGCTTGTTGTGATTACTATTGCTAGCAGCCCATTATTTGGGTCCCCTATGTACTTTTTCCTGGCCCATCTCTCCTTCATTGATACTTGCTATTGCTCTATCAATACCCCTAAACTTATCGCAGATTCACTCTATGAAAAGAAGACCATATCATTCAAAGGATGCATGAGCCAAATATTTTGGGAACATTTCATTGGTGGTAATGAGATTATCCTGCTCACTGTAATGGCCTTTGACCGCTATGTGGCCATCTGCAAGCCCTTGCACTATACAACTATCATGAATGCACGGGTGTGTGGTCTGCTAGTAGCAGTGGCATGGATGGGAGGCCTTCTCCACTCAACTATACAGATCCTCTTCACCTACCAACTACCTTTTTGTGGTCCTAATGTCATAGATCACTTTATGTGTGATCTGATTCCTTTGCTCAGTCTGGCCTGTGTGGATACTAGCATGCTAGGACTCTTTGTTGCTGCCAACAGTGGGTTCATGTGTTTGTTGAACTTCCTCTTTTTGATGGTTTCTTATGTGATTATTTTGTGCTCCCTAAAGAACCATAGAGCAGAGGCAAGGCAGAAAGCCCTCTCCACCTGTGGCTCCCACATCACAGTAGTTGTCTTATTCTATGTGCCTTGTATATTTATATATATGCGACCTGCTGTTAGTTTACCCATTGACAAAGCAGTTTCTGTATTCTACATTGCAATAACTCCCATGTTAAATCCCTTAATCTATACCTTGAGAAATGCACAGATGAAAGATGCCATTAAGAAGCTGTGTAGTAAGAAAGCTATTTCAGATGACAAATAAGTATGGCCTGAGACCCACATTGACACAACTGAAGAAAGGGTCAGAAGGACATTTGGTTAATCTCAGCAAAGAATACTTGTGGAATAAAGAAAATAAATTTAACTACCATGTGTCATAAATTGTGCACTGAATGAAGCATAAACAGGTGTATGGATATGGGGAAAAGCTAGCCAATGCTACTCCGCATATTGGGAAAATTCTGTCGAATTGGTATTTCATTTTACTACCTCATCCATGTATATGAAAGCATAGTTTTCCCTTCAAATATAATAAATAATGAAACATATTGATTTCAAGCAATAAACTCTAGTAATCTAAAGATTTAGGCACTGCTATTTTCCCTTTTAAGAAAGGAAGGTGATGAAAGGTGAAGATATCAAGTAGATATAATGAAGAGTTAATGATTTCTCAGATCCTATGTTAACAAATGTGACACTTTCAAGCAATGATGATAAGTTAATTAAAATAGTTATGACATATTGAGGTACAGATCTCTGAGCATATTATGACTATTACTTAATTGTTTATATCTGAATTATAATTTTATTAATAAGTCTGCTCAATTTTCTGTATGATAATTTATTATGGTGCCTCTAATATGATGACATCTAAGTGTGTCACAACAATGGGTCATTGAAGCACTGTGGTTTAACTAACAATATATTATACCACCTTTCCAAATTATTTTTCGAATCATCACTTTAGGCTGCTCACACATCAGGAAGAGTGATGACTCAAATTAAAGAAAATTTTATCATCAGAAATGAATTTCTATTTATTAAAAAGTAATATTCCATTGATTTTTGATACATGTCTGCTTGGTAAAAAAAAGTTGATAGGTTTTTGTTGGTGTGGATGGATGGAGGAGGATTGAACTCTAATGGTGTCAGGGAGAATACAGAATGTAGTGGACATAGTCCTGTCCAATTTAATCTCTCTTCAAGGTCCAGTGTATGCAGGGCCCAGCTATAGATGCTAAGCATCTCAGCTGTTAACAGCTCAAACTCTCAACCTCCTCAACATTTCTACTTGAGAAAATGAAAGGTGTCTCATCTTGGGTATGATGCTACCATGCCAGCTCTACCCGCAAACAAAGACTGACTGACATGGGAGTAAAAGAGACTGGTCCTCTAACATCGAGGAGGAATTTTTTCTGTAGTACAACATGTGCTACAGAATTCTCTTAGGTCCAGGCTACATTTTCAGGGGTAGTAGAGAATATTCAATCTGAAAACACACTGCACATGCTTTGGGTTGGAGTTTTGAAGAACAGTGTCCTGAGAATTAACAATTTTCCAGTGTTCTCATTCCAGGAAAAAAAGAAGTAAAATAAGCACATCCGCTCTTTTCTATAAGCAAACATATATAATATTATTACAGAAGTGAAAAGGATATCTTCCAAGATGAAGAGAGAGAATTTTCTCTATCATGAGGTAATCGCTGAAGGTCACAAGGAAAATGTTTCTAAGCAATGCTGCCCTAATGCTCCCAAGAGGCTGAAGCAGCTAGGTAGCATTCCAAGGACAAAAGAGAGGACAAGAACAGTTTTTATATTCTAAACCTAAATATTTTTAAGTACTTGTTCAAGGGACGACTTCCATTACAGATGTCAGTTGATACATTTACTATTCTTTACTTGTTCCCATTGTATCTTACACATACCCTGACTAGACCCATTCTTCAATAAATGCTTTGTTTATTTGAGAAACACAATCTCCCTTGTCTGGATTGTCAGATACAATAGAATAAAAATCCATTAAAAACCTTCTTTCAAGAATCACAATGAATCTCTGAAATATGCTGGAGGAAACAGAAATATTTCTTAAAATTAATAAATATGTGCTTAAAGTATTCTGAATTGTTGGCAATGTGTATGGATAGAAATGGATTTTCAGATTGCAGACTAGAGTGGAAACTTTAATGTTATCCTGAAGCTGTTGTTTAAATATTGGAAGGTGCACCATAATTTTTAATAAGCTAATGAAATCAAATCAATTGGTTATACTTAATTTGTTTAAAATATAGATGTCCAATATAAAAGAAATAAGATTGTTGTAGAAATGAACACACAAATGAGATTGACAATATCCAAGTCAAGAACCATAGAGTCAGAAGAATGCCTAAGAGGATATACATTCTTACCTCTTATACCCAAATAAGGAATTCTGTGAGGTGACAGGTGTATTATAACTTTATTATGGTAATCAACTCTCATGAGGAAAGTTTGACAAGCAAATCATAGACGAACATCTTGATTTAAAAAAAAAAGAGTAACAACTAGTCATTGTTACCTTCCCCATCTCCTATTCTCAGGACATAGGTTTAGATCCCAAATTAGCCACTTTCATTTTGGATGTCTGTGTGTGTCACCCCTATCAGCCCACACCTGCTTTGTATCAACAATACATTATTAAAAAAATGGAAAACACTGAATCTTGGTGCATTTTCAATTATCCACTCCTCAGATGTCACCATTTCCAAAATGGAAGGTGATCCTTGCTCTAGGGAAACTCAAGTTCAGGTAATGACAGAGGGCTCTCATGTGTTTAGGTTTCAAGTGGAGGAAATACAATCCCTCACTCAAAAATTGGTGTTTCTCAAACCTGTCTCTCCACAATACCTGCTTCTAAGATAAGCCTTTCCATCAAAGCAGATAATTAATTCCATGGAGAGAGCTGCAACTATAGGACAAAGTCCTTGAATCTTCACAAAAATCCCTTTAAATATCCATGTGGGCCAAAGAGTACATGAGTTTTGCTGATCACATCTCCAGAAAAGGACTAATCATGGGCGACATGACACATGTGAGAGTATCTTTTCCAAATTTTCTGCTTTCGGCTTGTGGTACAGAGTCATCTGTAGAAGATCATCTTCCTATCGTGTTTCAAATGAATCCCTTCCAAATGCATACCCCAGGTGCTCTATGATACATTAAGATTCTATGATAGAGGAAAAGGTTGAGACTTTATAAAAATACATAGCAAGTGTTTACTGTATAACGGCTCATCTGAATAGTCTCCTTTTGAACGTGATATCTTTCATACTGAAAGTCGTTTACTACAAGAGGATGTCAGTTGAGGATGACATTGTTCTGAACACCCCAAACATCTTTAAGGGAACCTAACAATGTAAGTTACACTTTTTTAATGCTTATTAGAGATAGTTACTTCTCATATATGGTCAAAATCATGTTTGCAGACTTCTCAAACATGGTAGTGGTACATTTCAACCTCACCCATCTTCCAAATATTGTTAAATAGTATTGACTTCATCTGACAGATGAAAAATCAACAAATTCTTGAGATTAATTATAGAATGTTGCTCTCTAACACCAGACAACATGCTTTTGCAAGGATGCATCTCCTTTAACAATCAACGTACATCATGAGAATGAAAAGCATATTAAATACAATTTCACATAGAAAAGATGTAAGTAGGAATACTGACTTCAACTATTAGCTGTATAGGGGAAACACAAAAAGAGTTTCCTTCCTTGGATCAGTTGCTGTGGATAATATGAATCTCCGTGGAATCTTCAACAAAAATTAAAGGTGAGAACTCATTATCTCCTTGCATAATGAAATGTCTCTGTGTACTATTGATCTAAATGCCAATTCTTCCCATCTCCTAAGTGCATACATAAAAATGATGAAAGTCTTGTGTGTGTCGAGAGCAGTGTGGTGGATATGCTCACGCACATTCCCATAAGTAATTCCCATAAAGCATATGCAGATTTATTACAATTCCTGCTTTAGATAAGGAAACAAATAGGAAGGGTGCCAGCAATGTACCCACATAAAAGAATTTGCAAGTGGAAGGAACAGGAATCTAGCCTAGATGTTCTGATCCTATAATATACTTAACCACATGGTATTCATTCTCAAGTTTTTACAGAAGGGTTTCAGGACTCATGCTTTGGAGGGAGAGTTCAATTTGGGCAGCTGAGATTGGAAAACAAATCAACTTATCACTGCCTTTTAATGAATGTTATACCTTGATGTGTTTGATATATGGGATTTTGAACATGCCATCGTATGTGTGTTTGCTGATAAAATAAATGGCTTCATATTCTCTTGCCTATGAAGTTGTAATAAAATAATTATAATATTTCTCATCATATTAAAAGGAGATTACAAGTTCAACATTGGTAATGATAACAAAATAGTGTATGAGAATGCATTTGGATGTAAACTATTTAGGTATAATCTGACTGAGCCTTGAATCTGTCCTTAACTAACTTGATCTTGGACAGGATTCTGAACTTTTCTATGCTTTTATCTCATAATATATGATATAAGAAAAAATGATGGTGGAAATCATATCCTAAATTTTTAGGGAGTGTCAAATTAGGAAATGTCTAGAAATCCACTTAGAAAAACCATATATATATATATTTCTATAGATTTAATATTCTTATATTCTTATATAGATTTAATATTCTTCGAGCAGTGAGGCCAGGAACAGATGAGCATGGATGTGATTCACAGGAATGTTTACTGGAATCGCAGTCTGGAAAGCACAAAAGCTTCAGAAAACTTACTTTCCTTCCAAGAGTGTGTAAGGGAACCACACTTTCCTCAAGGCATTTTTACCTCCGCATTCCTGAGCATGTAAATCAGAGGGTTGAACATGGGGGCAATGATGGTGTAAAACAGAGCAAACACTTTGTCTTCTGGGAAAGTTGTAGCTGGTCTAATATAAACAAACAAAGCAGGTGCAAAAAATAGAACTACAACCATCACATGAGAAGAGCAAGTAGAAAGAGCTTTGCTGCGGCTCTCAGCAGAATATGCCCTGATGGTGTACAATATGAAGAAATAAGGCAGCATCAAGACCACAAAGGTTACCAAAGCAATTAAGCCTGAATTAGCAATGACTAAAAGACCTATGATTTGTGTGTTAGAACAAGCCAATTTCAGTAAAGGATATACATCACAGAAGTAGTGATCGATCTCATTGGGGCCACAGAATGGCAAGAAGATGGTGAGGAGAAACTGACTGGCAGAGTGTATAAATCCTCCCGTGCAGCAGGCTATGATGATTGCGTTACACCTCTGCCTACTCATGATGATGGTGTAGTGCAGGGGCTTGCAGATGGCCACGTAGCGGTCGTAAGCCATCCCTGTGAGGATAAAGATCTCGATGCCTCCAAATAAATGGGTGGTAAAGAGCTGTATCATGCAGTTATTATAGGAAATGGACTTCCTTTCTGCCAGTAAATCAGTCATTAGTTTGGGTGTCACAGTGGATGTGTAGCAAAGGTCGGAGAGTGAGAGATAGTTTAGGAAGAAATACATGGGTTGTTCAGTTAGCTGACTGCATGTGATTGAAATCATTATGAGCAAATTACCCATCCAAATAGCTATGTAGCAAAATAAAAATAATACAAAGCAGATGATTTCAATATTCTTGTTGTGGGAAAGTCCCAAGAGAATAAACACAGTGACATTATTCCTATTTTCCATGGCTCAGTGCAGATAAAATACATGAATCACCTGAAATGATATAATTCACAAATCCATATTGAACACTTAGAGTGATAATAATATTCTATTTAAGTTACTAACTTTATGTGATAGGACTGCATAGAAACATACACTAAATGGTTTCTATTATCTTTTCCAGTCAATTGGGATCTATGTTTACCTTCACAGACATCAATACCTTTGCTCAACCCACAAAATAATCCTTTAGTAAACATTCATTAGCTAAGGCCAATTTTATTTATTTGCTTTTCTTTTTTAAAAATATTTATTTATTTATGCATACAAGTGCTGGGGTACAGGCCAGAGATGCAAGGGAGTGAGAGGATTCACCAGAGACAGAGTGGGGAACAGAACAGGCAGACTGACTGAAATAAACTGCTTGGGGGAGTAGTGGGTGAGACAGGAGAGGTCTGCTTCACCATGTGGGTTTCTCCCTGGCTGGCCGGGGATCGAACTTGTGCTTCAGAGGCTATAGATCGCTGCATAGTGCGGTGCTTAACTCCTTGCACCACCAAGGAAGCCCCTCCAAAGGATAATTTTAATTACAATATTTTCTGACAAAAGATCTCATTCTTACACCCTAGGACTTAAATATTAATAAACAAATAATTAAAACACATAGCTATGTTTAAATGATGTACAAAAATATTAAAAGAAACTTTTCTTATTAATAGAATACAAATTACCTAAATTCATATTTGAATGCAGTAGAAGAGAAATGAAAAATAAGTAAATCTATTAGCAAATGTTTTATCATCTGAATTTTCTGAACTATAGCTCAGGCTGAAGTTTCTATGAAACACCATAAACCGAAGCAGTTCAGTTTCCTGCTGTACATAAACCAGCTCTAGAATGTAGCAAATGTGTGACTGACATGCTTCTGTCAGAGGCATATATTCCTATTCTCTCAAGCATGAGTGGTGATCTTGCGTCTGATTAGCTAATGGCTCCGTAAGAGAAATAGGAGAAAGATAATTTGGAGACATACCCAAGACTGCCACCTTTTAGATTTGTGATCTTGTATACTCTCAACTTTTAAATTTCCTTTCCATAAAATGAGGGAATGAGGCTCAACTACCTCTAAGAGCCCTCCATTCTTAATATATTTACAGAATTGAAATTAGCTTCCTCTTGGCACAGTTTAGAGTTGGAATAGTGTGTATTTTTTTTACATGCTGCCATTCAATAAACAAGGCAGTAATAGCCCATGATTTTGATTTTATTCTTCCAGAATATGTTATCCCACCATCAGTGGGCAAACAGATACCCTAACAATCTAGTGCTCTCTTAATTCAATATATCTTAGACTATAGAATTCACATTAAAGTCTATTTTAAAATTAACTGTTAATGACTTTATTTTCTTATAGTTAAAATAACTTTTCAACTAAATATCATATATTTATGCAGGATTATGGTAAAGGAGCAACAAATAGCTTATATATTTTCCTCTGTACTTTCTTTTTATCTATTCTTCTTTTACAGATTTTTCTGTTCTCTCTTCTTTGAAATGACATTAATTCTGTATTAAAATTCTTTTCATAAAAGTCTTTGACTTGAAATTTTCTCAGCACAGTGAGTGCTATGGATGAGTTTAGGTTTCTAATTTCCTTCAATTTATATATTAAAATTACAAAATTCATACCATTTTGGCAATTACTGTCATACCACTAAATGAAATAAATGCTGGGTGGTCACTCCACAGAAAAAAAGGCTTGCAGGCAGGAGAGTTACTTTATTCCCTGAAAACTTTCAGATCAGCTGTCCAAATACAGACTCTATATTTGTATCACCATGTTATTCCTGAGGGACAATAAGCTCAAATGCTAAGTAAAATTTTAGGTAAAATTTATATCCTAAAGGTACATTTGCTTCCTCCCAAGGCATAGCTTAGTTAGTTAATTATTTATATGTCCCCAAGTAGTCTGTTCATTAATGGCCTTTTAAATACAACTGCATTATAAATGCCCCTTAAGAAAGCATGTCAAAATCCCATTGAATGAAAAGTTCCTGATGACATATTTGATATTCAAGCAATTTGAGTTACTTTTTAATATATAACCAATAATATATAACCAATATGTAATAATATATAACCAATAAATAACCAAGAAAAACTGTAGTTCTGGTCCATATGTTAAGAGATGATCTCCAACTATTCCACATAGTGTTTTTAACATGTTATCTGAATAAAAAGGATGCATGTGTTCTTTAATATATTTCCATATGATGTTACTTTTCTGGAAAATTATAGATACATAGAAATTTCTTTCACATACTTAAAAATTATCATTAAGAAAGGTGTCAGCAATGGAGTTAAACAACCTGCAATTTATACTTTTCAATAGCCTTGTCCTTTCCTCTTACATTTTTAAATATTTAGTAAACATGTATTTGATGTCAGAAACAAACAAAATGATGGGATTTGACTTAATTATTATTATAACAATATATAGCATAGATACCATTTCACAGATGAAGAAACTGGGCATTGAAAAATATCAATGCAAAGAAGTAATAGTCAGGAAATGCAGTTATATTTATCGGGAAAATAGCATTGGCCTCTGAAAGGACAGAGATTCTGTTGTTTGTCCTGAGTGAGAGTTATAAAGGAACTTACTTAAATATATTTCATTCTGGAACTTAAAAGACATTTATCCAAAGAAGAAACGCAAATGGCCAACAGGCATATGAAAAATTGTTCAACATCCTTTATAATCAGGGAAATGCGAACTAAAAGCACATTGAGATACCACCTTATACCAGTAAGAATGGCACATATCAAAAAAAAAAGAAGCACCAACAAATGTTGGCGAGGATGTGGTGAAAAAGAAACACTTCTGCATTGCTGGTGGGAGTGCAAACTGGTCCAACAACTATGGAAAACTGTCTTGAGTTTCCTCAATCTACTAAAAATGGAGCTACCATATAACCCGGCAATTCCACTACTAGGGATCTACCCAAAGGACACAGAAACACTGATTCAAAAGACCATCTGTACCCCAATGTTTATTGCAGCTTTATTTACAATAGGTAAAACCTGGAAACAACCCAAATGCTCAAAAATAGATGACTGGATCAAGAAGATGGGGTATATATACCCAATGGAATATTATTGAGCAATCAAAAAAGATAAACTCATGCTGTTTGCAGCAATGTGAATGGAATTAGAAGGAATTATGCTCAGTGAAATAAGCCAGAAGGAAAAAGAAAAATATTGGATGGTTTCACTTAAAGCAGGATTATAGTGGAACCAAATTAAGACATCAGTGTAAAAAAATATTAACAGTTCAAAACACAACAAAGCAAAAATGGACAATTATAAATCAAAGACACACTGTAGGGGAGGAAGGAGGAGGGAGAAGGATCAGAGCGAGGGAGGGAGGAGCACAGAGGACTGAGGTTATGGTGCACGGGTGCATTGGTGAAGGAAAACCAATGGGGACTACATCTGAGGGGGTGAGGGGAAGCAAATATTGTTTAAAAATGAACAATGTTGTAAAAAATAAAAAAATAATTAATAAAATAAAATATTTCATTCTGTATACCTCTGGTTTCTTTGGGTATCCTATTTAATGAAAAAAAAAAAAAAAGTTTAAGCCCAGAGGGGAGCAGCACCCACCGCTGGGGCAGACCGGGCGTGCAGGGGAGCGCGTTCCTGCATCGCCATTTTGCAGCAGGGACCTTTCTTGCTGGAGACTGTGTGAACCCAGCAGAAGGCTCACCCAGGAGCCAGAGGTAAGCTGGGAGGCTTGCCCATGCCGGGTGCCTTCTAGCCTGCAGTTCCAGCCCAGAGGGGAGCAGCACCCACCGCTGGGGCAGACCGGGCGTGCAGGGATGCACGTTCCCGCATCGCCATTTTGCAGCAGGGACCTTTCTTTGCTGGAGACTGTGTGAACCCAGCAGAAGTTCCCCAGAGAAGCCAGAGGTGAGCTGGGAAGGTCGCCCAAGATGCCGGCCAGTACCAGCAACACAGTGTCACAAGGAATACGGCAAATTAGAAAACAGGCAGTAGGGAGTAGAAAAACCACATGCAATCCAGCAACTCCTCAGCAAAAAAGCACACCACAAAAAGAAAACCATCTACCAGATTGCAACGACAGTAACTTGGAAGAACTTCTGATCCTTCCAGATAGAGAATTTAAAATTGCTGTGATTAAAAAACTGACAGAAGTCGTAAAGGCAAACAATGATAAGGGGAAAATAATTAATGACCAGAAGAATGAAATTGAGTCCCTAAAGAGGGAAGTAAAAGAAATGCAGGAGATCAAAGAATTAATGGAAATGCTAAAGAACTCTGGGAAAAGCAAGGAAAGCAGAATAGATGAAATGGAAGAATGAATAAGTACTCTTGAAGACACAGAAATAAAAAGAACTAAAACAGAAAAGGAAGGAGAAGTACGAAGGAAAAAGACCGAAAAAAGACTTCGGGAACTATCTGACTCCATGAGGAAAGGAAATATAAGAGTTATAGGAATCCCAGAATATTCATGGATATAATTGAAGAGAACTTCCCAAATGTGAAGAAGGAGCTGAAAATTGATATACAAGAAGCAAGAAGAACACCAAACTTCCATGATGAAAGGAAAAATACAGCAAGACACATAATAGTAAAGCTCCCAAGAATCCAAGACAAGGAAAAAATAATGAAACTAACAAGAGGGAAGAAACAGATAACATTCAAAGGGAAACCAATCAGACTGACATCAGACTTCTCTGAAGAAACACTACGGGCAAGGAGAGAGTGGAGGGACATAGTCAACAGACTCCAAGAAAATAGATGCCAACCAAGAATACTCTATCCCACAAAGCTCTCCTTCCTCTATGAAGAAAGAATAAGGACCTTCCCAGACAAACAGAAACTCTGGAATTTTATTAAGACTAAACCCCCACTCCAAAAAATACTACAAGGAATCCTAAAGCCAGAACCTCAGAGGGACGAATAACAACAAAAGAAGGCCAAAGAAAGTTATTAAAAGAATAAATAAATAAAATCAAAGGAAAGACAAACACAATGGCAAATACAGATGCTAACATATCAATACTAACTCTAAATGTAAATGGACTAAACTCTTCAGTAAAAAGACACAGAGTTGCAGGCTGGATTAAGAAACAAAACCCAACCTTTTGCTGTCTCCATGAAACACATTTAGCTGCAAAAGATAAAAATAGACTCAAAGTTAAAGGATGGAAAACAATTCTACAAGCAAATGGACCAAAAAAGAAGGCAGGAACAGCTATACTCATATCAGATAAAACAGATTTCAAATTAAAAAGGTAAAAAGAGACCCCAGTGGTCATTACATTATGATCAAGGGGACAATACTTCAAGAAGAAATAACACTCATTAACATATATTCACCAAACGAAGGAGCACCAAAATATATCAGAAAACTATTGGCATCTCTGAAAACAGACATCAGAGAAAACACATACGTAGTGGGAGACTTCAACACACCACTATCAACAATGGATAGATCAACAAGACAAAAAATAAGTAAAGACACTAAAGCTCTAAATAAGGATCTAGAGTGCTTGGGCTTAACAGACATATATAGAAAACTAAACCCAAAAAAATCTGAGTATACATATTTCTGAAGCGGACACGGATCATTCTCTAGGATCAATCATATACTGGGGCACAAGACAAACATCAACAGATACACCAAGATTGAAATCATACCAACCATCTTTTCTGACCATGAAGGCATCAAACTAGAAATAAACCATAAAAAAAGGCAAGGTACTCTCCTACCTCGTGGAGATTGAAACCCACACTACTGGAAGTCCACTGGACTAACAAGGAGATAAAAGAAGAAATTAAAAAATTCTTTGAATTGAATGAAAAGGAGGACACAATTTCCTAAATGTATGGGATGCAGCAAAAACAGTAATAAGAGGAAAATATATAGCAATAGATGCTCACATCAAGAAACAAGAAAGAACTCAAAGAAACAACCTAATCTCGAAGCTCAAAGATCTAGAAAAAGAACAACAAAAAAACCCCAAAACCAGTAGAAGAAAAGAAATAATAAAAACCAAAGCAGAAATAAATGAAATTGAAACTAAAAAAACATTCCAAAAGATCAATGAAACCAAGAGCTGGTTCTTTGAAAAAATAAATAAAATAGATAAACCCCTAGCCAGGCTCACAAGGGCAAAAAGGGAGAAAGCACAAATAAATAGGATAATAAATGAAAGAGGAGAAATCACAACGGACACAGCAGAAATCAAAAGAATAATTAATAACTACTATGAACAGTTGTATGGAAACAAGTTCAACAATCTAGAGTAGAGGAGATGGACAAATTCCTACAACTCTACAATCATCCAAAGCTAGATAAAGAAGAAATAGAACACCTAAACAGACCAATTACAATTAGTGAAATTGAAATGGTAATCAAAAACCTCCCCAAAAACAAAAGCCCAGGACCTGATGGATTTACAAATGAATTCTACCAAACATTCAGAGACGAATTGGTGCCTATCCTTCACAAACTCTTCCAAAAAATTGAGAAGGAAGGTATAATACCTAACACGTTCTATGAAGCCAACATTACACTAATACCAAAACCGAACAAGGACAACACAAAAAAAGAAAACTATAGGCCAATCTCCCTAATGAACACTGATGCAAAAATCCTCAATAAAATTTTAGATATCAGAATCCAACAGTGTATCCATAAGATAATTCACCATGACCAAGTAGGATTCATTCCAGGGACACAAGGATGGTTCAACATCCGAAAATCAATCAACGTTAACCAACACATCAACAAAAAGAAATGTAAAAACCTTTCGTTGAGGATTTTTGCATCAGTGTTCATTAGGGAGATTGGCCTGTAGTTTTCCTTTTTTGTGTTGTCCTTATTCGGTTTTGGTATTAGTGTAATGTTGGCTTCATAGAACGTGTTTGGTATTGTCTCTTCCTTCTCAATTTTTTGGAAGAATTTGTGAAGGACAGGCACCAATTCATCTCTGAATGTTTGGTAGAATTCGTTTGTAAATCCATCAGGTCCTGGGCTTTTGGTTTTGGGGAGGTTTTTGATTACCATTGCAATTTTGCTGCTTGTAATTGGTCTGTTTAGGTGTTCTATTTCTTCTTTATCTAGCTTTGGGTGATTGTAGAGTTGTAGGAATTTGTCCATAATGTATCCATAAGATAATTCACCACGACCAAGTAGGATTCATTCCAGGGACACAAGGATGGTTTAACATCCGAAAATCAATCAACGTTATCCAACACATCAACAAAAAGAAATATAAAAACCATATGATAATATCAATAGATGCTGAGAAAGCTTTCGACAAAGTGCAACACCCATTCATGATAAAAGCCCTTGAAATTCTGGGGATACAAGGAACATACCTCAACATCATAAAGGCCATATACGACAAGCCAACAGCCAGTATCATTCTCAATGGTGAAAAGCTGAAAGCATTTCCATTAAGATCTGGAACAAGACAAGGATGTCCACTCTCACCACTGCTTTTCAATATAATACTGGAAGTCCTAGCCAGAGCACTAAGACAAGAGAAAGACATCCAAGGAATCCAAATAGGAAAAGAAGAAGTCAAACTATCACTATTTGCAGATGATATGATAATATACATCGAGAACCCCAAAAACTCCATAGAAAAACTAATTGAACTCATCAATCAGTTCAGCAAAGTGGCAGGATACAAAATCAACATGCAAAAGTCAGAAGCCTTCCTATATACTAACAATAAATCTGAAGAAGAAGAAATGAAAAAAACCATCCCCTTTATTATTGAAACAAAAAAATCAAATATTTGGGAATAAATCTAACAAAAGAGTTAAAGGACCTTTACAAAGAAAACTATAAAACACTGTTAAAAGAAATAGAAGAAGATATAAAGAAATGGAAAGACATCCCCTGCTCATGGATTGGAAGAATAAACATTATTAAAATGGCCATCCTACCAAAAGCAATATACAGATTCAATGTTATTCCAATCAAAATTTCAACATCATTCTTCAAAGAAATAGAACAATTATTGATGAAATTCATATGGAATCACAAAAAACCCCGAATTGCCAAAGATCTCCTGAAAAAAAAAAAAGAAGGGAATGGAGGCATCACACTCCCAGATTTCAGGCTATACTACAAAGCCATAATCATCAAAACTGCATGGTATTGGAACAAGAACAGACATGCAGACCAATGGAATAGAATAGAAAATCCTGAAATAAACCCACAGATTTATGGTCAACTAATATTTGACAAAGGAGCAAAGAATATGCATTGGAGCAAAGAAAGTCTGTTCAATAAATGGTGCTGGGAAAACTGGGCCGCTACATGCAAAAGAATGAAGCTTGACTACTACCTCACACCATACACAAAAACCAACTCAAAATGGAATAAAGAACTAGACATAAAACCTGAAACCATAAAATACATAGAAGGAAATATAGGCGAAACACTACGGGATATGCACATCAAAGACATCTTTACAGACACATCACCCAAAGCAGTGATAGTGAAGGCAAAGATAAACAACTGGGACTACATCAAATTAAAGAGCTTCTGCACAGCAAAAGAGACAATAACAAAAACAAAGAGAAACCCCACCAACGGGGAGAACATTTTTGCACACAATACTAATGATAAAGGATTGATCACAAAAATCTGCAAAGAGCTGATGAGACTCAACAACAATAAAGAAAATAATACAGTCAAAAAATGGGCAGAAGAGCTAAAAAGAAACTTCTCTGAAGAGGAAATGCAAATGGACAACAGGCATATGAAAAAATGTTCAACATCACTTGTCATCAGGGAAATGCAAATCAAAACTACCATGAGATAGCATCTTACACCAGTGAGAATGGAACATATTAAAAAAAAAAAACTAGCAACAACAAATGTTGGCGAGGGTGTGGAGAAAAAGGAACTCTTCTGCACTGTTGGTGGGAGTGCAAACTGGTCCAACCACTATGGAGAGCTGTGTGGAGATTTCTGGACCTACTAAACATAGAGCTTCCATATGATCCAGCAATTCCACTCCTAGGTATCTACCCAAAGGACACAAAAACTTCAATTCCAAAGAACACCTGCACCCCTATGCTTATAGCGGCACTATTTACAATAGCTAAGCTTTGGAAACAGCCCAAATGCCCAAATAGATGACTGGATCAAGAAGATGTGGTACATATATACCATGGAATATTACTCAGCATTCAAAAAAGATAAACACATGCAATTTGCAGCAACATGGATGGCACTGGAAGGGATCATGCTCAGCGAAATAAGCCAGAAAGAAAAAGAAAAATATCGGATGGTCTCACTCATAGCAGGAATCTAGAAAACTTAAATAAGGTACCAGGAAAATGAATAACTATAAGAAAGTGAAAATCAAAATCAACAAAAATCTATGAACCAGAGACACTTTTGGGGGGGGGGTGGAGGGAGGGGTGGGATTGGGGTCAAAATTGGGGGATTTCAATTGTATGGGGATATAAAAATAAAATTTATTGTAAAAAAATAAAAAAAAAACACTCAATGTTTACAAAAAAAAAAAAGTTTAATACAACGAAACAATGAGAGTCTCAGATTTTGGGTCTACTGCCAGTGAGCATCCCAGTGTACCAAAATACTGATGTTAGCACCATTCAGAAATGCTCCCTTGTACCAAATCAGCATTTTGTATGGTTTAACGATGAACTAATAATACGCATTTTGATGATTTATAGAAAAGATGGACAAGACTAAAATAATATGATAGAATCAATATTCTTACAGTGAGAGATATTGATATTTCCCTGAAAGATAATCCAGTACCTTTTGGGTAATTCAGTATCATTCAAACACTCAGGCATGAAAATGAAAACAAGAATTGAGAGCCATGGGCCTCCCTTGTGGCACAAGGGGTTGAGAACCATGGTGTGGGAAAATCCGCAGCTTCTGCAGCACAAGTTCGATCCTTGGTCAGGCAGGTAGCAACACACATGGCACAGCAGCCCTCTCCTGTCTCACCCACTACTCCCCTCAGCAGTGTATTTCAATCCGCCTGTTCTGTTCCCCAGTTTGTCTCTGGTGAATCTTCTTACTTCCCTCATCTCTGGCTTGTTCCCCAGCTCTTGTATGCATAAATAGATAAATCTTAAAAAAAAGAATTGAGACTTGATAATTCACACAAATGAGACTAAATACCACAGGCAATCATTTACAGATAGAAAAGGACTGATTTCTTTTCATTCCTTCCCTAGGTATATAGGATATGCTTCTTTGAACTGAGTCGTCACTCTTTATCCTGACAATGTGCACACCATCTATTCAATTCTGAAATGGAATGTGTAAATTGTGGATGGAAAGCTAAGAAAATAATGAATCTTTCATAAACTGCCAGGAAGAGTGAGCTCTCGCATCTCTGTCCTTCAATAGTTACTCTTCCTCCTTGCTCTCAAGTTAACTCTCACCTCCTCTCTTTGTCATCTGTACATGACTTCCAACTCAGGAGAGGCCAAGTCCAGAAATGGATTATAGAATTTCGGCCCAGATAATAGCTTGCTATCTCTCCTGGTTTCCAACTGCCTTGGTGTCTCCCCACCGCACTCCATCAGGCTCAGGCTGCAACCTTGCATTGCCCAAAACTGTGTCGCTTCTCTGCTCACCCACAGGGATGAGCTCCCTACACCTCCTAACACCCTTCAAGGCAACTACTACAGGGCAAGCAACCTTAGCAGTTACCACACAAAGACTTTCCTTCATTATCCCCAATGCTTATAAGTACTTACATGCTTTTTTCCTGTTTTTATTATTGTATCCCCAGAATTACCCAAAATCTCTATTTGGTCACATCTTTATTTTAAGATTTTTTCCCAACTTCATTCCGTGAACCCCAGCCAAGCTTGAACCTATGCAAGTCTTGTAGTTCTCCCGTTTGTTTGCGGCTTCCCTCCAATGGGAACAGTCTTCTCTTTAACATGTACTCTCTTTTCAAAGCTGATCTCAAGCATATGTTCTCCACAAAAACTTATCCTATCTCTTAGCCAAAAATAATATTCTCTCAACTATTTAAGATACTCTGTGTCCTGCCTTTTGGTATTTCATTTTGATTTGCATTTTCTCTCCTCACAGATTACTTCGTTTTCTTTTTTTTTTTATTTCATATATATTTTACATCATTCTTCCTTTTTTGCACAATGCATGCTTTCTCCTTTCACCTAAACTTCCCACCCTGTAAAATTCTTACCACCCATTCACCCTTGCACCATTACCATAATCCCTTGTGCTCTTCCTGCCAATTTTGATACCTCTCCTCTCCTCCCCTACAGAGTATCTCTGATTTATAGTTGCCTGTTTACTTTGTTTTTAAATTTATTATAATTATTATTTTCCTGAATCCTTATTTGGTTCCCCTACATTCTTCCTATAAGTAAAGCCATCTGATATTTTTCTTTTTCTTTCTGGCTTATTTCCCTGAGCATAATCACTTAGAGCCTCATCCATGTTGCTGTAAATGGCATGAGTTTATCTTTTTGATTGCTGAATAGTATTCCATTGTTTATCTATACCACATTTTCTTGATCAAGTCAAACTATTTCCTTTTCAGGAGACGGAGTGTTAGGACATAAATGTGTGCTTGACGTTAGGTTCTCAGCACACATTTGCTCAAGGAATATCAATGGACAAACAGGACCTTGGAGAAAAAAACCTAACCTCTGACTGCCTGTCTTGTACTGTCTTCCAATCTTTCCATTGCTCTCTAACCAAGTCTTCTAAGCTTCTTCTAGCCTAATATTTCCAGAAAACACTGTAGTGTAGTGTACCCATGTAATGAATGTTCATTAACTGATTATATTCTTTCAGTAATCTTAGTTATGGTAGATTTTAATAACTATAAATTCCTGTGTAAATGGACAGATTTCCTTCAATTATATATTTCAACCATAACTATTTCTTAATTAGTTAGTTTACAATCACATGTTGAACAAAATATTTTATCAAATTCTCCTACTTATTTACTTGACAGATATTTTTGTGTATAGTAGGTATTGTGCTACAGGCTGGAAACTGAATCCTAGAGAGAACTTCGGCGAATAGAAAATAGATCTTATTTCAATGTATACTATTTCTGACTTTTTTGTATAATGTCATTAGGTTTTGTCAAGAAAGTTTATGGAACTTTGAGAAAAGAAGACAAATGATGATAGAAATTTAAAAAAAAACTTTCTCTCATAGAATTCTTTAGGACTAGATTGAAACTTCCTATGATGTGTTCTCAAATCCCACAAGACACCCCACATGATACATACGCAGATGTGTGTGCACACTGCATTTGCATACTTGAAAAAACAATGGCAATAAAAGCCCTAGATCAAAGAAAACTATGAACACTGTCAAAACTAATTTCTGTGGCAAGAATAATTTTCCCATTATATTGCACAGGTTTTCATGGTTCCAGGGTAAATAAAAAAAATTATATTTGTGAAATAGTCCAACAGCAGAAGCATGAAAACCAGGATGCCTGAGATTAAAGACAAACACTAATGTCAAACTTTTTTTCTGGATTTTGTGGGATAAGAGTTTACAATCAAGTAACTCTATACGGAAGTAATGCAATTCTCATGCAGAGAAAAGACAAGTGCCTGGCAGATGGAACTGTCTAGACAAAAGGGAACCAAAACACATAGCTGATTATGGGTTATGTAATTCACTAGACACAGGGGTATTCAATAATTAAAATAACTGTGTTTTCTTCAGGCAGAAAGTTAAAATAATTCATCGAGCAACTGTGGTCTGCTGGATTTCATTCTCCCCTTGATAGTTACAGGGAATACATGTTAAATGTGTAACTTTTCTGACATTGCTTATTTTATTATGAGTTATGCTTATGAAGTACATAAGGGAGAGTTCTACTTTATTTGTATACAAATTTGTGCCAGTTTGTTGGCCAATAAAGAAATAAAAAGAAAAAATAATATAGCAAAAAATTATCTCTTGTTCAGTAATAGCACCAAAACCAGGACAGGGATTAGAAGTATTTCTGCTCTTTTCCTGAATCTGCAAAATCTTCATGAATAATTAGTTCCTTCCATTTCCCTGCCTCCAAAGTATGTTACTGAAACACCATTATTTCTTCTAGTGTAGTGACTTCTGAGATTGGCAGGTTAGACTGGACCAATCAGGGAGATTCCAATAAAAAGTGAGAAAGTCAAATTTTATTTTGAGGACAACAGGTTTCCATATCCTGTCTGGACAGAAATAAGGTGATTAGAGGTGTGGGTGAGAAATATGGATTCTTCAAATCCATTCAGTCACACCTAGAAACTGTTGAACCTTTTAATAATCTGAATCATAGTAACATGTTTTTTAACTCGAATAATGCTAGAGGTCATTTAATCCAATTCCCCTAAGAAAACTTAACATTCTTTCTATAATATCTCAGGAGAAAAGCCCTGGGGACCAAAGATTGAAGGAATAACAAGCATTACTTTATTTACTTGAATTGTGAACATGCCGTTTGAGATCACTGTGTAGGCTAGAGATGGGGGGTGGCGGGGCCGACAGGTTTCATCAGAGACAGAGTGGGGAGCAGAACAGGCAGATCTACTGAAATACATTGCTGAGGGGAGCAGCAATCAAGACAGGAGATGTCTGCTGCGCTCTGTTGGTCAGCTCCCTGACTGGGGCTGGGACTCCTGCTGCACTGGCTATGGACAGTTTCACAGTGCTGAGACTTAATCCCTTGTGCTAACAAGGAGGCCCTGGTGCCCATTTGCTGGTTTTTTACATCATTTATGGCTTTCATTGCCACATTTCTCTGGGAGATGACAGAATTTAGCGATAGACAATCGAGGTATGAAACACTGAGATTTCTTTATATTTGTTCTGACTTCCAGCAAGTAGAATATAAATGTAGATACAGGGCACAAAGAATAAAAGCGAAACCATTACATGAGAACTGCAGGTGGAGAGAGCTTTGCACCACCCTGTGGAGGAGTGCGTCCTCAGATTATATGAGTATGTAAGAAACTACTAGGACCAGGAAAACCACAGCCACCCCCATCCCTGAATTTGCAATCATTAAGATATTAACAACACATAGTTTTGCACATGAATTTCAACACCAGCTTCACATCACTCAGAAAGGCAAATGGAGACTCACAAGCAGGAGAGCAATAGCAAGCAAAACACCCACACTCCAGGCCATGACAATCAGAATGTTACATCTGTGCGGGTTCATGATCATGATGTAGTGCAGGGTCTTGACTATGGCCATGTAGCAGTCAAAAGTCATGGACACCAAGATGAATATTTCGACAACTGCCAATAAGTGAGCAGTGAAGAGCTGGGTCATGCAGTTGTTATAGGAGATGTTTTTTCTTCCTGCAGCTAGGTCCCAAATTAGCCTGGGGATCACAGTGGAGGTGTAGCAGAGGTCCATGAGGGAAAGGTGGCAGAGGAAGTAGTACCTGGGCTGTTGGATTAGATGGCTGCAGGTGATAGTGATTAGGATGATGAAGACATCAAGATAGTCAGGTAATAAAGCAGGAACAAAAGCAGGAAAACAAGCTATATTTGCTTATTTTCCCAAACACCCATTAAAAACAAATTCTGTGACATTGTTCTGATTTTACATGTGGTTGAGTTCAATCCAGAAACACAACAGAAACTTAAGTTATCCAAAATTACACAATACATCCGTAATAGATTTTACATTTTGGAGAAATTTATATATTTAAAAATTGTAGATCATACAGAATTTATTACAGACTTGATCTTTTAAATCATTTTTAGATTAAGGTACTGTGATATATCAAATGATATTTAGTAAGATATTTAATATAATAATATTAAATATCAGCACCAGGCTTTATGCCTGGTACTACTACAAACATTTTGCAGCCATTTAAATTATTACAAGCCAAATGGATTAATCTGATACACATTTTACATACAGGGAAACACCAAAATATAAGGTTCTGTTAATTATACAAATTCACAAAGGTTTAAGCAGCAATTTGAGAAACAAAATTGTATCTGAAACAAACCCATGTTCTTGAATTCTAGGTACCCTTACATACTATATGAAATCCCAGCTCTTATCTATTTCTTTTTTTTTTTTTTTTATAGAGGCATGCTTTATTTATTTGTTTGCTGGTTTGTTTGTTTGTTTTGTTTTATACATGCACTGGGTACAGTCAGAAGCGCGGGAGGGTGAGAGAATTCACCAGAGCCAGAGCGGGGAGCAGAGCAGGCAGAAGGACCGAAGTACACTGCTGAGGGGAGCAGCGGGCAGCAGGAGAGGCCCGCACGCCATGTGGGACCCTCCTCCGGTGGCCGGGGAGCAGCCGGGGATCGAACCGGCGCCGCAGAGGCCGCGCGCAGCTTCGCAACCCAGCGCTCAACCGCTGCGCCACCGGGGAGGCCCTCTATTTCTTTTTTTATTTAAATATTTTATTTTATATAATTCTTACATCTTTTTTCATCTTTGCACAATGTATGCATTTTCATTTTGGTTATATTCATTTGGTTATATTCATATTTGGTTATATATGACATTGGGTCTCTCTTCATCTCTGCCATTGACTGCCTATGTAAAGTTGAAGAGGTTTCAAATTTTGTCTGTACTTCATGTAATTTAGTTACAAAACCCAGTCACATACCAACCTTCCATATATCAAATAGATCTAATTATTCTTTAAGTGAACAAAAATCAAGATTTTCATTGTAACAGCCTTAATTAGTTGATAATAGTTTCAGTCACTGGCCTTCTTGGTAAATCTGGTCAAATCAAATCATAGAGAAATTGAAAGCAGGAAACTAAAGTCACAACACTGGGCATCTGATTTTAAAAACACAGGCCATTAGTACACAAAATAAAAAATTGCACCTTTTACCTATATATTCCAAAGACACATTTTATAGGTTTCTGTTGAAAAGTTAGAAATACTTTGGAGAGCCAGCTGTTCCTACTGACTAACTGAAGAACCCACTGTAACTAAACAATGACTTACTTATTTAAACATGAATTTAGAACAGTGCTACCATTTTAATTTTGGAAATCTAGGTACAGAGAGTTCACATGTTGAAACCATCACTTTTTCCAATACAGCAAAACCATGAATTTCTTAAAAGACTTTTTTAATTTCAAAGAATTGAGTTTTCTTTGTTAATAGTACCTGTAAATGATTAATACAGTTCAGAGGACACATCCCTCATCTATAATCATGAAGGTCAGTGTCCAGCCTCACATGTCCTGTTAATTTTTTATTCTTAGCACTGCACAGCTCACTGTCTCTGAGCCTGTTTCTTCAACTGTCAAGTAGAACTAATAATGTTGAATCTGTTTGCTTCATTCCCAGAAAAAGGTAAATGAAGATCATGTGAAAATATAAACTCTAAATGACTTAAAAACTTGTCAGGTTATAGGACAGTACTCCCAAAAATGGTAAGGACAGTAACTGAGTACTGTGTAAGAAAATAAATAGCAGCATTCTTATCAGTTAATTGGTTTTATCTGTCAATTTTACTGACCAAGAGATGTGTTGAAGAACTCATAGAAGATGTAAATTAAGTACGGGGAAGAAACATACCTGTTGGTATAAGTTTGATCTGGGTTATAGTGTTCAGCAAAATAATTTGTTATCTATAGTGATACTAACCAATTCTCATCTTTAATTATGTGGAAGAAACTCCTCAATTAATGATCATAAAGGAACCTAAGGACAACATTTCATTTAAAATGTGGGGGGAAAAATCTATACAAAGAGAACCAATACAGTAGGAAGTACAACTTTTGGTTTACGTTGTTTCCTGAACATCATCATGAACATTCAGTTCAGTGTCTCTGCTTACAAAGATAAGCAGATTGATTAGATCTGACCCAGTAAGCACCAATTATAAGAAAAAATGTAAACAATAAAATCTCCTTAAAATTTAATTTTATGTATTACCAATCATGTGATTACAGGTTGAAACTTCTACAAGGGTATGCTTTCACACCCTGCCCATCATCACTGTGCCACCATGTTCCATTTGACCCCTTCCTTCCCTTACTCCCACACCAACATCCTCAATATCTGGTCAGAACTGGTCAAAATAAGCCAGAGCTGATCAGAAACAGTGGGAGCTGGTTTAATCTGGTCAATATTTAAGTCAAATTCAGAACCAAAGCAGCTGGAACTAGTCACTACTGGTATGAACTGGTCAACCAGCCTGAGCAGCCAAGGATGGTTGGAACTTATTGCAGGTAATCTGAAGTAGTTAGATCTGGATGGAAGCAGTCAGAATAGGGCAGAACCAGTCAGAACTCATCAGAGGCAGTAAGGACTAGTTGAAGTGCCCGGAAGATTTGGAGCCAGTGGGAATCAGTAGAAAATGGTCAGGACCAGTCATAACCAGTCGAAGCCTGTCTGAACAGGAAGAGACCAGGCTGTCCTGATCAAGACTGCTTGGAAACAGTGGGAACTGGTCAGGATTGGTCCAAATGGGTCAGACTGGGTCAGAACTGAACCAAAAGAGCCAGAGTTGGTCAGATCCAGTGAAAGCCAGCATATACCAGTTGGATCAGGAATACACTGACCTTCTGGGTATTTTCTTCTATATCGCACATAAATTAGACCACCTGGTATTTGTCTTCCTCCTTCTGATGTATTTCTTAAATTTTTCAATTTTCCACTCCTCAGATGTCACCATTTCTAAAATGGAAAGTTGATCCCTGCTTTAGGAAAACTAGGGGAAACCAAGATCAGGTAATAACAGGAGGCTCTCATCTGTTCAGTTTCCAAGTGTAGGGAATACAATTCCCCACTCAAAAATGGGTGTTTCTCAAACCTGTCTCTCCAGAATACCTGCTTCCAAGACAAAGCCTTTCAATGATAATTAATTCCAGGGAGAAAAAGCAGCAACTACAAGATAAGGTCCCTGAATCTTAACAAAAATCCCTTTAAATATCCATGCAAGCCAAAGAGTAAATGAGCTTTGCTGATCACATCTCCAGAAAAGGACTAATCATGGGTGACATGACACATGTGAGAGTATTTTCTCCACATTTTCTGCTTTTTGCTTGTGGGAACAGAGTCATCTGTAGAAGATCATCTTTCTATTATGTTTCAAATGAATCCCTTCTAAATGCATATCCCAGGTGTTCTATGAAACATTAAGATTCTATGATTGAGGAAAGGACTGATACTCACAAAAACCCGTAGCTAGATTTATTGTACAATGGCTCAACTGAGTAGTCTCTTTTTGAGTGTCATATCTTTCATACTGAGAGTTACTTATTCCAAGACTATGTCAGTTTGAAGATTGCATTGTTCTGAACATCCCCAAACATCATTAAGGGAAGCTAGGTCTGTAAGGTAAGCTTTTTTTTCCGTTAGATTTATTTATTTATGCATACAAGAGCTGGGGTACAGGCCAGAGATGCGGGAGGGTGAGAGGATTCACCAGAGACAGAGTGGGGAACAGAACAGGCAGATTGACCTAAGTACACTGCTGAGGGAATTGGCAGGAAAGTCAGGGGAGGTCTTCTGCACCATGTGGGTAGCTGCCCGGCCTGCCAGGGATAGAACCTGTGCTGCAGAGACTGTGGATTGCTTCATAGTGCGGTGCTTAACCCCTTGCACCACCATCGAGGCCCCCTGTTAAGGTAAGCTTTTCAATAGTGCTAATGCTTATTAAAGATTGTTATTTCTCATATATGATCAGCATCACATTTCCAGACTTCTCAAACATGGTATTTGCACATTCAACCTTACCCCTTTCTTCCAAAGATAGGTAAATAGCATCAACCTCACCTGGCAGTTAAAAAATCTAAGACTCCTAGAGATTAATTATAGTACTCAGCTCTCCAACACCAGACACAAAGGGGACATCTCTTTTAACAATCAAGTTTCATCATGAGAATGGAACACAAATTAAATACGGTTACACATAGAAAAGATGTAAGTATGAATACTGACATCAGCTATCAGCTGTTTAGTGAAAGCACAAACAGTGTTCTCTTCCTTGAACTAATTGCTGTGGATAATATGATTCTTTAATGCAAAATTGGAAATGATGCCTCAAGAACTCCTTGCTTAGTGAAATGTCTCTCTGTATTATTGATCAAAATTCCAATTCTTCCCGTCTCCTAAGTACATTCACAAAAATAATGATAGTCCTGTGTGTCCACAGGATGGTAGAGGGTATGCTCATATTCATTTCCATAACTAATTTCCATAAAGCTTATATGTCTTTATTAGTATTCCTGATCTATATATGAAGAAACAAATAGGTAGATTGTCAGCAACATACCCACATTAGAGAAGTTGCAAGTGGAAGGACCAGAAATCTAGTATTGGCATTTTGATGCTCAATAAACTTATCCACTATGGAACTCATTTCAAAATTTTATGAAAGAGTTTTGCGATTCATATTTTTGAAGATTTACATATGGAAAACTGGGTTTGAGGGAACAAACCTCAGTAAATTTTATATAGTAATCTAGTTGATGTATGGGAATTGAAGCATATCTGTGTGTGTGTGTTTGTGTGTGTGTGTGTGTGTGTGTGTGCTGATGAAATTGTCTTATGTCACTTGCATGTGAAGTAATGCTAATCATTAAAATCATTATAGTCATATTAAATGTTGCTTACTAGTTCAACATTGTTAATTATAACAGTAATGGCATAGGAAAGAATCTAGAGATAAAAAAGATAAATATAATCTGACCTAATCTAGACTCTGTGCTTAATTAGCTTGATCTTAGACATTTTCATAACCTCTCTATTCTTTTATTTATTTTTTAAAGATTTATTTATTTATGCATATAAGAACTGGGGTACAGGCTAGAGGTATGGGAGGGTGAGAGGATTCACCAGAGACAGAGTGGGGGCAAAACAGGCAAATGGACTGAAAACACTGGTGAGGGGAGCAGTGGGTGAGACAGGAGAGGTCTGCCTCCCCATGTGGGTATTTCCCTGGCTGGCCAGGGATTGAACCCGTACTGCAGAGGCTGTGGATAGCTTCACATTGCTGCACTCAACCCCCTGTGCCACCAGGGAGGCCCTATTATTTTATTTTATATTGTGCAAAGTAAGTAAAACAGGATGATGGAAATCATATCATATACTTGTAGTGATGATTAAATCAACAAATGTCTAAAAAGACACAACTATTATTTATATTGATTTAATATTCTCAACATAAATTTTTGAGACTTATTTCCTGCAAAGTAAAATAATAACAACATAGGTTCAATCAGTATTAAATGGATCAACAGGTGCATAAAGCTTGCTAGTTTGAACAGAGCAATTAATTGTTAAAGGAATAATTATTAACTATTATAAAATTCTTTGGTTTATACAATAAGCATTTTGAATGTTTCCAAAGCAACTCCTGTGTACTTTCACCGGTGTCCTATTATATAGCGTGATAACTCTTTGAAATCTCCTACTATGCTTCCTATGTCTGTCTTCTACTCCTTGCTGAACTTCAGCCTACTTGATCCAAGACACACAAAGATCATACAGAGTAATAGCCAAGACTCTCCTTCCTTGGTTTTGCTTTATCCTTTACTCCTATTCTCAATTACCTTCCATGATTCCCCATTCCTAACAATAAAGGGAAATATCTTTGTTTTGCACTCTCTGTCTCTACATCATTGTTCTACCTCTTCTCTCCACCTTAGCTGCCAGTATGTCTGTACATTCTAATTCAAGATACTTTCAGTCATTTGAGCTGATTTGGTAAACATACACGGCTTCCTTATATATATGTTCAAAAAACTCAAGTCTACGGCTGTGACAGAATCTGTATCAGGAGGTCACTTGATTATTCTTCAAGAACCAAAAACAGTTTTTTAGCAAAAAAATAAAGCCCTCAGAGGAATTCACAATTCAATAAAACCTGAAGCTTTTAGTATTTACTAGAATGACTAAATTTGATAAATTTCTGGTTGTATAAATAAAAAAGTGATTTTTTTCCAGGTCTGAATTAAGCATTATATGAAATACATGGATATTATGAGCAACGTGACAGAGTTTGTTCTACTGGGACTCACAGGGAATCCAAAGATGCAGAAAATTGTATTTGTTGTGTTTTTTCTCATCTACATCTTCACTGTGGTAGGGAATTTGCTTGTTGTGATTACTATTGTTAGCAGCCCATTATTTGGGTCCCCTATGTACTTTTTCCTGGCCCATCTCTCCTTCATTGATTCTTGCTATTGCTCTATCAATACCCCTAAACTTTTCACAGATGCACTCTATGAAAAGAAGACCATATCATTCAAAGGATGCATGAGCCAAATATTTTGGGAACATTTCATTGGTGGTAGTGAGATTATCCTGCTCACTGTAATGGCCTTTGACCGCTATGTGGCCATCTGCAAGCCCTTACACTATACAACTATCATGAATGCACGGGTGTGTGGCCTCCTAGTGGGAGTGGTGTGGATGGGAGGCCTTCTTCACTCAACCATACAGATTTTCTTCATCTTCAGACTGCCCTTCTGTGGTCCTAATATCATCAATCATTTTTCCTGTGATCTAAGTCCTTTGCTCAATCTGGCCTGCACTGATACCCACACTCTAGGACTCTTTGTTTCTGCCAACAGTGGATTCATCTGCCTGCTAAACTTCCTCCTCTTGATGATCTCCTATGTGAGTATTCTACGTTCCCTGAAGAACCACACCATGGAGGCAAGGCACAAAGCCCTCTCCACCTGTGTCTCCCACATCACAGTAGTTGTCTTATTCTTTGTGCCTTGTATATTTATATATATGAGACCTGCTGTTATTTTACCCATTGATAAGGCAGTTACTGTATTCTACACTGCAATAACTCCCATGTTAAATCCCTTAATCTACACCTTGAGAAATGCACAGATGAAAGATGCCATTAAGAAACTGTGTAGTAAGAAAGCTATTTCAGATGACAAATAAGTGTGGCTTAAGGGCCTACATTGATGCAACTGAAGAAAGGATCACAAGGACATTTGGTTAATCTCAGCAAAGAATGCTTGTGAAATAAAGAAAATTAAGTTAACTGCCATGTGTCATAAACAGGTGCATGGAAATGGGGAAAAGCTAGCCATGCCACTCTCTGCATATTGGGAAAAATCTGTCAAATTGGGATTTCATTATACTAGCATATTCATGTATATGAAAGCATAGTTTTCACTTCAAATATAATAATAAAATTTATTGATTTCAAGCTATAATCTGTATTGTAATCTAAAGATTTAGGCACTGCTATTACCCCATTTAAGAGAGGAAACCGATGACAGGTGAAAACATCAAGTAGATAGATTGAAGAATAACGACTTCTCAGACCATATGGTCAACTGTGTGTGACACTTTCAAGCAATGATGATAGTAAAGTAAGTTAATTAAAATAGTTATGATTTATTGAGGCACAGATGCTGAACATATTATAACATTTACTTCATTTCTCTCTAATTATAATTTTCTTTATCTGCTCAATTTTCTGTATGATAATTAATTTATTATGTTGCCTCTAATATTATGACATCTAAGAGTGTCTTAACAATGTGTCATTGAAGCACTGTGGTTTAACTAACAATATATTATACCACCGTTCCAAATTTCTTGTAGTTTTGGAACTTTTATTATTGTCCGCATCATCACCTTAGGCTTCTCACCCATTAGAAAGAGTGATAACTCAAATTAAAGAAAATCTGTGGTCAGACATGAATTTATATTTATTAAAAAGTAATACTCCATTGATTTTTGATACATGTCGGCTTGGTAAAAAAAAAAGTTGATAGGTTTTTGTTGGTGTGGATGGATGGAGGAGGATTGAACTCTAATGGTGTCAGAGATAACAGAGAATGTAGAGGACATAGTCCTATGCAATTTAATCTCTCCTCAAGGCCCAGTGCATACAGGGCCCAGATGTAGATGCTAATCATCTCAGCTATTACCAACTCAAACTCTCAACCTCCTCCTGACATTTCTACCTGAGAAAATGAAAGGTGTCTTATCTTGGGTATGATGCTACCATCCCAGATCTACCAGCAAGCAAAGACTGACTGACATGGGGGTAAAAGAGACTGGTCCTCTAACATCCAGGTGGACCCAGCTCTGTATTACAGAGCTCTCAGTTCCAGGCTAAATCCAGTTGTTATTTGGGACCAAATTTGCCCCACCATAGTCAGAGTCCCTAAATCCTTTCTCATTGTAAAGAACTTTGATGAAAATTCTCATCCCATGGTCTGTACCTAGGCAACCAATAATGATATGGAGAAATATAGAAAGGTATAAAAACCATTTAAGAGTTATAAGAACAGAACTTAATGTAGGATAAAGATTAGGGAAAGTAGAGTTATGAATAAAATGCAGATTTTGATGGATCATTGGGTGTAGAGGAAACTGAGAAAATGCAATACAAAGAAGACACATGGCAGGTGATTATTCCATCATAAAGGAACAGCATTTTGTCCTGATGGCATAGACACTCTGCAAACAGCTTCGCCATAGTCAGGACCCATGGTGCTGTCAAGTAGTGGTAAAGATAGCACCATGTACTGTGACCCTACAGGTCCCACTAGCAAAATATTTGCTTCCTATTCTCACAAACTTATGACTTCCTGAACTAGAGGCCTTAGTTCCAAAAGGAGGATGCTTCTACCAGGAGACAAAACAAAGTTTTATTCAATAGATGTTAAGACCATACCACCCAATCTCTTCAGTGTCCTCAAGCCATTGGATCAATAGGCAAAGAAAGAAGTTACTGTGTTGACTTGAATGATTGACCCTGATACTGAGGGGAAATTGGACTGTACTTTACAATGGAGGTAAGGAAAAATATGCCTGGAATACAGAAGATCCCTTAGGATCTTTCTTATTACCCTGTGTTACGATTGATATCAATGACAATATGCTATGTCAGTGGGACAATAGTAGAAATATCTTGGAATATTATCTTCCCTTCTATGAATACTCAATTCTTTCCAACCTCCTTCCACAAATCATATTATTTTCCCTTACACTTGCTTTCTGTCTAATAAGATTTGCAAGGAGAAATGAATTAATATTACTTGCCTGAAATCTTAGTACAACCAGATACAGAAAATATAAATGATTCATTCCACAGTGAGGGAATCAAGGAGGGTATCCTGTATTTTGTTATTATTAGAGATTTTGAAAAATAAAAATCTTCACAAACCACCTGTTAATATTCAATAGAGAATGACAAGCACCACGGACAAGTAAAGTATAGATAGATATTCTCCCAAATACAGCGGTCTAGTGTAACTCAATCAGGGAGTGGTGGGTGTTTAAGGGCAGTGTTTACTGAAAACAACTTCTCAAGGTGGCCCCTGAAATAAAACACTAAAATATAGAGTCATCCTCATCTATTCCCCAGTTTTTCCTGTCTGTTTTCTATTTGGTATTATTCTGTTACTATCCTTACACTAACTTGTTCTATCTGAACTATAGTTGATTTGCAATTTTAGCCCATTTAACTAATTTTTTTGAAATGTTGAAGTAAAAATTGTTATTAGGAATATGCAGTTTTGTCTCCAGATCAGTACAACTCATTTTGTGTACCAAAACCTGATTAAATGGGAAATTGGGGAACAGTGGACATATTGTCATCCACAGACCACAAATAACTTTGAGCCAATATTAGGAGGATATGAAAAGTGTGAATCCTCTCACTGCATCTCTAAAAAGCTGATTCATGAAAATAAAAAAAAAACATTGTTTTAAAATACTAATTATATGGAACTCATGTTCCAACATTTTAAAGTGTGTGATTCAAAACAACTTCTCCAGTTGTATAACTATTCTATCTAGCTAATCAGAAGTTATTTAGAATTAGTCAATTTTATCTTTTTAACTCAGAAAATAACCTTTTTAATGTTTTTATTGCATACAATAGACAGACAATCCCAGTAAGTGTAGTTATGAATGTGTTTTATTATCAGAGTTAGTAGAGCAATGAGATAAATAACTTTATTACATTTTCAGGGGTAGTAGAGAATATTCAATCTGAAAACACAGTGTTCTCATTCCAGGTAAATAAATAAATAGACACATCTGCTTGATGTATATAAGCAAAAATATGTAATATTATTACAGAAGTGATAAGGATATCTTCCAAGATGAAGAAAGAAATACCATTATCATGAGGTAATCACTGAAGGTCACCAAGAGAATGTTTCTGAGCAATGCTGCCCTAATGTTCCCAAGAGGCTGAAGTAGCTGAGCAGCATTCCAAGGAAAAAAAGAGAGGAAAAGAACAGTTTGGATATTCTACACCTAATTGTTTTTAAGTCCTTGGTCACTGGATTAATTCTATGAACAATTTTCAGTAAATATATTCAGTAGATACATTTCCATTGCACATTACACATACCCTGACTAGACCCATTCTTTAATAAATGCTTGTTTGAGAAGCATAATCTCCATTCTCTAGATTGTCTGGTGTAATAGAATACAAATACATTAAAATCCCTCTTTCAAGGGCCTCCCTGGTGGCGCAGCGGTTGAGCGCTGGGTTGCGAAGCTGCCCGCAGCCTCTGCAGCACCGGTTCGATCCCCTGCTGCTCCCTGGCCACCGGAGGAGGTTCCCACATGGTTCGCAGACCTCTCCTGCCGCCCGCTGCTCCCCTCAGCAGTGTACTTCATCAGTCTGCCTGTTCTGTTCCCCACTCTGGCTCTGGTGAATTCTCTCACCCTCCCGCGCTTCTGACTGTACCCAGTGCTTGTATAAATAAATAAATAAATCTTTAAAAAAAATAAAATAAAATAAAATCCCTCTTTCAAGAATCACAAGAAACTCTAAAATATGCTGGAGGAAACAGCCAAAGTATAAATAAGCTTTGCTGATCATCCTCCAGAAAGAACTAATCATGGGCAATATGACACATGTGAGTATTTCCTCCACACTTTCTGCTTTTCACTGTGGGAACAGAGTCATCATAGAAGATCATCTTTCTATTGTGTTTCAAATGAATCCCTTCTAAATGCATATCCCAGGTGTTCTATGAAACATTAAGATTCTATGAATGAGGAAAGGACTGAGACTTATAAAAACAAGTGTAGCAAGTGTTTATTGTATAATGTCTCAACTAAATAGTCTCTTTTTTAGTGTCACATCTTTCATATTGAAGGTTATTTATTCCAAGACGATGTCAGTTTGAAGATGGCATTATTCTGAACATCCCCAATCATCATTGAGGGAAGCTAGGACTGTAAGGTAAGTATGCAAAAGTGCTAATGCTTATTAAAGATTGTTTTTTCTCATATGTGAGCAGTATCATGTTTCCAGATTTCTCAAATATGGTAATAATACATTTCAACCTCTCTCATTCTTCCAAAAATTGGTAACATCGACCTCATCTGACACGAAAAACCAAAGACTTCTTGAGATTAATTATAGGTTGTCACCCTGTAACATCAAACAATATGCTTTTGCAAGGAGACATCCCCTTTAACAATCAAGGTACAACAAGAGAATGAAAAATGTATTAAATACAATTATACATAGGAAGTTGTAAGTATGAATACTACACTGACATCAACTGTCAGCTGTATACAGAAAACAAAAAAAGAGTTTCCTTTCTTGGATCAGTTGCTGTGGATAATATGAATATCCATGGAATCTTTAAGAAAAAATGAAGGTGAGGCCTCATAAGCTCCTTAGAGTGAAAGTTCTCTGTGTATTATTGATCAAAATGCCAATTCTTCCCATCTCCTAAGAGCATACACAAAAATGATGACAGTCTTGTGTGTGTCTAGTGCAGTGTGGTGGATATGTTCACAAACATTCCCATAACTAAATTCCATAAAACTTATGTAGCTTTATTAGAATTCTTACTTTAGATAAGGAAATAAATAGGTCGGTGTCAACAATGTACCTCCATAAAAGAAGTTGCAAGAGGAAGGGCCAGAAATCTATCCTAGATGTTTGCTTTTATAATACTCTTAACCACAATGGTATTCATTCTTAACTTTTTACAGAAGATTTTCAACTCATGGTTTGGATGAGAATTCACTTTGGAGAGCTGGGTTTGGAAAAGAAATAAATACTTTTCATTAAATATTATACATTGTTGTACTTGATACATGGGGTTTCGAACATGCCATTGTACGTGTGTTTGCTGATAAAATTTCTTCATACCGTCTTGCATCTGAAGTTGTAATAAAATGATTATAATATTTCTTATCATATTAAAAAGAGATTACAAGTTTAACATTAGACAATAATAACAAAGTAGTGTATGAGAATGCATTTGGAGGTAAACTATATAAGTAAAATCTGACTGAACCTTGAATCTGTCCTTAACTAGCTTGATCTTGGACAGGATTCTTTTTTCTATGTTTTTATCTCATAATGTGTAAAATAAGTAAAAAAAAATGATGGAAATTATATCCTAAATTTGTAGTGAGTACTAAAATAGGAAATGTCTAAAAATCCACTTAGAAAAATCAAATATATGTATTGATTTAATGTTATCATTGATGTTAATATTATCCACCTAAAACTCTGAGACTCATTTCTTTTCTACAAAGGAGATTTAATAATACCAACAACATAGGTTGGATCAGTATTGGAAGAATCAATATGTGTATAAAGCTTTCTACTTTAAACATAGCAATTAATCATTAAGAGAATAATTACTAGTTATTGTAAAGTTCTTGCATTTATACAAGAAGAACTTTGCATGTTTTCATAGAAACTCCTGTGTACTTTCTGCACATTCCCATCGCAGTGTCCTACTTCATTGCATGCTAACTCTTGAATAATCTCCTACTAGGCTCCCTATGTCTGTCTTCTACTCCTTACTGAACTTCAGCCTACTTCACCTAAGACATGCAAAGATCTTACAGAGTTATAGCCAAGACTCCCCCTTCTTCAATTTTTGCTTTATACTTTCCTCATATTTTCAATTACCTTCTTTTATTTCCCATTTCCTAAGGAGGAGGGGAAATCCCTGTTTTGCTTTTATTCTCTACATCCTTGTCCTATATGTCTCTCCATTGTAGCTGCTAGTATGTGTGTACATTCTAGTTCAAGAAAGACTTTCAGTCATTTAAGCAGATTTGGTGAACATACATGACTTTCTATGTGTTTACAAAGTACCCTAAGTCTCAGGAATTAACATTCATAATCAGTGAAATCACTTGAATAATCTTCAAAAAACAGAAACTGTTTTCTCTCCAAAAAAGGAAACTCTCAGACTAATTCACAGTTAATAGAGTCAGACACTTAATATTTATTAAAATGGCTAAACTTGGTAGATTCAATGTTGTATCATTGAAAATGTGAAATTTCTTTTCAGGTCTGAATTAAGCATCACATGAAACCCATGGCAATTAGAAACAACGTCACAGAGTTTGTTCTACTGGGATTCACAGGGAATCCAAAGATGCAGAGAATTGTATTTGTTGCATTTTTTCTCATCTACATCTTCACTGTGGTAGGAAATTTGCTTGTTGTGATTACTATTGCTAGCAGCCCATTATTTGGGTCCCCTATGTACTTTTTCCTGGCCCATCTCTCCTTCATTGATACCTGCTATTGCTCTATCAATACCCCTAAACTTATCGCAGATTCACTCTATGAAAAGAAGACTATATCGTTCAAAGGATGCATGACCCAAATATTTTGGGAACATTCCATCGGTGGTAGTGAGATTATCCTGCTCACTGTAATGGCCTTTGACTGCTATGTGGCCATCTGCAAGCCCTTGCACTATACAACTATCATGAATGCACGAGTGTGTGGCCTGCTAGTAGCAGTGGCATGGATGGGAGGCCTTCTCCACTCAACCATACAGATCCTCTTCACCTACCAACTACCTTTTTGTGGTCCTAATGTCATAGATCACTTTATGTGTGATCTGATTCCTTTGCTCAATCTGGCCTGTGTGGATACCAGCATGCTGGGACTCTTCGTTGCTGCTAACAGTGGGTTCCTTTGTTTGTTGAACTTCCTCTTGTTGATGGTCTCCTATGTGATTATTTTGTGCTCCCTAAAGAACCATAGAGCAGAGGCAAGGCAGAAAGCCCTCTCTACCTGTGGCTCCCACATCACAGTAGTTGTCTTATTCTATGTGCCTTGTATATTTATATATATGCGGCCTGCTGTTAGTTTACCCATTGATAAGGCAGTTTCTGTATTCTACATTGCAATAACTCCCATGTTAAATCCCTTAATCTATACCTTGAGAAATGCACAGATGAAAGATGCCATTAAGAAGCTGTGTAGTAAGAAAGCTATTTCAGATGACAAATAAGTGTGGCTTGAGACCCACATTGACACAACTGAAGAAAGAGTCAGAAGTACATTTGGTTAATCTCAGCAAAGAATGCTTGTGGAATAAAGAAAATAAAGTTAACTACCATGTGTCATAGATTGTGCACTGAATGGAGCATGAACAGGTGTATGGATATGGGGAAAAGCTAGCCCATGCCACTCCGCATATTGGGAAATTTCTGTAAAATTGGGATTTCATTATACTAGCTCATCCATGTATATGAAAGCATAGTATTCCCTTCTAATATAATAAATAATAAAGTGTATTGATTTCAAGCAATAATCTTTATTGTAATCTAAAGATTTGGGCACTGCTATTTTCCCTTTTAAGAGAGGAAACTGATGACAGGTGAGAGCATCGAGTAAATAGATTGAAGAATAACGATTCTCAGACCATATAATTAACTGTATGTGACACTTTGAAGCAATGATGATAGAAAAGTAAGTTAATTAAAATAGTTATGATTTATTGAGGTACAGACTGCTGAGCATACTATAACATTTACTTCATACCCTCTGAATTATAATTTTCTTAATCTGCTCAATTTTCTGTATGATAATTAATTTATTCTGGTGCCTCTAATATTATGACATCTAAGTGTGTCACAACAATGGGTCATTGTACCACTGTGGTTTAACTAACAATTATTATACCACCTTTCCAAAATATTTTTCAAATCATCACTTTAGGCTGCTCACACATCAGGAAGAGTGATGACTCAAATTAAAGAAAATTTTATCATCAGACATGAATTTCTATTTATTAAAAAGAAATACTCCATTGATTTTTGATACATGTCTGCTTGGTAAAAAAAAGTTGATAGGTTTTTGTTGGTGTGGATGGATGGAGGAGGATTGAACTCTAATGGTGTCAGGGAGAATACAGAATGTAGTGGACATAGTCCTGTCCAATTTAATCTCTCTTCAAGGTCCAGTGTATGCAGGGCCCAGCTATAGATGCTAAGCATCTCAGCTGTTAACAGCTCAAACTCTCAACCTCCTCAACATTTCTACTTGAGAAAATGAAAGGTGTCTCATCTTGGGTATGATGCTACCATGCCAGCTCTACCCGCAAACAAAGACTGACTGACATGGGAGTAAAAGAGACTGGTCCTCTAACATCGAGGAGGAATTTTTTCTGTAGTACAACATGTGCTACAGAATTCTCTTAGGTCCAGGCTACATTTTCAGGGGTAGTAGAGAATATTCAATCTGAAAACACACTGCACATGCTTTGGGTTGGAGTTTTGAAGAACAGTGTCCTGAGAATTAACAATTTTCCAGTGTTCTCATTCCAGGAAAAAAAGAAGTAAAATAAGCACATCCGCTCTTTTCTATAAGCAAACATATATAATATTATTACAGAAGTGAAAAGGATATCTTCCAAGATGAAGAGAGAGAATTTTCTCTGTCATGAGGTAATCGCTGAAGGTCACAAGGAAAATGTTTCTAAGCAATGCTGCCCTAATGCTCCCAAGAGGCTGAAGCAGCTAGGTAGCATTCCAAGGACAAAAGAGAGGACAAGAACAGTTTTTATATTCTAAACCTAATTATTTTTAAGTACTTGTTAAAAGGGACGACTTCCATTACAGATGTCAGTTGATACATTTACTATCCTTTATTTGTTCCCATTGTATCTTACACATACCCTGACTAGACCCATTCTTCTATAAATGCTTTGTTTATTTGAGAAACACAATCTCCCTTATCTGGATTGTCAGTTACAATAGAATAAAAATACATTAAAATCCTTCTTTCAAGAATCACAGTGAATCTCTGAAATATGCTGGAGAAAACAAATGTTTCTTAAAATCAATAAATATGTGCTTAAATTATCCTGAATTGTTGGCAATGTGTATGGATAGAAATGGATTTTCAGATTGCAGACTGGAGTGGAAACTTTAATGTTATCCTGAAGCTATTGTTTAAATATTGAAAGGTGCACCATAATTTTTAAAAAGCTATTGAAATAAAATCCATTGGTTATACATAATTTGTTTAAAATATAGATGTCCAAGTATAAAAGAAATAAGATTGTTGTAGAAATGAACACACAAATGAGATCGACAATATCCAAGTCAAGAACCATATAGTCAGAAGAATGCTTAAGAAGTTATACATTCTTACCTCCTATGCCCAAATAAGGAATTCTGTGAGGTGACAGGTGTATTATGACTTTATTATGGTAATCAACTCTCATGAGGAAAGTTTGACAAGAAAATCATAGACGAACATCTTGATTTAAAAAAAAGAGTAACAACTAGGCGTTGTTACCTTCCCCATCTCCTATTCTCAGGACATAGGTTTAGATCCCAAATTAGCCACTTTCTTTTTGGATGTCTGTGTGTGTCACCCCTATCAACCCACACCTGCTTTGTATCAACAATGCATTATTAAAAAATGGAAAACACTGAATCTTGGTGCATTTTTAATTATCCACTCCTCACATGTCACCATTTCTAAAATGGAAGGTGATCCTTGCTCTAGGGAAATTCAAGTTCAGGTAATGATAGGAGGCTCTCATGTGTTTAGGTTTCAAGTGGAGGAAATACAATCCCTCACTCAAAAATTGGTGTTTCTCAAACCTGTCTCTCCTGAATACCTGCTTCTAAGATAAGCCTTTCCATCAAAGCAGATAATTAATTCCATGGAGAGAGCAGCAACTATAAGACAAAGTCCTTGAATCTTCACAAAAAATCCCTTTAAATATCCATGTGGGCCAAAGAGCACATGAGCTTTGCTGATCACATCTCCAGAAAAGGACTAATCATGGGCGACATGACACCTGTGAGAATATCTCTTCCAAATTTTCTGCTTTTGGCTTGTGGTACAGAGTCATCTGTAGAAGATCATCTTCCTGTTGTTTTTCAAAGGAATCCCTTCTAAATGCATATGCCAGGTGTTCTATGAAACATTAAGATTCTATGATAGAGGAAAAGGTTGAGACTTTATAAAAACACATAGCAAGTGTTCATTGTATAACGGCTCATCTGTATAGTCTCCTTTTGAATGTGATATCTTTCATACTGAAAGTCGTTTATTACAAGAGGATGTCAGTTGAGGATGACATTGTTCTGAACACCCCAAACATCTTTAAGGGAACCTAACACTGTAAGTTATGCTTTTCTGTAATGCTAATGCTTATTAGAGATTGTTACTTCTCATATGTGATCAGAATCATGTTTGCAGTCTTCTCAAACATGGTAGTGGTACATTTAAACCTCACCCATCTTCCAAACATTGTTAAATAACATCAACTTCATCTGACAGATAAAAAATCAAAGAGTTCTTGAGAGTAATTATAGAGCAATGCTCTCTAGCACCAGACAACATGCTTTTGCAAGGAGGCATCTCCTTTAACAATCAGTGTACATCATGAGAATGAAAAACATATTAAATACGATTACACATAGAAAAAATGTAAGTATGAATACTGACTTCAACTCTCAGCTGTATAGGGAAAACAGGAAAATAGTTTCCTTCCTTGGATCAGTTACTGTGGATAATATGAATCTCCATGGAATCTTCAACAAAAATTAAAGGTAAGAACTCATTAGCTCCTTGCATAGTGAAATGCCTCTGTGTACTATTGATCTAAATGCCAATTCTTCCCATCTCCTAAGTGCATACATAAAAATGATGAAAGTCTTGTGTGTGTCGAGAGCAGTGTGGTGGATATGCTCACGTACATTTCCATAAGTAATTCCCATAAAGCATATGCAGATTTATTATATTTCCTGCTTTAGATAAGGAAACAAATAGGAAGGGTGCCAGCAATGTACCCACATAAAAGAATTTGCAAGTGGAAGTATCAGGAATATAGCCTAGATGTTCTGATCCTATGATATACTTAACCACATGGTATTCATTCTCAACTTTTTACAGAAGGGTTTCAGGACTCATGCTTTGGAGGGAGAGTTCACTTTGGACAGCTGAGACTGGAAAACAAATCAAGTTATCAATGCCTTTCAATGAATGTTATACCTTGTTGTGTTTTATATATGGGATTTTGAACATGCCATCGTATGTGTGTTTGCTGATAAAATAAATGGCTTCATATTCTCTTGCCTATGAAGTTGTAATAAAATAATTATAATATTTCTCATCATATTAAAAGGAGATTACAAGTTCAACATTGGTAATAATAACAAAATAGTGTATGAGAATGCATTTGGAGGTAAACTATTTAGGTATAATCTGACTGAGCCTTGAATCTGTCCTTAACTAATTTGATCTTGGACAGGATTCTAAACTTATCTATGCTTTTATCTCACAATGTATGAAATAAGTAAAAAATGATGGTGGAAATCATATCCTAAATTTGTAAGGAGTGTTAAATTAGGAAATGTCCAGAAATTCACTTAGAAAAACCATATATATATATATATATTTATATAGATTTAATATTCTTATTGCTGTTAATATTATCCACCTAAAATTCTGTGACTCATTTCTTTTCGGCAAATTAGATTTAATAATACCAACAACATAGGTTGGATCAATATTAAAGGGATCAATATGTGCATAAAGTTTGCTACTTTAAACGTAACAATCAATCATTAAAAGAATAATTACTAGTTATTTTAAAGTTCTTACATTTATACAACAAGCACTTTGCTTGTTTTCATAGAAACTCCTGTGTACTCTTCATATTCCTATAACAGTGTCCTACTACATTGCATGCTAACTCTTGAATAATCTCCTAGGCTTTCTATGTCTGTCTTCTACTCTTTACTGAACTTCAACCCACTTCATCTAAGGCACACAAAGATCTTACAGAGTTATAGCTAAGACTCCCCCTTCTTCAATTTTTGCTTTATCCTTTCCTCATATTCTCAATTACCTTCCATTATTTTCCATTTCCTCAGGAGAAGGGAAAAATCCCTTTGTTTTCCTTTTATTCTCTACATCCTTGTTCTATACTTCTTTCAAGCATAGCTGCCAGTGTGTCTGTACATTCTAATTTAAGACAGACTTTTAGTCATTTAAGCTGATTTGGTGAACATACATGACTTTCTATGTGTTTTCAAAATATCCTATGTCTCAGGTATTAACAGATTCATAATCAGTAAAATCACTTGAATAATCTTCGAGAACAGAAACTTTTTTTCTTTAAAAAAAAAAAAAACTCAGACTAACTCACAGTTCATAGAGTCATACACTTAATATTTATTAGAATGGCTAAATATGATAGATTCATAGTTGTATCAATAAAAAGTGATATTTTTCCAGGTGTGAATTAAGCATCACATGTAATCATGGAGATTAGAAACAACGTCACAGAGTTTATTCTACTGGGACTCACAGGGAATCCAAAGATGCAGAAAATTATATTTGTTGTGTTTTTTCTCATCTATGTCATCTCTGTGGTAGGAAATTTGCTCATCGTGATCACCATCACTGCCAGCTCCTTGTCAGATTCCCCCACGTATTTTTTCCTGGCCTATCTCTCCTTCATTGATGCCTGCTATTGCTCTATCAATACCCCTAAACTTATCGCAGATTCACTTTATGAAAAAAAGACTATTCTGTTCAATGAGTGTATGATACAAATTTTTGCAGAACATTTCTTTGGAGGTGCTGAGATTATCCTGCTCACTGTAATGGCCTTTGACCGCTATGTGGCCATCTGCAAGCCCTTACATTATGCAGCCATCATGAACTGGCAGTTTTGTGGCCTGCTAGTGGGAGTGGTATGGATGGGAGGCCTTCTTCACTCAACCATACAGATCCTTTTTATCTTCCGTCTGCCCTTCTGTGGTCCTAACATCATCGATCACTTTTTATGTGATCTGAGTCCTTTGCTCAATCTGGCCTGCACTGATACCCACACTCTAGGACTCTTTGTTTCTGCCAACAGTGGCTTTATCTGCTTGCTAAACTTCCTCCTCTTGATGGTTTCCTATGTGAGTATTCTGCACTCCCTAAAGAACCACAGTTTAGAGGCAAGGCGCAAAGCCCTCTCCACCTGTGTTTCCCACATCACAGTTGTTGTCTTGTTCTTTGTGCCCTGCATATTTATATACATGAGACCTGCTGTTACTTTACCCATTGATAAAGCAGTTGCTGTGTTCTACACTGCAATAACTCCCATGTTAAATCCCTTAATCTACACCTTACGAAATGCACAGATGAAAGATGCCATTAAGAAACTGTGTGGTAAGAAAGCTATTTCAGATGACAAATAAGTGTGGCTGGAATCCCACATTGGCTCAACTGAAGAAGGACATGTGATTCAAGGACAGCAATGTTTCTCACTGTGCCTCTGAAATAAAGCATGGAGTACAGGAAGAGCCCTCCTCATCTATTCTGCATTTTCCTGTGTGGTTTCCATCAACATTCTTGTTTACCATGCGTACACCACACATTCTCTCTGAATTGTTTCTTTACAAGTTTGCCAATCTATACTAATCTTGATTGAAGAGTTGAAGTACAAACAGTAGTTACTAGGAAATATGCAGTTTTGTCTGCAGATCATTGTAGCCCATTTTTGTGTATGACACATTCCTTTGAAAACCTGACTAAAGGTGTCAATACTCCTTTGCAGAAAAGTGGGCATGGGATAATAGACATACCACACATGAAAACTTGAGCCAAAATTAACAGGAAATGAAAAAATAAAACCTTTCTTTGTAACCCTAAGACCTAAGAATATAATGAAAAGTATTATCTAATATAATCAATTTATGGCATTTTATGGGAGTATAATCAATTTATGGGAGTCTCCAATATCTCAAATACCATGTGGCTCTGTTCAGACCACAAATATTCTAGCTATTTATTTATTCTATCTAGTTTTTTTTCTGACTTTATAAATTGGTAGTATATTTGTCTTTAAAACACACAATAGATGGAAGATTGCAGTCAAATGCACATTCTAGTGCACTTATAATCAGAATGTTGAAAAAAATCAGAAAACATTAATATTACATTTTAAAGGGTAATAAGTCATATTTAATTTGAAAGTGCTGACACTGCACTTGCTTTAGGTTGAAACTTTGGAGAATGAATTCCTAACATCTCACAATTTTTTAAGGTTCTCATTACAGGAAAAAACTAAAATAGGGGTAAGTTTTCATGTCTTCTAAGTACAAAGATGTAATAGTATGAGCGTAACTAACAAGGTTTTGCTGAGATGAAGAGAAATGTATCACAAGTATTCAGTAAAGGCCCCCTACAGGAAGCTTCTAAGCACTACACTTGTTAAGTTCCCAAGTGGTGGCAACAACTAAAACGGAAAGACATTCCAGAGGAAAAAGAGACCAGATGAACTAGGTATTCTACACCTATTTATTTTGAAGTCCCTGTCAAAGGATGATGTCCATGACAAAGATTTCACCTGATACATTTACTAATCTTTATGATTCCCATGGCATCTTGCATATGGCCTGACTAGACCCAGAAACTAGTTAAAGATGTTTTCAGCCATCGTGTTTGGCACAAGCATTTCTCTTGGCAATTTTCATTTCTCTATCTCTTATCATGAGATTGAGAGATAAAGAAAAGAGCAATGATGATGTAGAGAATTAAGAATACTAAATGCAACATGATATCTTGGATTGGTTATGGGACATAAAGGGAACCCAAATGCAATCAATGTTTTGAAGCAATAGGTATAACCCTATGTTTATTGTGGCATTATTGATAATAGCCACACTTAGGTAACAACTTAAGTGTGCCTTGACAGATGAAGTGGTGAACACACACACACTGGAATGTTTTTCTTTCTTCTTTTTTTAAAGATTTATTATATTTATACAAGAGCTGGGGTACAGGCAAGAGTCACGGGAGGGTGCAAGAATTCACCAGAGACAGAGTGAGGAGCAGAACAGGCAGACGACTGAAAACATTGTTGATGGGAGCAGTGGGCAAAATGAAGGAAGGTGATAAAAGTACAAACGTCCAATTTTAAAATAAATAAGTCCTGGAGAGACAATGTGAACATGGTGACTGCAGTTAGTAAAACTACATTTTATATTTCACAGTTGCTAGGAAGGTAAATCTTTAAAGTTCTCATCACAGGAAGATTGTGTAAACGTGGTGGTGGATGTTAACTATAATTACCACGGTGATCATTTCATGATGGTAAGCTTGTATCAAATAATTATACAGGTGTAACTGATATACACATGAAGCTAATATCATTTTGTATGTCATGTATATCTTATTTTTTAAAAAGAAAATGTCCTCAACATTAAACAAGACATCCACTGCAGGAAATACTAAGTGATAGCTATGACAATTTTTGGTTTTAACAATGCTAAATTCCCATCAAAAGTGAATTTGTGTTTAGATATTTTTCAGAAAATGTCATTAGATAAGACCAATGTTGTTTTCAAGTAACAATTTAGACCACTAAAAATGTGTTAAAGCAGAACTGTATGTCATTAAGAAAACGTGATAATGAAAACAGCCACCTTTTGAAAGAGTTCTTTAAAACAAATTTATTGGTTAATTACCTGAACATATTTTTTTCAGTTTTGTTTTCAGATAAGTAATTAAACATTGTGTAAAATACCTTTTTTTTTTTTTGGTTTTTCCATTAGTAACTACTAAGATAGTTGTACAATTACTCTCTGTTGTTAGTTTTCTACTTAACTTTTTTTCTCCCTTGTTTCTGCTCTTTATGACTTCATATACAAATCTTGAAAAACAATCATCTCATCTATTTCATTTATGTATTTTAAAATACTTTTAACAATAAAACTATCTCCCTTTCCATAAAATCTTGGTATCCAGTATCTTCTCTTCAATGATATTTGTTGTAATTCTCTGCAGATCGTTAAGAGAATTTTAAGTGATCTTATAAGCATGTAAAAAAGTTCTTTCATAAAGTTTTCTTTTCATTTTGCCTGAAAATTTTTCTCAGAATTCTGTCTTTTATTTCAATGACAAGATGATTTGTTGTGCCACAAATTATTTTTAATTGAAAAAGTACTTTCAGGAAGTTTTGGGATCATATTTAAGATTTTCCAGAATAGAGTTTTCAAATACCCTCTTGTCCTAACACAAGGACAAACTCCCCCTGCAAAAAAAGCACATCTATAATAATGCAAGCAATATAAATTCACACATTATCACCAAAAATTCCTAATTTTCATTAAAGTCCACTCTGGAGCTATATATTTTATGGACTTTGACAAACATCAATATAACGACAGGTTTTTTAACTGTAGCTACATACTAAAGTTTCAGTGACATAAAAGTCCTCTCTATTCAACAATTCACTTCCCCCACCAACTAACCCTTGGCATCTGAGGATCTTTGCCATGCCTCCATTGTTTTTACTTTTCCACAATGTTGTATGGTTATGGTCACGTAGTAGGTATTCTTTTGAGATTGTCTTCTTTTGCACAGTTAAGTGGATGAAGTTGCCCTCATACCATTCCATGACTTCATAACTCATTTCATTTACTAGCTGAATAATATTCCCTTGTCTGGATGCAACACAGTTGATCAATTCACCTAAGAAATGACACCTTCATTGCCTTCACAGTTTGTCTATTATGAATAAAGTTGCTGTAAACATCCACATGCAGCAAAATTCTCTTGATTGAATCTGGATGAGATGACCAACCATTTACCTATCAACTTTAGGCAGTTAGTGGTAGGTGAACATTTACCTTTAGTTATTCAGTTTCTTCATTTTATGATAATTTAAAAAAAATTCCATTCCATAGGTGGAATAGAAGCCATTGTGTTTTCAGCAGCATGAATTAATGATATTGTTCTTTCTTCACTAGTTACTGTGGTTTATTTCAAAGAGATAAGAAATGTTGACCCATAGGAACAACTTTAAGAAGATTTTACTCTAGTCATTGCTTTGTAGCAAAAATGATTTCTAAATGCCATTAATGGATGTTTACTTGAATGCTTCATGGAAAATTTAAAGCTCTTATTTCAATTTTAGATTTCAAGTTGTCTAATACGAGGAATTTTTTATCACAATTTGGTCCTGCTAATAAGTCCAGAGCTTGTTACAAAATTATAATTTGAATGTTTTCCTTCAAAACTCACTCATCATCATAATATTGCAATATTAGCTTTGATCCAGGTGTGTGTGTGTGTGTGTGTGTGTGTGTGTTATTTCTGTGGGTAACCTATAATAAGGGTTAATACATAATCTTATTAGTCCAAAAATATACTTAGCATCCATTTTTGTTTGTTTAGTTTTCACATCCAGTTGCTAATTTCAAATATCTCATTATTCTATTGAAGATAATGGAAAATAAAATCTTTTAGATCTTTCTTACTCTTATCATTCACATCAAGCCCTTTACTTTTACATGGCTGTTTAGCTATAAGCATATTCAAATTAATTGTGTACTTCCTTGGAAAGTAGTGTTTGACACCAAACTTTTCTCATGGCATTCTTCATCTCTGTATTTCTCAATGTATAGATTAAGGGATTGAACATGGGAGCAATGATTGTGTAAAATAGTGCAAATACTTTATCCACAGAGTAAGTAGTCGGAGGTCTGAGGTAGATAAAAATGGAAGGACCAAAAAACAAGATGACCACAGTGATATGAGACCCACAGGTAGAGAGGGCTTTGCGTCTTCCCTCAGCTGACTGATTTCTTAAGGTGAATAATATAACAACATAAGAGAAAAATAAGACAATAAAGGTAACTAGGGCAATCAAGCCTGAATTGGCAATCACAAGAACACCAGTAATGTAGGTATCAGTACAGGCAACTTTAAGGATTGGGAGAATATCACAAAAATAATGATCAATTTCATTAGGACCACAGAAAGGCAACTGAATAACCATAGAAAACTGAGGAAAGGAATGGGCAGCTCCACCCAACCAAGCAATGAAGACCAGGAGATTGCATCTTGACCTGTTCATGATAAACATGTAGTGGAGTGGTTTGCAGATGGCAACATAGCGATCATAAGCCATAGCAATAATAATGAAAACTTCAACCCCTCCAAAAAAGTGCATGGTAAAGACCTGCAACATGCAGCTACTATAGGAAATGGTCTTTCTTTCCACCAGCAGATCCCCAATTAACTTGGGTGTAACAGTGGAGGTATAGCAGATGTCCATGGATGACAAGTGGATGAGGAAATAGTACATTGGTTGGTAAAAAAGAGGACTGCATTGAATGGAGACAAGGATCACAAGATTTCCTACCAACAGGGCAATATAACAGAATAAGAAGAGCACAAAGCAAAATATTTGTATGTTCTTGTCATCAGAAAGTCCTAGAAGAATGAATTCTGAGATGTTCCTCTGGATTTCCATGCACTTGAACTGTGTGTAGATATATGTAAATAAATTATTTATCTGAAACAAATAAAACAAAAATTTGGGGAACATATTACAACTTACAGCATGAACACAATGAAAGGCAATTATGAAAAATACATTAGTGTGGCTACTGATAGAAATTATGTTTTTTATGAAAATATGAATTTCTTTTTTATTATATCCTAAATCTTTAAGTGCTCATGTACTCTGGAGTTTTTATTTCTAAAATTGTTCAAATAATTTAATTTTAATTTTATCAGAATGTATATTGCCTCAATTAAGATTCCTGCCAATCTTCTTATATTATCATTGACATTTAATATATAAAAACTCTAAATATTACATTTCTAATCTATAAGGACTGCATACATGATCAGTGATATTAGAAAAGGTAAAGAGCATAAGGGAAACATGGGTGAGGAGAATTACTCTCAAAGTCATAAAAATAACATTTGAACAGAATACTCATGAAAGCTTCTGTGTTAAAACCAAAGTCATAATTGATAAATAATAAATATCTGCCAATTACAGAACAGCAAATAGGAGCAACACACAAATATTGGGAAGTGATTATAAATACCAGTATGATACTTTATCTAATGGTTTCATCTCTTCTAGCTTCATTTCTCTAATTCATATAAGTAAGATATGATTACATAATTCATAAATCATTACATAATTAGGATTATGTAATAATTAACAGAAAAAAGCCCAGTGACATATCAGGTCAGGTCAGTTATTTTCTTTTTCATGGCTTTTCTCCTTTGAGTGATTAGTTTAGATCCACAGAAACTGTCATGCACCTGATTTTTCCATCAAATCTAATGGAAAATTTAAGACAAAGAGCAAAGAGATTCACAGAATGAATTTAATAACAGTGACCAGGTAAATTGGAACCTCGACTCTCAATTACCGAAAGCATTAAGCTAGTTGGATTATAGATTGATTCCTCTTGGAGTCTGTAGCCCAATTCAGTAGCCCAATATGTTTTGCAGTATAAAAATAAAGTTAACCAATTACTTTGCATCTCTGGTAGTACTTACCAAAGATCTCAAGTGCCCTTTTAGTTAAATTACTATAATAAGAATAAAGTTTCCATCACATATTCTCACAATGCATCACAAGTAGCATGGTATAAACTTACCTTACTTGTCTCAGAAGAAACAATTTATTTTAGGATAGCAGGTGTTTTGAATTATGGAATGTCTACATTATGGAGATATTCTAGCATAAACAATGTTATTTCTTATTAGTAACAGGGAAGGATGGACATCAACATGAGAAAGTATCATAATAAAATTGACTGACAACTTTAGCCTACTATTCTGTTTTCTGTTTTCTTGTGGAATTTTGCTTGTCAATAACTCATATTTAAAACTGAAGATGCTAAAATCACTTTATAGTAATCAAAATAGCATAGGCAGCAAAAGACGGAAAACCTCTAGGCTTAAACCATCTAGACTGAAACTATCTAGAACAGAAAGCTTATAATTAGCTAAACATATGGTTGGAGAGACCCTCTTCATACCAAGGTCTTATGGTTTATTGACTAACAATCAGATCTGAGTGTCCATCTGGTAATTTCAGGCTGTCTGAGGAAAAATTCCACGTGATATTCACTTAGCCATTTTGTCTTTACTATCAAAATCTGAATAAAATGCAGAGAGTTACAAAGCAACAAGTCAAACATGTCCTAATTCTCTGAAAATATTTTAGAAATCTCCACCTCTCATAAACTTCTACTGGAGTACAAAAGGTAAGTGGACTTCAAATACTCATGAAAGCATTAGAGATGCAAGAGTTGCATCTTTATACCCCAAGAAAACAGGTTCGGAATTTTAAATGCTGACTTTAACAACACTACATTAGCTCACAAAAAAAAGCTTTAAAAATGCATTATTTAAATTCCTGATGAAGCAAAACAAAGCATTCATGTCCTAGTAAACATCTATTTTAGCCTATGCCTCAATAAAATGTGGATCAAAAGGACAGAATGTAAACTTAGTGACAGTGCAAGTATTAATAGGTCTTTGAAAGCTGGAAATAACCATAATCCCAAAGGTGTTTGTTTATACACAGATTCAGGCCAAAAAGTGAACCACTACACTTAGCAATGTCCCTGGTCTCCCTGGCAGTTCATTTTCCATATTAACTTTATCTAGCCTCATATGTTACTTCCCTAGTGTGCAAATGTCAGTTAAAAGCAGCAGTTCATGAAACTTTGTCCTGAGCATTCCAGCTTTCTGAATACAGGAGGGAATTAGGTAATGTCAGGAAAACATAATATGAGGTAGGACAAAGAGAACTAAACACCTATATTGACACTCCTAGTGTGGACCACTATTAAGATCCTAGGTGTGTAGAACACATAAATCAATACAATCAATGAGCCACAATATTAATGACATAACATAGCTGGAGACTAACATTGTTGAAACAGGCAGTTTTGGAATATAAAGAAAAAAAGAATAAATATTATTTTCCCTATAAACTTGGCTTGGGAGAAAATTGGAAAAAAATAAGGACCATGAAAAAATAAGAGGAAGGAAGCCCTTAGAGTGCTGCATAGCATTTATCTTGATTTCGATTCAGTTTTTCTCCTATCACTGCATATTAACAGGGAATTTGGAATCAGCCTCATCTGTAGGCACTGAAGTTTAGTTTGTCTCCTTGAATAAATAAGTCATGTTAATTTCTTTTTTTTTCTTTCTTTCTTTTTTAAGATTTATTTATTTATTTATACAAGCACTGGGTACAGTCAGAAGCGCGGGAGGGTGAGAGAATTCACCAGAGCCAGAGCAGAGGGCAGAGCAGGCAGACTGACAAAGTACACTGCTGAGGGGAGCAGCGGGCAGCAGGAGAGGTCTGCGTGCCATGTGGGACCCTCGCCAGTGGACAGGGATCGAACCGGGGGCTGCAGAGCCTGCGGGCAGCCTCGCAACTGAATGCTCAACGGCTACGCCACCGGGGATTCTGATTCTTGCACAAATATACCTTAGGACATCCTAAGGTACTTACTCAGATATCACAGTAACATCTTCAATATCAGATGTTGTATATTGACCTTATTTTCCATAAGAGTGCTGAAATCAGATTTTAAAGAAAGTTGTTCCCCAATGGTGGGAACAGTTAAACAAGGAACGACATTCAAGGGGAAAAAGAGACCAGAAGATTTGGATAATCTACACTTATTTAATTTGAAGTCCCTGAATGCTGAATGACTTCCCTGACAGATATTGCAGTAGATACATAGATACATTTACTAATCTTTATGTGTTCTCATGTCATTTTATACATACAATAACTAGATCCAGACTAGTTAAGGGTGTTTAATTATCATGTTTGGGAACAAGCATTTCTCACAGGATTTTTCATTTCTGTATCTCTTATAATGATATTAAGAGACTAAGAAAGGAGCAATGATGATGTAGGGAATTGTGAAAATTAAATGCAATATATGTTGGTCAGGATTTGGGACACAAAGGGAACTTAAATGCAATTAATGTTTTGAAGAGATATATACAATCACATGTTTATTGCAGCATTTTTCATAATAGCCACTCTTAAGAAACACCTTAAGTGTAACTTGACAAATGAATATGTAAACACACATGCATACATGCACACACACACATACCACACTGGAATGTTAATCATTTTTAAGAACAGGCAGAAATCCTGCCATTTGCAACAATACAGATGGCCTGTGAGAGCATTATGCCAAGTAATAGGCAGAGAAATATCATGTGGAGTCTTAAAAGAAAATATCATCTCACTCTTATGTGGAGTCTTAAAAATATGCGAGTAGATACAACAGACAGGGGGATGCCAGTAGACGGGGAAGTGGGCATATGAGTGGTGATCAAAAGAAACAAACTTAAAATTCTAAAATAATTAAATCCTGGAGAGGCCATGTCAGCATGGTGACTACATTTAGTAATACTGTATTTTACATTTGACACTTGCTAGGAGGGTAAATCTTAAATCTTCATTACAGAAATATTGAATAAATACTTGAGGATGGATTTAACTATAATTATCATGATGATCATTTCATGATGATATGCTTATAACGAATAACTACACAGCTGTAACTGATGTACAGCTGGAGTTAATATAATGTTATGTGTTAATTATATCTTACTTTTTTTTAAAGATTTATTTATTCATGCATACAAGAACCAGGGTATAGGCCAGATGCGTGGGAGGGTGAGAGGATTCACCTGAGACAGAGAGGGGAGCAGAATAGGCAGACTGACTGAAATACACTACTGAGGGGAGTAGCGGGCAGGACAGGAGAGGTCTGCTGTGCCATGAGGGCATAGGGCGGGCTGGCTGGGATCGAACCAGTGCTGCAGAGGCTGTGGAAAGCTTCACAGACCTACCCTCAACCGCCTGTGCCACAAGGGGAGGCCCAATTATATCCTACTTTTAAAAGCAAATGTTCAACTCATTAGACATGTCAACCCCTGTAAGAAATACTAAGTGATTTCTAGGATAATTCTGGTTTTATACAATGCCAAAATCTCATCAAAAAAGAATGTGTGTTTAGATTTATAGTAGAAGATGTCATTAGGAAAAGACTAATGTTGATTTCAAGTCATAATTTTGAGAGAAAACGTGATAATGAAAACAAATAGCCACCTTTTGAAAGAGTTCTTTAAAACAAATTTGCTGTTTCATTATCTGAACTTTTATTTCATTTTTAGTTTTGTTTCAGCTAACTAAATACTGTATAATTTATCTCAATTTTTTGTTTCTTCATTAGGAACTGCTCAGAAAGTAGTGTGCACGATTCCTTTCTGTAATAACACCTCTACTTAATTTTTATCTCCCTTGTTACTTTTCTGCTCTATATGCTTATATAGCTCAAGCACAACAATCTGCTCTCAAATATTTTGTTTATGTATTTTAAAACCCTTTCAGCATTTAATCTATCTCCTTTTTCATAAAATCCTGCTATCCAGTATCTTTTCTTCAGTGATATTTGTTGTGTTCTGTAGTAGATGTTGGAAAGAATTTTAAGTGATTCTATTAAGCATGTAAAGCAGGTCTTATGAACACCTATTTTGAAATCCCTAGAAAATATTTTTTTAAGGTTTGTTTTATTTATTTATGTGCACATGTGCTGGGGTGTAGGCCAGAGGTACATGGGGTGGGGATGAGTTGATTCACCAGAGACAGAGTGGGCAGTGGAACAGGCAGATTGACTGAAATACACAGCTGAGGGGAGCAGTGGGCCAGACATGAGGGGTCTTCTGTGCCATGTGGGTCAAATCCCTGGTCAGGGATTGAATTCCTGTTGCAGTGGCTGTCAAAATCTTCATAGTGCTGATCCTTTACCCCTTTCACAACCAGGGAGGCCCAATTTCCCTGAAAATCTTTCTCTGAATTCTATTTTTTTTTCCAATGACAAGATAATTTGTTGTCCCACAGCTTACTTTTAACCAAAACAATGTTTTCAGAGCATTTTGGGGATCACAGTTCAAATGAGCAGAACACAGTTTCAAAATAGCCCCATATTGGACATGGGGACATCCTCCCCCTGCAAAAAGGCACAAATGTTACAATGAAAGCAACCTAAATTGACACATCATTATCACCCAAAATTCTATTTTTTATTAAGGTTCTCTCTGGTGATGTACATTTTATGTACTTTGACAAGTATAATGACAGATGTCTATAATTGTAGTTAAATACAAAACTTTCACTGAAATAAAGTTCTCTCTATTCAACTATATTCATTTCCCCCAATAACCACCCCAACTAACTCTTGGTATCTAAAGAAATTTTCAATGTCTCAATTTTTCTTGCTTTTTCCAGAAGTTTGCATGGTTAACATCATGGAGAAGGTGGTCTTTACATTTTCTTCTTTTGCATGGTTAAGGGCATGAAGTGGCCCCCACACCTTTCCATGATTTCATAACTCATTTTGGTTTTCAGCTGAATAATATTCCCATATCTGGATGTAACACAGTTGATCCTTTTCACCTACGGAAGGATGTCTTCATTGCCATCAAAGTTTGTCTCTCAATATTATGAGTAAAGTTGCTATAAACATCTGCATGCAGCAAAAGTGCTCTTATTTGGCTCTGAATCCAATGAGTAGACATTTACTTGTAAACATAGGCAGGTAAGTTGTAGGTGTACATTTACCTTTAGTTATTCAGCTTCTTAACTTTTACGTGAAATTTTAAAAATTCTGGTAAGTGGGTGGAAGATTAGACATTGTGTTTTCAACATCATGCATTGTTGGATTTTTTCTTCACTAGTGTCTGTGGTTTATGTCTTTCTTTTCTTTTTTTTTTAAGATGTATTTATTTATTTATACAAGCACCGGGTACAGTCAGAAGCGCGGGAGTGTGAGAGGATTCACCAGAGCCAGAGCAAGGAATAGAACAGGCAGACTGACGAAATACACTGCTGAGGGGAGCAGCAGGCAAGGCAATAGAGGTCTGTGCGCCATGTGGGACCCTCGCTGGTGGCCAGGGATTGAACTGGTGCTGCAGAGGCTGCGGGCAGCTTCGTAGCCCAGCGCTCAACCGCTGCACCACCAGGGGAGGGCCTGTGGTTTATTTCAATAAGCTCAGGAAAGCTGACCCACAGGAATCACTTTAAAACAAATTCTACTGTAGTGATAGTTTTTTAACACAAGGATTTTCACATGCCATTAAAGGATGCTTATGTGAATGTTCTGCTGCAAAAATCAAGATATTATTTTAATTTTAGATTCAACTTATCTAAATCAAGGGAATTTGTGTCACATGTGGTGTGTCCAATAAGCCCAGATTTTTAAACAGAATTATTATTCAGAATTATATTCTTTGACAATTCACTCAGAATCAAACTATTGCAATATACAACTTGGCCCACATGTGTGTGTGTATGTGCACGTGTATATGTGTGTTTCTATTGGTTATTCTGTAAGTAGAGCTAAGACATAGTCTTACTAGTCCACAAAAATTACTAAGCATCCATTTAATATGAACTAAGAATAAGTGTCTTTTACTTTAAATTGCTTATTTCAATTCTCCTACTCATTCTACTCATGACAGTGCTGGAATATATAAACTATGAGATACTTATTAGTTTATTCATTCACATCAAACCCCTTATTTGTATATGGTTGTTCAGCCATAAGTGACTTGAAGTTAATTGTGAGCTTCCTTGGAAAATAGTGTTTGACACCAAACTTTTCTCATGGCATTCTTCATTTCTGTATTTCTCAGTGTATAGATTAAGGGATTGAACATGGGAGCAATGATTGTGTAAAATAGTGCAAATACTTTATCCTCAGAGTAAGTAGTTGGAGGTCTAAGGTAAATAAAAATGGAAGGAACAAAAAATAAGAGGACAACAGTGATATGAGATCCACAGGTAGAGAGGGCTTTGCGTCTCCCCTCAGCTGACTGATTTCTTAAGGTGAATAATATAACAACATAAGAGAAAAATAAGACAATAAAGGTAACTAGGGCAACCAAGCCTGAATTGGCAATCACAAGAACACCAATGATGTAAGTATCAGTACAGGCAACTTTAACGATTGGAAGGATATCACAAAAATAATGATCAATTTCATTAGGACCACAGAAAGGCAACTGAATTGCCATAGATAATTGAGGAAAGGAATGGGCAGCTCCACCCAACCAAGCAATGAAGACCAGGAGATTGCATCTTGACCCGTTCATGATAAGCATGTAGTGGAGAGGTTTGCAGATGGCAACATAGCGATCATAAGCCATGGCGGTAAGAATGAAAATCTCAATGCCTCCAAAAAAGTGCATGGCAAATACCTGCAACATGCAGTTATTATAGGAGATGGTCTTCCTTTCCATCAGCAGGTCACCAATTAACTTGGGTGTAACAGTGGAGGTGTAGCAGATGTCCACTGATGACAAGTGGATGAGGAAATAGTACATTGGTTGTTCAAAAAGAGGACTGCATCGAATGGAGACAAGGATCACAAGATTTCCTACCAACAGGGCAATATAACAGAATAAGAAGAGCACAAAGCAAAATATTTGTATGTTCTTGTCATCAGAAAGTCCTAGAAGAATGAATTCTGAGATGTTCCTCTGGTTTTCCATGCACTTGATTTTGTGTATATTATATGTAAAGAAATTATTTATCTGAAACAAATAAAATACTAATTTGGAGAATGTATCACAATTTGCACCATAAAAACAATGATGTGTAATTATGAAAAATAATTAATATGGATAATTTGATATAAATTATGTTTTGTATGAGAGTATAAATTTATCTTTTATATTGTCTCCTAAATCATTGCGGAAAATTTTATAATGGGAGAGACAATATATATTTATTCAGTTATATCATTGGGCCTCCCCTGGTGGTGCAGTGGTTGAGCGCAGCTCTGTGAAGCTGTCTGCAGCCTCTGCAATGGTGGTTCGATCCCGGCCGGCTGGCGAGGGTCCCACATGGCATGGTAGACCTCTCCTGTCTTGCCCACTGCTCCCCTCAGCAGTATATTTCAGTCAGTCTGCCTGTTCTGTTCCCCACTCTGTCTCTGGTGAATCCTCTTACTTTCCTGTGAATCTGGCCTGTACCCCAGTTCTTGTGTAAATAAATAAATAAATTTAAAAAATTATAGCAGTAATAATCGTTAGAATCAAAGTGATAATTTGAAAATATGTTTATTAATCCTAATTACATTTGTTAGATAACAAAGTTTTTTTTAATTTGCAAGTAAAGTATTTTTTTCATATATTATAAATGTTTGTACTGAGTACACAAGCTCAACTTTTCTTTTTCTACTGCTATGGTGCTAAATTTCCTGCAAGTGAATCCTTAGGAAATAGAGATATAATTAAGCATCCCCATCTGAATGCTATTTAATTTGTGTAGAGCATACTCTGTTGTAACATATAGTCAAACATTGCCAATAGATATGCTTAATAATATAATTGTTGTCACATTAAAATGCATAAAATAGTTAAAAAGTATAGCCTATGAGTGTGAGTTAAGGGCCCGGAATTATAAAATCTAAAGAGTGCATTATTCATTTCTCCTATTTACACTTCATGTTTTAAAACTTTGTATGTATATGTATTGCTATTTACATTTATGATGGAAATCATTAAGAATAGATAATTTGTACTTTGTCTGAGTATGTTTAAAATATCCATTTTATTGGCTTTTGCTTGAAATTTCATGTGTTTATATATAATCCATGGAACTAACATCAATAAAAGAAGATAATACATATAGTAACATTAGACAAATTTTGTTATAGGTATGAAACTTGTAATGTTAAGGCATTAGTCAATCAATGCACGGTCAGTTAAGGATAGAGAGAATCCATGTGCAGGAGATATTTTAATCAGTAATGAGGAATTTTCTGTCTCCAGCATGGTTAAAAAAGCTATTATACCTCTACCTTACTCTGGGTGGATGTGACAGTCATATAGGGTGCCCAGGTGTCTATTAGATTAACAACAAAACTTTTTGTCATCAAGTTATATAGAAACCATCAACTCTAGTGATTCTCAAAATAAATATCCGTATGTTTTACAGACAAAGAGTCTATTATAGTTGCCAAATAACTAATAGGTAGGCATGTAAAAGGAGTCAGTACTGTAGGAAGTATATCCTATTTTAAATGATTATTCAAAACTCTTATTTCTCAATGGAGTAACTACTAGTTTGTCCTATTTTGATTTGAGAACAACTGTAGTCACACAGTGTTTGACAGTTATCTTGACTAAATTTAGGGGAATGAGTATACTTGACCTGTCTTTACTCAATTGCAACTGGTACTGATTCTTTGTTAATGTGGTATTTATTGTTAGCCTTGTAGATCCATTTATTTATCTAAAATAACTTGATATAAAGAGCATTATTACACAAGTGGATGTTAACCTTGTAAGGGTAGAAATCACTTGACTAAGCTGAATCTCTGATTTCAAACAGCAGAGACACAGATCAAGAGAACCTAAGCAGCATCTCAGGATTAGAAAGTAATACTCTAAGGTTATAGAAGATAGTAATTCTTATTCTCCTTCAAACTGACAGTGAAATTCTTAAGAGAGAATCAAGAGGGACAGCAGAATGATGTCATGGAGAACAGCATTAAAGAGACTATTTTCAACCCCCATCTGTGTAGAAAAGAATATGCCAGATGTTGGAGTACCAGAATACCCTGTTTGTCTTTGTGAGTATTTAAATCTGTGACAAGATATGGAATTTAAAATGCTCATGTACTCTAGAATTTTTGATTCTAAAACTGTTCAAATAATTTAATTTGAATTTTATAAAAATGATGTCTCAACCAGGATTCCTGCCAATTTTCTAGATCATCATTGACATTTTATCTATAAAAACTCTGAAAATGACATGCTCGGATCTATGAGGACTGCATACATACATGATGAGTGTTATCAGAAGAGGTAAAGAGCATAAGGGAAACATGAGCGAGGAGAATTACTGTCATAAAAATAACATTTGAACAGAGATATTCATAAAAGCTTCTGAGTGAAAACCAAAGTCATAATTGATAAATAATAAATATTAGGCAATTACTGAATAGCAAATAGGAACAACACACAAATATTGGGAAATGATTATAACCACCAGTGTGATACTTAATCTAATGGTTTCATCTCTTCTAGCCTCATTTCTCTCATACATATAAGGTATCATTACATAATTCATAAATTATTATATAATTAGGATTATGTAATAATTAATAGAAAACAGCCCAGTGACATATCAGGTCAGGTCAGTTATTTTCTTTTTCATGGCTTTTCTCCTTTGAGTGATTAGTATAGATCCACAGAAACTGTCACGCACCCTGATTTTTCCATCAAATCTAATGGAAAATTTAAGACAAAGAGCAAAGAGATTCACAGAACGAATTTAATAACAGTGACCAGGTGAATCTGAACCTCAACTCTCAATTACTGAAAGCATTAAGTTAGTTAGATTATAGATTGATTCCTTGTGGTGTCTGTAGCCCAATTCAGTAGCCCATATAGAATAAAAATAAAGTTAACCAATTACTTTGCATCTCTGGTAGCACTTACCAAAGATCTCAAGTGCCCTTTTAGTTAAGTTACTAGAATAAGAATAAAGTTTCCATCACATATTCTCACAATGTATCATAAGTAGCATGGTATAAACTTACCTTACTTGTCTTAGAAGAAGCAATCTATTTTAGGATGGCAGGTGTTTTGAATTATGGAATGTCTTCATTATGGAGATGTTATTTCATCTCCATAAACAATGTTCTTTCTTATTAGTAACAGGGAAGGATGGACATCAGCATGAGAAAGTATCATAATAAAATTCAGTGACAACTTGAACCTACTATTCTGTTTTCTGTTTTCTTGTGGAATTTTGCTTATCAATAACTCATATTTAAAACTGAAGATGCTAAAATCACTTTATAGTAATCAAAATAGCATAGGCAGCAAAAGACGGAAAACCTCTAGGCTGAAACCATCTAGACTGAAACTATCTAGAACAGCAAGCTTATAATCAGCTAAACATATGGTTGGAGATACACTCTTCATACCAAGGTCTTATGGTTTATTGACTAACAATCAGATCTGAGTGTCCATCTGATAATTTCAGGCTGTCTGAGGAAAAATTCCACATGATATTCATTTAGCCATTTTGTCTTTACTATCAAAATCTGAATAAAATGCAGAGAGTTACAAAGCAGCAATTCAAACATGTCCTAATTCTCTGAAAATATTTTAGAAATCTCCACCTCTCATAAACTTCTACTGAAGTATAAAAGGTAAGTGTGGACTTCAAATACTCATGAAAGCATTAGAGATGCAAGATTGGCATCTTTATGCCCCAAGAAAACAGGTTCGGAATTTTAAATGCTGACTTTAACAACACTACATTAGCTCACAAAAAATGCTTTAAAAATGCATTATTTAAATTCCTGATGAAGCAAAACAAAGCATTCATGTCCTAGTAAACATCTATTTTAGCCTATGCCTCAATATGATGTGGATCAAAGGGACAGAATGTAAACTTAGTGACAGTGCAAGTATTAATAGGTCTTTGAAAGCTGGAAATAACCATAATCCCAAAGGTGTTTGTTTATACACAGCTTCAGGCCAAAAAGTGAACCACTACCCTTAGCAATGCCCCTGGTCTCCCTGGCAGTTCATTTTCCATATTAACTTTATCTTGCCTCATATGTTACTTCCCTAGTGTGCAAATGTCAGTTAAAAGCAGCAGTTCATGAAACTTTGTCCTGAGCATTCCAGCTTTCTGAATACAGGAGGGAATTAGGTAATGTCAGGAAAACATAATATAAGGTAGGACAAAGAGAACTAAACACCTATATTGACACTCCTAGTATGGACCACTATTAAGATCCTAGGTGTGTAGAACACACAAATCAATACAATCAATGAGCCACATATTAATGAAATAATATAGCTAGAGACTAACATTATTGAAACAGGCAGTTTTGGGATACAGAGGAAAAAAATTAAAGAATAAATATTCTTTTGTCTATACTTGCCTGGGAAGAAAATTGAAAAAAAAAAAGGACCATGAAAAAATAAGGGGAAGGAAGCCCTCAGAGTGCTGCATAGCATTTATCTTGATTTCCATTCAGTTCTGTCTTCTATCACTACACATTAACAGGGTATTTGGAATCAGCCATACTTGTAGGCACTGAAGTTCAATTAGTCTGCTATGTAAACAGGCCATATTTACTCCATAAAATATCAGGAAAGCAAAGTTCATAATACCAAATCTGGTTAAGGTCGAACTACTTAACAAAATAATAAGCAAAAGTTATTGAGAATAGCGGGTGGTTAAAGTTTATTACATTATTTTGTACTTATGACAATACATTTTTGGCATAAATCTTTACCATGTAGATAAGAAAACAGAAGGTTCTTAAGGTTAACACCCTCTCTCAAATAGATGATTTGTTATATCAACTGTCCCACAAATCATCTTTTAAATAAAAATCTATTTGCAGAGCAATTTGGGGGTCACAGTTAAAATAATCAGAATACAGTTTCAAAGTAGTCTCATGTCCTTAGACAGGAACAACTTCCCCCTTCTAAAAGGCTTAGCAGATACAATGAAAGCCACCTAAACTGACACATCATTACCACCCAATTTGCTAGTTTTCCTTAAGGTTCTCTCTGGTGCTGTATATTGTATGGACTTTGACAAGTATAAGACAGGTATCTACAACTGTAGTTACATACAAAAGTTTCACTGACCTAAAATTAGCTCTCTATTCAACTATATTCTCTTCCCCTAGCAAACATCCAAACTAACCCTTAGCATTGAAAGATCTTTCTATGTCTCCATTGTTGTGCCTTTGTAGAGTATGTTCTCCACAGGTTGGCTTCTTTTGCATAGCAAAGTGCATGAAGTGGCCCACATACCTTTCCAAGTCTTCATAACTCATTTTGTTTTGTGACTGAATAATATTACTTTGTCTGAATGAAACACAATTAATCATTTGCCTATGGAAGTACATCTTCATTGCCATCAAAGTTCATTTGTTATGAAAAAGTTGCTGTAAACATTCATATGCAGCAAAAATGCTCTTGTTTTGGGTCTGGATCCAAGGACTAGCCATTTATATATCAACTTCTGGCAGATAGCTGCAAGTGAACATTTTTTTAATTATTCGGTTTCTTAAGTTTTACAGGAATATTTTAAATTCTGATCAATGGTGGAATAGAAGCCATTGTGTTTTCAGCATCATGAATTATTGGTTTTGTTCTTTCTTCACTAGTTATTGTGGTTTATTTCAATGATATCAGGAATGCTGACCCACAGGAACCACTTTAAAACAGATCTACTGTAGTGATTACTTTGTACACAAATGATTTCTAAACACAACTAATGGATATTTATGTGATGCTCTATGTGAAATTTAAAGGTATTAATTTAATTTTAGATTTCAATATTTCTAATAACAGGGACTGTGTATCACATGTGGTCTGGCCAATATACCCAAAGTTTTACACAGAATTATTATTGAAAAATATTTCTTTCAAAACACACTCATCCAGCAACTATTACAATAAATTATCTCATTCATTCTACACAATATAGTGATGGACATATCTATGAGATATTTCTTAATTTATTCATTTACATCAAGCCTGTTACTTTTATGTGGTTGCTTAACTATAAGTATCTTCAAATTAATTGTGTTCTTCCTTGGAAAATAGTGTTTGACACCAAACTTTTCTCATGGCATTCTTCATTTCTGTATTTCTCAGTGTATAGATTAAGGGATTGAACATGGGAGCAATGATTGTGTAAAATAGTGCAAATACTTTATCCTCGGAGTAAGTAGTTGGAGGTCTAAGGTAAGCAAAAATGGAAGGACCAAAAAATAAGATGACCACAGTGATATGAGACCCACAGGTAGAAAGGGCTTTGCGTCTTCCCTCAACTGACTGATTTCTTAAGGTGAATAATATAACAACATAAGAGAAAAATAAGACAATGAAGGTAACTAGGGCAACCAAGCCTGAATTGGCAATCACAAGAACACCAGTAATGTAGGTATCAGTACAGGCAACTTTAAGGATTGGGAGAATATCACAAAAATAATGATCAATTTCATTAGGACCACAGAAAGGCAACTGAATAACCATAGAAAACTGAGGAAATGAATGGATAGCTCCACCCATCCAAGCAGCTAAGACCAGGAGATTGCATCTTGACCTGTTCATGATAAGCATGTAGTGGAGTGGTTTGCAGATAGCAACATAGCGATCATAAGCCATGGCAGTAAGAATGAAGACCTCGATGCTTCCAAAGAAATGCATGGCAAATACCTGCAGCATGCAGAAATCATAGGAAATAGTCTTTATCTCAACCATCAGGTCAGCAATTAATTTGGGTGTAACAGTTGTGGTATAGCAGATGTCCATGGAAGACAAGTGGATGAGGAAATAGTACATCGGTTGTTCAAAAAGAGGACTGCATCGAATGGAGACAAGGATCAGGAGGTTCCCTAACAACAGGACAATATAACAGAATAAGAAGAGCACAAAGCAAAATATTTGTATGTTCTTGTTAGAAGAAAGTCCCAGAAGAATGAATTCTGAGACGTTTCTCTCATTTTCCATACTTTGAAGTTTGATGTATATTACACAAGTATGTTATTTATCTGAAATATAACACGAAATTTGGAGAATTTAGAAAAATATACAGCATGAACACATGATGTAAAATTTATCAAAAATAAACAGATACTTTGATGTAAATTATATCGATTTATTAAAATAACCTTATTTTTCTTTTTTATTTTCTTACAAAATTTTATAATGGGAAATACTATATATTTTAATCAACTATATCAGTAATGATTTGTTAGTATCAAAGTATTATTTTGAAAATTTAATTAGTATACAAGATTATGTTGGATAGCAAAGACTTTTTAATTATAAACAATGTTTTTTAATATAAATATGTGTACCTAATTCATAAGCTCAACTTTACTTTTTCTACTGATAATGGCTAAACTTCCTGAATTTCCTGCATGAATCCTCAGGAAATATAAATATAATTAAGCATTCCAATCTGAGTGCTGAATTTAAATAGTTCACAACTCACCATTGTAATATGTAGTGATGCATTGCCAATAGATTTTGCTAAATAATATAATTGCTGTTATATTAAATCACATAGAATGGCTAAAAATCATATAGCAAACGAATGTGAACTAATGACTGAAATTGTGAAAATGGAGAGGCGAATTTATTATTTCTCCTATTTACATTTCATATTTTAAAAATATTTGATGTATGGATTGTCATTGAGGTTTATGATGGAAACTATTAAAGAATAAATGAAATCATTATGTTGTCCAATTGTGTTTACATTATCCATATGATAGCTTTTGCTAAATTCCATGAATTATATATAATCTATGGAATTAAAGTCAATAAGTGAAGACAATACAAAGGGTAAATTTCAACAAGTTTTATTGTCAGGTAACAATGACATTTCTTGCAAAGATAAATGAATAAAACAATCACAAATGTTCTATTTTGTATGTGATATGTAATCTTAAGTCATTATTCAATCAGTGAGTTAGGGATACAGAGAATTCAATTCTAGGAGATGTTTTAGTCAGTAATGAGGAATTTTCTTTCCCACCAGGGTTACAAAAGGTATTACACCTTCATTTTAGTCTGTATTGCATGCCATTCTTACACCTAGCGCCCAGGTGTTTATTTGGTTAAAAAAAAAGATTTTTATAGTCCAGTTACTTGGAAATCATCAACTCTATTGATTCTCCTAATAAATATGTATATGGTCCATAGCCTAAGAAGCTATTGTAGTTGTCAAACAGCTAACAAGTAGGCATGCAAAAGTTGTCAATACTCTAGGTGGTAACTCCTCTTAAATAATTATTTTAAAGTCTATTTCTCAATGGAGTAACTGTTCGTTTGTCCTATTTTGATTTGAGAACAACTATACTCATAAAGTGTTTAACAGTTACCTTGACTAAATTTAGAGGAGTGGGCATAATTGACCTGTCTTTACTCAATTGCAACTGGTACTGATTCTTTGTTAATGTGGTATTTATTGTTAGACTTGTAGATCCATTTATTTATCTAAAATAATTTGATATAAAGAGCATTATTACACAAGTGGATGTTAACCATGTAAGGGTAGAAATCACTTGACTAAGCTGAATCTCTGATTTCAAACAGCAGAGACACAGATCAAGAGAACCTAAACAACATCTCAGGATTAGAAAGTAATACTCTAAGGTTATAGAAGATAGTAATTCTTATTCTCCCTCAAACTGACAGTGAAATTCTTAAGAGAGAATCAAGAGGGACAGCAGAATGATGTCATGGAGAACAGCAATAAAGAGGTTATTTTCAACCTTCATCTGAGTATGAAAGAATATGCCAGATGTTGGAGTACCAGAATATCCCGTATGTCTTTGTGAGTATTTAAATATGTGAAAAGATATAGAATTGTTGAAATGTTCATATACTCTAGAATTCTTGATTCTAAAACTGTTCAAATAATTTTTGTCAATTTTATCAAAATGTATATTGGTTAAACCAGGAGACTTGCTAATTTTTTAGATCATCGTTGATATTTAATCTATAAAATCTCAGAAAATTACATTCTCTAATCTATGGGGACTGGATACATGATTATTGTCATAAGAAGAGGTAAAAGGGATAAGGAAAAAGTGAGTTGAGTAGAATTACTGTCATAAAAATAACGTTTGAACACAGAGATATTCATGAAAGCTTCTGTGTGAATACCAAAGTCCTATCAGGCAATCACTGAATAGCAGAATAGGAGCAATACAGAAATATTGGGGAATGTTTGTAATCAAGAGTGTGATACTTGAGCTAATGTTTTCATCTCTTTAAGCCTCAATTTTCTCATTTTACTATGAAAATATCATTGCACAATTCAGAAATGTAATTAGGATTATGTAATAGGTAATAGGAAATACCACATTGACAATTGAAGGCAGATGTTTTTTTATTATGACTTTTCTCCTTTGAGTGATTACTTTAGAAACATAGAAACTGTCATGCACACGGATTTTTCCATCAAATCAAATGGAAAAGTTAAGAAAGAGAACAGAAAAATTCACAGCATGGACTTAATCCCTGTGACCAGGTAACTCTGAGTTTCAACTACTGATTACTGAAATCATTAAGCTACTTGTATGGTAGATTAATCCTCCTGGGGAGTGTGTAGCCCTACTCAGTGGACTTGTGCACTTTGCAGTATAAAATAAAGCCAAACAATTACTTTATGCTTTGTATTATTGAATAATAATCTCGAGTGCACTTTTCCTTACATCACTAGAACGTTAATAATGTTTCCACCCATATTATCATATTGCATCAGAATGTAGCATGGTCTAAACTTACCTTACTTGAGTCAGATGAAGCAATATATTTTAGGATGGCAGATGTTTTGAATAATAGGATTTTCTTCATTTTGGAGATTTCAAGAATAGTCAATATTATTTCTCAGTAGTAACAGGGAGGGATGACATAAAAATGAGAAAGAGTGATAACAAAATTCACTGACAATCGAACATGCTATAACTTTTGTTCCCTGTACTCAAGTGAAATTATGCTTGCAATTAATTCATAGTTAAAGCTGAAGGATGCTAAAACCATTTCATGGCAATAAAAATAGCATATGATGCAAAAAGCTAAAACCTTTAGGCTGAAACTGTATAGAGTAGAAGCTTATGATTAGCCAAGCACATGATTGGAGAGACCCTCCAATACCAAGGTGTCATGTTAGTTGATTAACTACCATATATGAGTGTCTGTCGGGTAATTTCAGGCTGCATAAGGAATAATTCCACCCCAATACTCACTTAGCCACACTGTCTTCAGCATCAAAATCTGAATAAAATGCAGTGTTACAAAGCAGCAAGTCAAACATGTCCAAATGCTTTGACAAGGTTTTAGGATCCTCCACCTCTCATATTCTTCTACAGGCGTACAAGGTAAGTGGACTTCAAATACTCATGAAAGCTATTAAATATGTAAGAGGTGCATCTTTATTCCCATGAAAATGTGTTAAGAAATTTAATGCTGACTAGCAACTCTACACTAGCTCACAAAAAATGTTTTAAAAATGCACTTTAAAAATGTGTTTTAAAAATGCAAAACTAGCCCAAGTATTTAGATCCTAGTAAATGTCTATTTTAGCCCATGCTTCAATAAACTGTGGTTCAGAAGGACAGAATATAAACTTAGTGACATTGCAAGAATTAATAGGTTTTTGAAAGCTGTAAATAACTATAATCCCTAAGGTCTTTGTTTATACACAGACTCATACCAAATATTGCTAAACGACTGACCTTGGTGTTGCCCCAGGTCTCCCCGAGAGTTTATTTTCCATATAAAATTCACTTGCCTCCTGTGTTATTTCCCTAGAGTGCAAATGTCAGTTAGAAGGAGCTCCTCATGAAATTTTATTCTGAGCTTTCAGCTTTCTGAACACAGGAGGGAATTAGTTAATGTCAGGAAAATATAATATGTGGTTGGACAAAGAGAACTAATTACTACTGTTGAGAGTTCAAGTATAGAGCCCAATTAAGATCCTAGGTGTGTAGAATTTATAAATCAATAAAATCAGTTTCCTAAAATATATTATTGACATAACATACCTAGACATTAATATTGTAGAAATAGGTAGTTGTAGAATGAAGAGCAAAGAAAAAGAAAATGGAAAAACAAATGTTATTTTCTCTATATACTTGACTTTGAGGGAGAGAACAGAACATACTGTGAAAAAATAAGGGGAAGGAAGCCCTTAAAATACAGCATAGAATTTATCTTGATTTCCATTCAGTTATTTCTCCTGTCACTGCACATTTACAGGGTATTTGAAATCAGTCTCAACTGCAGGCACTGGAGTTCAGTTAGTTTCCTTATATAAATAAGTCATATATAATTTTCTTATGTGTTTCATAAAACAACAGGTAATCAAATTTTATAGCATCAGTCTGGTTCAGGTAAAACTACTTAGCATAACAATAAGCAGAATTTATTCAGAAAAGTTGATGGTGAAAGTTTACTATATTACTAAGTACACATAATAATGCATTTTTGGCATAAATATTAACTCTACTATCTAGAAAAGAACACAGAAGTTTCTTGACAGAAAACAACTATCTCAAAGAGCAAACTGGCAACAGACAGAAGAAAATGAGTATTTCTAAACTGAGTGAATATGAGTTTTAAAGGTTAGTAACACTGAAGGCTCTTCTAGCATTTCAGCACAGAACATTTCAAGACCCAGTGTCTATTGGCTGCTCTTCCACATCATGGCTGCTGTTGACCAAACTTTCCTTAAGCTGATGTGTATCAATTCACATATTGAGCAGATAGCCATTTCTCTATCTGCTTCCTGCACAAATATACTTTAGGACACCATTACGTACTTACTGAGATATCACACTAACATTTTCAAATATTGATTATTATATATTGACCTTATTTTCCATAAAAGTGCTAAATTCAGATTTTAAAGAAAATTGTTTCCCCAATGGTGGCAACAGCTAAACAAGGAATGACATTCAAGAGGAAAACAAGAGACCAGAGGATTTGGCTATTCTACACCTATTTTATTTTAAGTCCCTGACCACTAGGTGACTTCCATGACAAATACTGCAGTTGATACATTTACTAATCTTTATGTGTTCTCATAAAGGGTATTTTACACATACCCTGACTAGACTCAGACTAGTTAAGGATGGTTAGCTATCATGTTGTGGAATAAGCATTTCTCTCAGGATTTTTCATTTCCATATCTCTTATCATGAGATTAAGAGACTAAGAAAGGAGCAATGATGATGTAGGGAACTGTGAACACTAAATACAGTATGATACCTTGGACTGTACTTGGGACATAAAGAAAACATAAATGCAATTAGTGTTTTGAAGAGATATAAACAATCCCATGTTTACTACAGCATTATGCATTATAGCCACTCTTAGGAAATAGCTTAAGTGTGCCTTGACAGATGAATAGGTAAACACACACACACACACACACATACATGCACACACATGCAGGCACACACACTGGATGTTAATCATTTTTAAGAAAAGATAGAAATCCTGTCATTTGCAACAACACAGATGGCCTGTGAGAGCACTATGTCAAGTAATAGGCAGAGAAAGACAAAGACAATATGACCACACTATATGTGGAGTCTTAAAAATAAGTGGGTAGATAGAAAGGACAGGTGGATGCCAGAAGAAGGGCATATGAGTGGTGATCAAAAGAAACAAACTTAAAATTCTAAAATAAATAAGTCCTGGAGAGGCAATGTCAGCATGGTGATTATATTTAGCAATAGTATATGTTATATTTGATACTTGCTAGGCAGATATATCTTAAATCCTCATCACAGGAATATTATGTAAATATTTGAGGATGTATGTTAACTATAATTTTCATGATGATCATTGCATGATGCTATGCTTATAACAAATAATTATACAGCTGTAACTGATGTATACCTGAAATTAATATAATGTTATATGGCAATTATATCTCGCTTTTAAAAAGAAAATGCTCAGGGCCTCCCTGGTGGCCAAGGGGTTAAGATGCAGCCTACAAAGTTATCCGTGGTCACTGCAGCATGAGTTGGATCCCTGGCCAGGGAGCCAACCACATGGTGCTGCAGAGCTCTCCTGACTTGCCTGATGCTTCCCTCAGCAGTGTATTTCAGTCAATCTGCCTTTTCTGTTTCACACACTATCTCTGGTGAATCTTCTAACCCCCCCACACACACCTCTGGCCTGTACCCCAGTTCTTGTATGCATAAATAAATAAATCTTTAAAAAATACTCTACTCATTAAATGTGTCAGCCTCTGTAAGAAATACTAAGTGATTTCTATGATAATTTTTGGTTTTATACAACACTAAAATCTCATCAAAAGTGAATTTGTGTTTAGATTTATATCAGAAAATGTCATTAGGAAAAGACCGATGTTGTTTTCAAATAACAATTTTGATCACTGAAAATGTGCTAAAGTAGAACTGCATATCATTAAGAAAATATGATAATGAAGACAAATAGCCACGTTTGAAAGAGTTCTTTAAACCAATTTTATTATTTAATTATCTGTACTTTTATTTCTTTTTAATTTTGTTCCAACTAATTAATTAAACATTGTATAATTTATTTCAATTTTTTGTTCATTAGTAACCGCTCAGAAGATAGTTTATACAATTCCTCTCTGTTAAACACCTCTACTTAATTTTTATCTCCCTTGTTACTTTTCTGCTCTATATGACTTCTGATATAGCTCTGGCACATCAATTTGATCTCAAGCATTTCTTTTATGTATTTTAAAACCCTTTCAACATTTAATCTATCTCCCTTTTCTTAAAAACCTGGTATCTATTATCTTTTCCTCAGTAATATGTATTGTGTTTCATAGTGGATGTTGAAAGAATTTTAAGTGATTCCATTAAGCAAATAAAAGAGGTCTTTGGTAAATCTTTTTGGAAATCCATAGAAAAAAAATTTTAAGATTTGTTTTATTTATTTATGCATAGAAGAGCTGGGGTATAGGCCAGAGGTGCAGGGGATAGGGATGAGTTGATTCACCAGAAAGAGGCAGAGTGGGGAACAGAACAGGCAGATTGACTGAAAAACACTGCTGAGGGGAGCAGCGGTTCAGACAGGAGGGGTCTGCTGCACCATGTGTGTCAGCTCCGTGGCCAGGGATCAAACTCATGTTGCAGTGGGTGCAGATAGCTTCACAGTGCTGATATTTTACCCCTTTCACCACTAGGGAGGCTCAATTTCCCTACAAAATCTTTCTCTGAATTCTATTTTTTTTCCCAATGACAAAATAATTTGCTGTCCCACAACTTACTTTTAACCAAAACAATGTTTTCAGGGTATTTTTGGGATCACAGTTCAAATGAGCAGAAAACAGTTTCAAAATAGCCCCATATTGGACATGGGAACATCCTCCCCCGGAAAAAAGACGCATCTGTTACAATGAAAGCAACCTAAATTGACACATCATTATCACCCAAAATTCTATTTTTTATTAAGATTCTCTCTGGTGATGTACATTTTATGTACTTTGACAAGTGTAATGACAGGTATCTATAACTGTATTTAAATATGAATCTTTCACTGACGAAAAGTTCTCTCTATTCAACTATATTCATTTTCCCCAATAATCATCCCAACTAACTCTTGGTATCTAAAGAACTTTTTAATGTCTCCATTGTTTTGCCTGTTCCAGAAGTTGCATGGTTAACATCACGGAGAAGGTGGTCTTTATATTATCTTCTTTTGCATGCTTAAGTTAATGAAGTGGCCCCCACACCTTTCCATGATTTCATAACTCACTTTGGTTTTTTTTTTTTTTTTTTTTTTATAGAGGCATGTTTATTTATTTATTTGTTTGCTTGTTTGTTTGTTTGTTTATACATGCACTGGATACAGTCAGAAGCTTGGGAGGGTGAGAGAATTCACCAGAGCCAGAGCAGGAAGCAGAGCAGGCAGAAGGACCGAAGTACACTGCTGAGGGGAGCAGCGGGCGGCAGGAGAGGTCTGCGCGCCACGTGGGACCCTCCTCCAGTGGCCGGGGAGCAGCCGGGGATCGAACCGGCGCCACAGAGGCTGCGGGCAGCCTCGCAACCCAGCGCTCAACCGCTGCGCCACCGGGGAGGCCCTCACTTTGGTTTTTGGCTGAATAATATTCCCTTATCTGGATGTAACACAGTTGATCCTTTCACCTTCAGAAGGACGTCTTAGTTGCTGTCAAACTTTGTCTATGACTATTATGAGTAAAGTCACTATAAATATCCACATGTAAGTAAAATGCTCTTATTTTGGGTCTGGATCCAATGACTAGCCATTTACTTGTAAAAATAGGCAGGTATGTTGTAGGTATACATTTACCTTTAGTTATTCAGCTTAAGTTTTACATGAATTTTTTTAAATTCTGGTAAATGAGTGGAATATTAGCCATTCTGTTTTCAACATCATGAATTATTGGATTTTTTCTTCACTAGTTACTGCGGTTTATTTCAACAAGCTTAGGAATGCTGACCCACAGGAGCCACTTTAAAACAAATTCTACTTTAAGATTGCTTTGTAACACAAAGGATTTCCACATGCCACTAAAGGATGCTTATGTGAATGCTCTACTGAGAAAATAAAGATATTTTAATTTTAGATTCAACTTATCTAAATCAAGGGAATTTTTGTTACATGGGTGTGTCCAAAAAGCCCAGATTTTTAAACAGAATTATTATTCAGAAACATTTTCTTTCATAATTCCCTCATAATTATAGTATTGCAATATATAATTTGGCCCAGATGTGTGTGTGTGTGTGTGTGTATGTTTCTTCAGTTAACCCTGTAAGTAGGGTTTATATATAGTCATACCACTGCACAAAAATTACTAAGCATCGATTTAATTTGCACATTTAAAGAAAAGTGTTAGTTTAGTGGCCACTTTAAATTACTTATTCTAATTCTCTCACTCATTCTACTCATGATGGTGATTGAATATAAAATCTATGAGATATTTCTTAGTCTATTCATTCACATGAATCCCTTTATTTTTATATGTTTGCTAATTATATGTGTTTTCAAATTAATTGTGTGTTTCCTTGGAAAACAGTGTTTGACACCAAACTTTTCTCATGGCATTCTTCATCTCTGTATTCCTCAGTGTATAGATTAAGGGATTGAACATGGGAGCAACGATAGTGTAAAATAGTGCAAATATTTTATCCTCAGAGTAAGTAGTTGGAGGTCTAAGGTAGATAAAAATGGAAGGAACAAAAAATAAGAGAACAACAGTGATATGAGACCCACAGGTAGAGAGGGCTTTTCGTCTTCCCTCAGCTGATTGATTTCTTAAGGTGAATAATATAACAACATAAGAAAAGAATAAGACAATAAAGGTAACTAGGGCAACCAAGCCTGAATTGGCAATCACAAGAACACCAGTGAGGTAGGTATCAGTACAAGCAACTTTAAGAACTGGGAGGATATCACAAAAATAGTGATCAATCTCATTAGGACCACAGAAGGGCAACTGAATTATCATAGATAACTGAGGAAATGAATGGACCGCTCCACCCACCCAAGCAGCTAAGACCAAGAGATTACATCTTGTTCTGTTTATGATAAGCATGTAGTGGAGAGGTTTACAGATGGCAACATAGCGATCATAAGCCATAGCAGTAAGAATGAAGATCTCAATGCTTCCAAAGAAATGCACAGCAAATACCTGAAACATGCAGTTACCAAAGGAAATGGTCTTTCTCTCCACCAGCAAGTCACCAATTAACTTAGGTGTAACAGTGGAGGTATAGCAGATGTCCATGGATGACAAGTGGATGAGGAAATAGTACATTGGTTGTTCAAAAAGAGGACTGCACCGAATAGAGACAAGGATCACAAGATTTCCTACCAACAGGGTAATATAACAGAATAAGAAGAGCACAAAGCAAAATGTTTCTATATTCTTGTCATAAGAAAGTCCCAGAAGAACAAATTCTGAGATGTTTCCCTGGTTTTCCATGCATTTGAGTTTGGTGTAAGTATACACAAATAACTTATCTGAAACAAATAAAACACACATTTTGAGTAATTATAACAATTTACATTATGAACACAGGTGTGTAATTTTATCAAAATTTAACATAACTTATCAATACATAGATTAATGTGGATACTTTTAAATTATGTTGACTTGTTAAAATAAGCTCATTTATTTTTTATTGTCTCATAAATATTTGTGGAAATTTTATAAAGAGAATGACTATATTTTTCAACTGTATCAGTAATGATTTTAAGTATCTATGTGATAATTTGAAACACTGTTAATAAATCCCGATTTTGTTAATTAGATAACAAAGTTTTTTTTTAATTATAAGAATGTTTTTGCATATATAGCTAATGTGTGTACCTAATATAGAAGCTCAACTTTCCTTTTTTCTACTTCTATGTGGCTAAATAACATTAATTTTTTAAAATTGAATCCTCAGAAAATACAAATATGTCTAAACTTTCCTATCTGAATGAACAATTTAATTTGTATACAGCTCACTCTGTTGTAATATGCAGCCATGCATTGCCAATGGATTATGCTAAAGCAATATAATTGCTATTGTATTAAAAGCTATAGAATGGTTAAAAGCCACATAGCAAAAGAATGTGAACTAATGACTGAAATTGTGAAATCTGAAGACCAAATTATTTATTTCTCCCATTTACATTTCATGCTTTAAATCTATTTATGTGTATGTAATGTGATTGAAGTTTATGATGGAAATAATTATAAAATAAATAAGATCATTACACCAGGTATGTTTAAATTGTCCATATTGTAGTTTTTGTTAGAAATATGTGTTTATATATAATCTGTGGAATTAAATGGCATTAAGAGAAGATAATATAGAGGGTGAATTTAAACAACTTTATTATCAGGTAACAATGATAATTGTTGCCAAGATAGATAAATGAAACAATCATAACTTTATACTTTTGTACATGATGTGTAATCTTAAGGCATTATTAAATTAATGCCGATTGAGTTAAAGATAGTGAAAGTCCACCACCAGCATGTTTTAGTGAGTAAGAGAATTTTCTGTCCACACCAGGATTACAAAAGCTATTACCCCTCTACCTTAGTTTGATTGAATGTGACAGTCATACCTGGGCAGCCAGATGTCCACTAGAAAAAAAAAATAACTTTTGTACTCAAGTTATATACAAATCATAAACTCTAGTGATTCTCAAAATAAATACTCATGTTTTATAACAGGAGGCTTTTATAATTGCCAAATAAATAATAAATAAGCATGTAAAATGGCTAATACTGTAGGAAATATATCCTATTTTTAATGATTATCCAAAAGTCTAATTTCACAATGGAGTAACTTTTAGTTTGTCCTACTTTGATATGGGAACAACCATAGTCATCCAGTGTTCAACAGTTAATCATGACTAAATTTAGGGGAGCAGACAAAATAGACCTGTCTTCCACTTAATTGCAACTGATATGGATTCTTTGATAATATGGACTTTTAATGTTAGTGTTAGATACATTTATTTATCTAAATAATTTGATATAAAGAGAATGATTACATAAGTAGATGTGAACAATGTAAGGATAGAAATTACTTGACTAAGCCAAATCTCTGATTTAAAATAGAAGAGACACAGAGTTCAAGCAACATCTCAGGATTAGAAAGAAACAAACTGAGAATCGAGAAGAATGAAATTCTTATACTTCCTCACCCTGATGGGGAATTTCTTCAGTGAGACCCAAGAGGTACTTCAGAAGGATGTCTTGGTGTAAAGCAATGGAAGACTATTTTCAACCCTCCTCTGAGTAGAAAAGAATATACCAGATAGTCAGGTATCAGAATATCCAGTTTGTCTTTCTGAGTATTTTTTTTTAATTTTTATTTTTTTATATATTTCTTACATCATTTTTCATTTTTGCACAATGTATGCATTTTCATTTTGGTTGTATTCCCCATAAAATCGCACCCCCCTTATTTCTGAGTATTTTTATATGTTGAAAGATAAGGAATTATTAACATGCTCATGTACTCTAGAATTCACTGAATCTAAAAAGATTCAAGCAATTTATATTCAATTTTACAAAATATATATTGCCTAAACCAGAATTCTTGCTAATTTTCTAGATCATCATTGACATTTTATCTATAAAAACTCTGAAAGTGACATAATGTTATCTATGGGGACTAGATACATAATCAGTGTTGTGGGACAAGGTAAAAAGGGTAAGAGAAAAGTGAGTTGAGAATTACTGTCATTAAAAATAACATTTGAACACAGAGATATTCGTGAAAGCGTCTGTGTGAAAATTGAAGTCATAATTGATGATTAATGAATATCAGGTAATCACAGCACAGAAGAATAAGAGCATCACAGAAACATTGGGGAGTCTTCACACTCACTAGTGAGATGTTTGAGCTAATGGTTTCATCTCGTTTAGCTTTGTTTTTCTCATCTATATAATTAAGATATCATTACATCATTTAGAAATATATTAGAAATTATGTAATAGGTGATAGGAAATACGCCAGTGACATGTGAGGTCAAGGCAGTCATTTTATTTTTATAGGTTTTCTCCTTTGAGTGATTACAGTTTAGAACCATCGAAACTGTCATGCACACTGATTTTTCCATGAATTCAAATGGAAAATTGAGAAAAAAAGCAAAAAGATTCACAGCATATGTTTAATCCCTGCGACCAGGTAAATCTCAATTTCAAGTATCCATCACTGAAAACATTAAGCTAGTTGAATGATAGACGGATCCCCTTGAGGAATTTGTAGCCCTACTAAGTAGCCTGTTATGTTTTGCAATATAAAAATAATGTTAAAGAATTAATTACCTTGCATCTTTGGTAGTACTGGAATAAATCTCGAGTGCACTTTTACTGAAATTACTAGAAAAAGAATAAGGTTTACATGACACATTATCTTAATGCATCAGAGTGTAGCATGGTTTAAACTTACCTTAATTGACTCAGGTGATTTAATCTATTTTAGGATGAAAGGTGTTTTGAAATATACGAATGTCTTCATTTTGGAGATGTTCAAGCCATGCTATTTCTTAAGGGTAACAGTGAGGGTTGAACAAAAATATGAGAAAGGGTCATAATAAAATTTGCTGACAACTTGAGCCTACTATAACTTGTGTTCCCTGTTCTCAAGTAGAATTTTACTTGTAAATAATTCATAATTAAACCTGAGGATGTGAAAAGCATTTCATAGTAATAAAAATAGCATATGCTATAAAAGAGGTAAAACAGCCAGGCTAAAACTTTATAGAGTAGAAACAGAAAGCATATAGTTAGCTAAGCACAGGGTTGGTGAGACCCTCCTCTTATCAAAGTGTCATGGCTAATTGACTAACCATCTGATCTGAGTGTTCTCAGGTAATTTCAGGCTGCCTGTTCAAAAATCCCACCCCGATACTCACTTAGCCATGTTGCCTTCAGCATCAAAATCTGAATAAAATGCAGAGAGTTACAAAGCAGCAAGTCAAACATGTCAAATGCTCTGAAAAGATTTTAGAATCTCCACCTCTTATATCCTTCTACAAGCCTTTAAGGTAAGTGGACTTCAAATACTTGTGAAAGCATCAGAGATGCAAGAGGCGCATCTTTATGCCCCAAGAACACAAACTAGGAATTTAAATGCTGTTCTTAAAAACTCTACACTAACTCACAAAAACTTTTTAATACATTATTTTCAATTCCTGACAAAGCTAACTCAAGTGTTTATGTCCTAGTAAACATCTATTTTAATCCATGCCTCAATAAAATGTGCTTCAAAAGGACAGAATATAAACTTAGTGACATTGCCAGAATTAATAGGTCTTGAAAGCTGTAAATAACTATAATCTCAAAGGTCTTTGTTTATACACAGATTCAGACCAAATGTTGGTAAACCACTTCCCCTGGTGATGCCCCTGGTCTCCCTGGCAGATTATTCTCCATATAAATGTCACTTGCCTCCTGTGTTATTTCCCTAGAGTGTAAATGTCAGAAGGAGCAACTCATGAAACTTTATTCTGTACTTTCCAGCTTCTAAACACAGGAGGGAATTAGCTAATGTCTGGAAAATATAATATGTGGCAGGACAAAGAGATCTAATCACTACTGTTGAGAGTCCATGTATGGAACCCCATTATGATCCTAAGTGTGTAGAATACATAAATCATGCAATCAACGACCTACAGAAATAACATGGCTAAGACTAACATTATTGAAAAAAAAGTAGTTGTTGAATAGAAAGTAAAGAAAAATAAAACAAAAGAATAAGTAGTCTTTTCTCTATAAACTTGGTATGGAAGAAAAAAGAATAAAGGACTGTGAAAAATGAGGTGAAGGAAGCCTCAGAGGACAGCATGGCATTTATTCTGATTCTCATTCAGTTCTTCCCCCTATCACTGGGCATTCACTGGTTATTTAGAATCACCATTATTTGCAGGCACTGGGGTTAACACAGTCTCCTTACATAACAAGGCATACTTAATTCGCTTGTACATTTATAACAACAAAAAAATCAAATTTTATGGTGTCAAATCTGGTTCAGGTCAAACTACATAGCAAAATAATAACAAAAATTTATTGAGAATATTGGCTGGTTAAAGTTAATTTTATTACTTAGTACATATAATAATACATTATTAGCATAAATCTTAAATCCACTCTGGATAAGAGCACAGAAGGTTCTTTCAATGAACTCAGAACTGCTGACCCAGGGGAACTACTTGAAAACATATTCTACTTTAGTGATTTCCTTGTAGACAAAATATTTCTAAATGCCACTACAGGATGTTTAAATGAATGCTCTATGGGAAATTTAAAGATATTAATATTATTTTTAGATTTCAACTTCTCTAATACTAGGGAATGTGTGTCACAAAGTGTTCTGGCCAATAAGCCCCAGTTTTTTTAACAGAATTATTATTTTAATTTTTTTTTCCAAAATGCACTCACATATACTATTGCAATATGAGCTTTGGTCCAGTTTGCAATATGAGTTTTGGTCCAGGTGTGTTTGTGTGTATGTTTCTTCAGTTAACCCTGTAAGTAGGGTTTATATATAGTCATACCACTGCACAAAAATTACTAAGCATCGATTTAATTTGCACATTTAAAGAAAAGTGTTAGTTTAGTGGCCACTTTAAATTACTGATTCTAATTCTCTCACTCATTCTACTCATGATGGTGATTGAATATAAAATCTATGAGATATTTCTTAGTCTATTCATTCACATGAATCCCTTTATTTTTATATGTTTGCTAATTATATGTGTTTTCAAATTAATTGTGTGTTTCCTTGGAAAACAGTGTTTGACACCAAACTTTTCTCATGGCATTCTTCATCTCTGTATTCCTCAGTGTATAGATTAAGGGATTGAACATGGGAGCAACGATAGTGTAAAATAGTGCAAATATTTTATCCTCAGAGTAAGTAGTTGGAGGTCTAAGGTAGATAAAAATGGAAGGAACAAAATATAAAAGAACCACAGTGATATGAGACCCACAGGTAGAGAGGGCTTTGTGTCTTCCCTCAGCTGACTGATTTCTTAAGGTGAATAATATAACCACATAAGAAAAGAATAAAACAATAAAGGTAACTAGAGCAACCATCCCTGAATCAGCAATCACAAGGGTACCATTGATATAAATATCAGTACAGGCAACTTTAAGGATTGGGAGGATATCACAAAAATAGTGATCAATTTCATTAGGGCCACAGAAGGGCATATGAATTGCCATAGATAATTGAGGAAAGGAATGGGCAGCTCCACCCACCCAAGCAGCTAAGACTAGGAGATTGCATCTTGTCCTGTTCATGATAAGCATGTAGTGGAGAGGTTTACAGATGGCAACATAGCGATCATAAGCCATGGCAGTAAGAATGAAGATTTCAATGCCTCCAAAGAAGTGCATTGTAAATAACTGCACCATGCAGTTATCAAAGGAAATGGTCTTTCTCTCCACCAGCAGGTCACCAATTAATTTGGGTGTAACAGTTGTGGTGTAGCAGATGTCCATGATGGCCAAGTGGATAAGGAAATAGTACATTGGCTGGTCAAAAAGAGGACTACATCGAATGGAGACAATGATCATAAGATTTCCAACCAATATGACAATATAACAGAATAAGAAGAGCAAAAAGCAAAATATTTCTATGTTCTTATTAGAAGAAAGTCCCAGAAGAATGAATTCTGAGATGTTCCTCTGGTTTTCCATACATTTGAATTTGGTGTACATTATACATGTTAAGCTATCTGAAACAAATAAAACACAAATTTGTAGAATTTATAACAATTACAGAAAGAACAAAATGAGGTACAATGAGAAAAATATAGATTAACATCTATACATTGATATTAATTATGTTGATATATTAAAATAACCTAACTTATAATATATTAAGTAAATATAATATATAACATACATTATTTGTATATGATATGTACTAAATAAATATAATAATAAATTATAATTTAACATTTTAATTGTCTTAAATATTTGGGGAAAATTTTATAATGGGAATGAATATATATTTTTTCAATTATATCAGCAGTGATGATAAGTATATAAGTGATATTTTGGAAACATATTTACCTATGTTAGATAACAAATATTTTAAAATATAAGTAAAGAATATTTCCCATATATTGTAAATATATATATATATACCTAATATATAAGCTCAAATTTCCATTTTCTACTACTTGCCGCTCAACTTCCTAAATTTCCTGAAAGTGAGTTCCTGGGAAACACAAATGTGAGTAAACATTCCAATCTGAATGCTAAATTTAATATGTGTAGAGTGCACTCTTTTGTAATATGTAGTCAAATATTGCCAATGGATTATTCTAAAGCAATATAATTGCTTTTGTATTAAAAGCCATAGAATGGTTAAAAGCTATATAGTCAAAGAATGTGCACTAATGACCAAAATTGTGAAAACTAATGAACATATTATGCATTCCTCTTATTTATATTTACATGTTAAGACAATTTTTGTGTATGTATTGCCAGTGATGTTTATGATGGAAATCATTAAAGAATAAAATCATATATTGCCCAGGTATGTTTAAATTATCCATATTGTGGAAATAATAGAGTTTTCATTTTATTATATATACTCTATGGAACTAATGTCAATGTGAGAAGATAATACAGAGGGTAACTTTAACCAAATTTTATTGTAGGTAACAATGATATTTGTTGCAAAGATAAATGAAACAATCACAGATTTTCACCTTTTGTACATGATGTCTGATCTTAAGGCATTGCTTAAGAAATGCCTTAAGGGTAGAAAGAATCCACTTCCAGGACATATTTTAGTCAGTGATGAGGAATTTCCTGTCAATACCAGTTTACAAAAGCTATTCCACATCTTCCCTAGACTGGATTGGGTGTGATCGCCATACCTGGGCAACCAGGTGTCTATTAGAAAGAAAAAAAAAATATATTGTAGTCAATTTATATAAAAAGCATCAACTCTAATAATTCTCAAAATAAATCATATACTTTACAGCCTAAGAGGGTATTACAGTTTTCAAATAACTAATAGGTAGGCATGTAAAAAATGGTGAATTAGAAAGTAAATATTATTTTAAATGATTATTCAAAGCTTAATTCCACAATGGAGTAAATTTTAGTTTGTCCTACTTTATTTGAGAACAATTACAGTCATACAATGCTCAACATTAACTATGAGAAAAGAATATTGGATAATTTAAGGGAATAGGCATAACTGACCCGCCTGCTATGTAATTGAAACTGATACTGATTCTTTGCTAATGTGGAGATTCAATGTTAGATATTTAGATATAGCTATTTAACTAAAGTAGCTTGATTTAATGATACTTATTACATAAACGGATATTAACAACATAAGGGTAGAAATCACATGACAAAGCTGAATCTCTGATTTAAAACAGAAGAGACACGGAAGAAGAGAATCTAAGTAACATTTCAGGATTAGAAAGGAACACACTGAGATTGGAAGATTGATTTACTATTATAAAAATAACATTTGAACCCAAAGTTATTCATGAAAGCTTCTGTGTGAAAACTGGTCATAACTGATGATTAATGAATATCAGGCAATCACTGCACAGCAGAATAGGAACAGCAGAGATATACTGGGGAGTATTCACACTCACCAGTGTGATGCTTTAGCTAATGGTTTCATCTCTTCTAGCCTTGTTTTTCTCATTTATTCAATTAAGATATCATTACATAATTCAGAGGTAATTAGGAATTATGTAATAGGTAATTGGAAATACACCAGTGACAAGTGAAGTCAAGACAGTCAATTTCTTTTTATGAGTTTTCTCAACTAATTAGTTTAGAAACAGAAACTCATGCACACTTATTTTTTAATCATATGAAATGGAAAAAAATAAGAAAAAGAGGAAAGAGATTCACAGAATGGATTTAGTAACTGTGACATAGCAAATTTGAATTTCAAATATCAATTACTGAAAACATTAAGCTACTTGGATGATAGATTGAACCTGCTGGGGAGTGTATAGCCCTATTCCAAAATATTGTATGTTTTGTGCTCTTAAAATAAAGTAAATAATTACTTTGCATATTTGGTAGTACTGAATAAAAAATCTGAGTGCACTTTTACATAAGTTACTTGAATACATATAAAGTTTCCATCACATACTCTTTTAATAAGTCAGAAGAAACATGATACAAACTTACCTTCCTTGACTCAGAATAGTAACCTATTTTCGTAAGGCCGGTGTTTTGAAATATCAGATAACATTTTGGAGATGTTCAAGCATAAACAGTTTTATTCCTTAATAGTAAACAGGGAAGGATGAACATAAACATGAGAAAGGATCATAATAAAATTCATTGACAACTGGAAACTGCGATAAATTATTTTCCCTGTTCTCAAGTGAAATTATATTGTACAAATTCATTATTAAACTTGAAGGATAATAAAATCATGTCATAGTAATAAAAATAGCACATGCTGCAAAAGGGGTAAAACATTCAGGCTGAAACTATAGAGAGTTTAAAGCATATAGCTAGCAAAGCACATGGTTGGAGAGACCCTCCTCATACCAAGCTGTCATGGCTAATTGACTAACCATCTGATATGAGTGTCTGTTAGATAATTTCAGGCTGCCTATGTAAATATTCCACCCCAATACTCACTTAACCATATTGTCTTCAGCATCAAAATCTGAATAAAATTCAGAGAGTTACGAAGCAGCAAGTCAAACATGTCCAAATACTCTGTAAATGTTTTAGGAATCTCCACCTCTCATATCCTTCTACAGGCATATGAAGTAAGTGGACTTCAAATACTCATGAAAGCATTAGAGATACAAGAGGTGCATCTTTATTCCCCAAGAACACAGGCTAAGAATTTAAATGCTGGTCTTAACAACTCTACACTAGCTCACAAAGAATGTTTTAAAAATGCATTTTTTTAATTGATGACAAATATAATCCAAGTATTTATGTCCTAGTAAACTTCTATTTTAACCTATGCCTCAATAAAATGTGTTTCAAAAGGACAGAATATAAACTTAGTGACATTGCCAGAATTAATAGGTTTTTGAAAGCTGTAAATAACATAATCCCAAAGGTCTTTGTTTATGCACAGGTTCAGATCATATGCTGGTAAACCACTACCCTTGGTGATACCCCTATTCTCCCTGACAGCTTGTTTTCCATATTAACTTCGTTTGCCTCCTGTGTTATTTCCCTAGAGTGCAAATGTCAGTTAGAAGGAGCAGCTCATGAAACTTTGTTCTGTACTTTCCAGCTTTCTGAACACAGGAGGGAATTAGCTAATGTCAGGAAAATATAATATGTGGTAGGACAAAGAGAACGAATCACTACTGTTGAGAGTCCAAGTATGGAGCCCAATTAAGATCCTAGGTGGATAGAATATGTAAATCATAAAGATTGACCTGCAGTATGTTGTTGAAATAAAATAGCTTGTGATGAACATTATTGAAAAGCGTAGTCGTGGAATAGAAAACAACAGAAATGAAAATAAAAGAATAAATAGTCTTTTCTCGATAAACTTGGCATGGAAGTAAAATGAATAAAATACTGTGAAAAAATAAGGGGAAGGAAGCCCTCATAGTATGGTACAACATTTATTCTTATTCCCATTCAGTTTTTCCCCTATCACTGTGCATTCATAGGTTATTTAGAATCACCATTATTTGCAGGCACTGGAGTTCACTTAGTCTCCCTATATAACAAGCCATACCTAATTTGCTTATGTGTTTAACAAGACAAGAGAACATCATATTTTGTGATGTCAAATCTGGTTCATATCAAACTATTTAGAAAAATAATAACCAAAATTTATAGAAAATATTGGGTAGTTAAAGTTAATTGTATTGCTTAGTACATATAATAGTGCATTATTAGCCTAAATCTTAGCTACACTCTGTGGATAAGAATACAGAAGGTTCTTGAGGTTAAACAATTATCTCAAAGCCAGTTGGCAAAAGACAGATGAAAATGAGTATTTCTAAGCTGAGCGCTTGTGTCTGGGTTTTAAAGGTCAGTAATGCTGAAGGTTTCTCTTCAGTTCAGCACAGAACACATCAAGATCCAATGTTTACTGGCTCTCATTTCCACATCATGGCTGCCTTGACCAAACTTTACTCAATCTGGTGTGTATCAATTCATTGTGTGTATCAATTCATTCAGAAGGAACAGATGGTCATTTATTTATGTGCTTCCTGCACAAATACACTTTGGGACAACTTTAGGCACTCACTCAGATATCACACTAACATCTTCAAATTTTGATTGTTATCTACTGATCATATTTTCCACAATCATGCTAAAATCACATTTAAAAATGCCATTCCACATGAATAGAAATAGTAAAATTGTTTTCACAATTATATTGTCACCAAATGCAAGTCTCTATTTCTTGATGTAACACAGTTTATCCTTTCAACGACCAAAGGATATCTTCACTGCTGTGAAAGTTTGTCTATTATGAATAAAGTTGGTGTGAAGATTTTTATTCAGAACGAATACTCTTTTTTTTTTCATCTTTTTTTTGAATAATAAATTTTATTTTTATATTCCCCATACAATTGCAACCCCCCATTCTGATGCCAATCCCTCCCCTCCCGCCCCCCACCCCCCAAAAAGTGTCTCTGGTTCATAGTTTTTTGTTGATTCTGATTTTCACTTTCTTATAGTTATTCATTTTCCTGGTCCCTTATTTTGGTTTTCTAGATTCCTGCTGTGAGTGAGACCATCCGGTATTTTTCTTTTTCTGTCTGGCTTATTTTGCTGGGCATGATCCCTTCCAGCGCCATCCATGTTGCTGCAAATTGCATGTGTTTATCTTTATTGAATGCTGAGTAATATTCCATGGTATATATGTACCACATCTTCTTGATCCAGTCATCTAGTTTTGGGCATTTGGGCTGTTTCCAAAGCTTAGCTATTTTAAATAGTGCTGCTATAAACATAGTGGTGCAGGTGCTCTTTGGAATTGATGTTTCTGGGTTTTAAAGGTCAGTAATGCTGCAGGCTTTTCTAGCGTTGCAGCTCGGAACATATCAAGACCCCTTGTTTACTGGCTCTCACTTCCACATCATGGTTGCTTTGACCAAACTTTACTGATGTGTATGAATTCACAGAAGGAGCAGATGGTCGATTCTCTGTGTGCTTCCTGCACAAGCATACCTTAGGACACCCTTAGGCATTCATTCAGATATCACACTGACATTTTCCAGATTTGATTGTTACCTATTGTTCATATTTTCCACAATCTGGCTAACTTCACTTAAAAAAAAATGACAGGGCCTCCCCTGGTGGCGCAGCGGTTGAGCACTGGGCTGCGAGGCTGCCCGCAGCCTCTGCAGCACCGGTTCGTTCCCCGGCCGCCGGCAAGGGTCCCACAAAATAAATAAATAAATAAATAAATAAATTTAAAGATTAAAAAAATAAATAAATAATAAAAATAAAAAAAGACATTCCACTTCAATAGAAATATTACCAAAGTTTTCACAATGAAATTGTCACCAAATACAGGTCTCCATTTTTTTTTTTTTTAAGATTTATTTATTTATTTTTTATACAAGCACTGGGTACAGTCAGAAGTGCGGGAGGGTGAGAGCAGTCACCAGAGCCAGAACGGGGAGCAGAGCAGGCAGAAGGACCGAAGTACACTGCTGAGGGGAGCAGCGGGCGGCAGGAGAGGTCTGCGCGCCATGCGGGACCCTCCTCCAGTGGCCGGGGAGCAGCCGGGGATCGAACCGGCGCTGCAGAGGCTGCGGGCAGCTTCGCAACCCAGCGTTCAACCGCTGCGCCACCTGGGAGGCCCAGGTCTCCATTTCTTCAGCCAATAAGAGGAAACAACATTTAAGGAGAACGGACATATATAGTCTAATTTGCTAAATGTTTGGGGAGGGTAGCGGAGTTGTGACTGACATACCACCATCCTGCCCTTGTGCAGAGGGCAGGGACATTTATCCAGAGTTATAAGGGAGTAGAAGGCAGTTAGCAAGCAAGATTTAGCATGTTCATCCTCGTGAATCAGGTGCCTGGAGATTCAAGCTGACATCAGGTTACTTTGCTATCACCCTGTGGTCAAAAATTTTGATACTTTCTTTTTAAGGATGTTCTTTTTTCCTTCAAATGTAGGTTGTCACCCTGGAGGTTGTTACAACACAAGGGTAAATAGGAGAGTGGATGGCTCATCTGGTGGGACAGCATGGGAGAGAGGTCCTTTTATCACTGTATCACAATTATTGCTATATTGAAAATTGCTGGTGATTTATAATGATAGAAAGCTAGCATCACTGAAAAGTATCAGATAAATATTTGACTCAACATTGAAGCAATGCTCAGAACTTGTTCTGCAAAGTCCCAGTCTGATCTTTACAGACACATCACCCAAAGCAGTGATAGTGAAGGCAAAGATAAACAGCTGGGACTACATCAAATTAAAGAGCTTTTGCACAGCAAAAGAGACAATAACAAAAACAAAGAGAAACCCCACCAACTGGGAGAACATTTTTGCACCCAACACTAATGATAAAGGACTGATCACAAAAATCTGCAAAGAGCTGATGAGACTCAACAACAACAAAGAAAATAATCCAGTCAAAAAATGGGCAGAAGAGCTTAAAAGAAACTTCTCTGAAAAGGAAGTGCAAATGGCCAACAGGCATATGAAAAAATGTTCAACATCACTTGTCATCAGGGAAATGCAAATCAAAACTACCATGAGATACCATCTTACACCAGTGAGAATGGCACATATTAAAAAAACTAGCAACAACAAATGTTGGCGAGGGTGCGGAGAAAAAGGAACTCTTCTGCACTGTTGGTGGGAGTGCAAACTGGTCCAACCACTGTGGAAAGCTGTGTGGAGATTTCTGGACCTACTAAACATAGAGCTTCCATATGATCCAGCAATTCCACTCCTAGGTATTTACCCAAAGGACACAGAAACATCAATTCCAAAGAACACCTGCACCCCTATGTTTATAGCAGCACTGTTTACAATAGCTAAGCTTTGGAAACAACCCAAATGCCCAAAAATAGATGACTGGATCAAGAAGATGTGGTACATATATACCATGGAATATTACTCAGCATTCAAAAAAGATAAACACATGCAATTTGCAGCAACATGGATGGCGCTGGAAGGGATCATGCTCAGCGAAATAAGCCAAAAAGAAAAAGAAAAATACCGGATGGTCTCACTCATAGCAGGAATCTAGAAAACTTAAATAAGGGACCAGGAAAATGAATAACTATAAGAAAGTGAAAATCAAAATCAACAAAAAACTATGAACCAGAGACACTTTTAGGGGGGCGGGAGGGGAGGGATTGGGTCAGAATGGGGGGGCTGCAATTGTATGGGGAATATAACAATAAAATTTATTAAAAAAAAAAAAAGTCCCAGTCTGTTTCACAAGGACTGTCAATGTAAGCTCATTGTTCTCCTCTTCCAGTGTGTCTTTTTGCAATTTAATGAACTTGCAAGTGGAAGGACCAGAAATCTAGTTTAGATGTTCTATATGCCCTGTAGATTTACACACATGAGACCTGCTGCTACTTTACCATTTAATAGAGCAGTTGCTGTTTTCTACACTGCAAAAACTCCCATGTTAAATCCCATACGCTACACCTTGAGAAATGCACAGATGTAAGATGCCATTAGGAAACTGTATAGTAAGAAAACTATTCAAATGACAAATAAATGTGGTTGGAATCCCACATTGCCACAAAGGAAGAAGAGCATGTGATTCAAGGACAGCAATGCCCTTCCCTGTGGCCTCAGCATAAAACTTGGCATACAGAAAAGAGCCATCCTCATCTATTCTGCATTTTCCTGCCTGGATTCCATCAGCATTTCTCTGTCACCCACATTATCTCTATGAATTGTTGTAACTTGTAAAAGCAAGTTATCCAATCGATACTAATCTTGTTGAAGAGTTGAAGTACAAACAGTAGTTCGTAGGAGATATGCAATTTTGTCTCCAAGTCATTGTAACCCATTTTTTTTAAATTAAGGGTGGGCTGTTTATTTTCTATTAAAAAATGAAGATTTGTATTTTATTGATTTTTTTTGTTTTTTTAGCCTTTTTAATTTTATTTTATATAATTCTTACATCATTTTTCATTTTTGCACAGTGTATGCATTTTCATTTTGGTTATATTCCCCATACAATTTCCACCCCCCCTTTTTTTGACCCTAATCCCTTCTTTCTCTTCCCTCCCCCATGTGTCTCTGGTTTATAGTTGCTTGTTGATTTTGATTTTTTCTTTATTATAATTAGTCTTTTTCCTGGTCCCTTATTTAGGTTTTCTAAATTCCTGCTATGAGTGAGACCATCCAGTATTTTTGTTTTTCTTTCTGGCTTATTTCGCTGAGCATGATCCCTTCCAGCATCACATTTCATTGAAAAACTGATGAAAGGTCTTAACACTCCTTTGGGGAAAAGTGTGCATATGTTCACACACATACCACACATGTAAACTTGAGCCTTAATTAACAGGAAATGAAAAGATGTAGAGCCTCTCTTTGTGTTTTTAAGAACCTAATAACATGACAAAGTATTCTTTGTTGAATTATTTTATGGAGATTTTATGGGAAAATAGTTATTTGATAGGAATCTCCAATATCTTAAATACCATGTGGTTCTGTTCAGAGTGCCTCTATTCCAGCTATATAACTATTTTCTGACTTACAAAATGGTAGTATATTTGTTTCTATCACACACAATAGAAGGCAGATCCAAGTAGAATGCATATTCTAAATATGTTTTGAAATCAGAGACTAAAAAATTATAAAAACATTAATATTACATTTTAAAGGGTGATAGGTAATATTCAATTTGAAAGCACACACAATTACTTTAGGTAGAAACTTTGGAGATTAAATTCCTAAAAACTTAAAATTTTCCGACATTCTCATTCCTGGACAAAACTAATATAGGTATGAGTTGTCATGTCTTCTAAGAAGAAAAAATACTATATTGAGAGTAACTATGACGATTTTACCAAGATAAAGAGAATTTTGTTTAACACAAAGTGATCACAAAAGGCCCCCTAGAGGATGTTTCTAAGCAGTGCAGCTCTGAAGCTTGAAGTGGCCAGTTAAACAAGGAAAGACATTCCAGGGGGATGAGAGACCAGAAGAGTTGGATATTTTACACCTATTTATGTTGAAGTTCCTGACCACAAGATGACTTCCATGACAAATATTCCAGTTGATACATTCACTAATCTTTATGTGTTCACATGGCTTTTTACACTTACCTTTACTATACCCAGACTAATGAAGGATGTTTAGCTATCATTTTGACAGAAGCATGGCTTTTGGCATTTTTCGTTTCTTTTTCTCTGTTGTTATCATGAGATTAAGAATTTAAGAAAGAAACAATGATGAGGAAAAAATTAAGAACACTGAATGCAACATGATATGTTGGTCTGGGTTATGGGACACATAGGGAACATAAATGCAATCACAGTTTTGAAGAAAGATGCAACTCCATGTTCATTGCAGTATTATTCAAAATATCCATGCTTCAGAAACAAGTGTGTCTTGACATATCAGTGGGTAAACACATACACACACAAACAAACACACACACTGGACTGTTACTCATTTTTAAGAAAAGATAGAAATCCTGCCATTTGCAACAAAATGTATGGGCCATGAAAGCATTTTGTTAAGTAATAGGCAGGCAGAGAAAGACAAAGAACACATGCTCTCAATCTTATGTGTAGCCTTAAAAATAAGTGTGTAGATGAAAGGACAGGTATCTGCCAAAAACAGGGCAAGTGAGCAAAATGAGTGAATGTGATCAAAAGGTCCAAACTTCTAATTCAACAATGAATAAATCAAAGTCAGCATGGTGACTATTGTTAATAAAACTATACTTTATATTTGACAGCTGCTAATAAGGTAAATCATAAAAGTTCTCATCTCAGGAATATTGTGTAAACATTTGAGGATGGATGTTATCTACATTATGATGATCATTTCATGATAATATGCTTATGACATAATTATGCAGGTATAACTGATATACACCTGAAGCTAATGTAGTGTTATATTTCCAATATATTTAATTTTAAAAAAGAATATGCTCCCAATTTAATAAAATATGACACCCTCTCTAAGAAATACTAAATGACTTCTATGACAAGTTCTGGTTTTATATAATTAGAAAGTTTCCTCAAAAGTGAATTTGTGTTTAGAAACATATCAGAAAATGAGAAAATGTCATTAGGATAAGACCAATGTTATTTTCAAGTAACAATTTTGATCACTCAATATGTTCCAAAATAGAAATGCATGTCATAAAAAAAAAAAAAGAAAAGAAAAACAAACCACCACCTTTTGAAAGAGTCTTTTTAAATTTATTGTTTAATTGTATGAAATTCTATATCATTTTGGAAGCTTTATTTGGTTCAGATAAGCAATTATACAATGTATAATATACCTATTTTTTTCTTCCTTAGTAACTGCTAAGGTAGTAATTTGTCAATTTCCTCTCTGTTGTAGCACCTTTTCTTAATTTGTTTCCCCTTGTCATTTTTCCATACATCCTGCCTTCTTCTACAGCTCCTGGGAAATGAATTCATCTCACGCATTTCCTTTATGCATTTTCAAACCCTGTTATCATTTAAACTATCCCCATTTTCATAAAATCCTGTTATCCAGTACCCGCCTTTCAATGATAATTTTTGTGTTTCTCTGGAGATCTTAGAGTTTTTTAAGTGATAAATCAAGCACTTATAAAAGGATTTTCATATAATTTTCTTTGATTTCTCTAGAAAATCTTTCTCAACATTTCATTTTTTATTTTAGAAAAATAAAATTTTCATTTTTTTTGCTTTTTCCACAACATTGCATGGTTAACATCACGGAGTAGGTATTCCTGTTAGATTGGCTTTTGTATAGCAAAGTGCATGAAGTGGCCCCCATTCCTTTCTATGACTTTTTAACTCTTCGTTTTCTTTCTTTTTTTTTTTTTTTACTTTTTCTTTTTCTTTTTTTAAAGATTTATTTATTTATTTATACAAGCTCTGGGTACAGTCAGAAGCGGGGGAGGGTTAGAGAATTCACCAGAGCCAGAGCAGGGAGCAGAGCAGGCAGAAGGACCGTAGTACACTGCTGAGGGGAGCAGCCAGCGGCAGGAAAGGTCTGCGCGCCATGCGGGGGACCCTCCTCGGTGGCCGTGGAGAAGCCGGGGATCGCGGCAGCTTCTCAGCAGCTTCGCAGCCCAGCACTCAACCGCTGAGCCACCAGGGAGGCCCTCATTTCGTTTTCTAGATGAAAACATTCCCTTGTCTTGATGTAACACAGTTTATCCTTTCAACTACAAAAGGATGTTTTCATTGCTGTCAGTTTATCTATTATGAATAAAGTGGTGTGAAGATTTTCATTCAGGGCAAATGCTCTTGTTTTGGGACTGGATCCAATAACTAGTCATTTACTTAACTTAAGCAGGTAGTGGTAGGTGAACATACATTTAGTTATTCAGTTTCTTAAGTTTTATGGGATTTATTTTAAAATTCCGGTCAATGGGTGAAATAGCAGCCATCTTATTTTCAGCATCATGAATTGTTGGTTTTGTTCTTCTTCACTAGTTATTGTTGTTTATTTCAATGAACTCAGGGTGCCAACCCATGTTACAGATTCTACTGTAGCAATTTCATTGTGGCACAAAATATTTTTAAATGCCACTACAGGATGTTTAAATGAATGCTTTATGGGGAATTCTAAGATATATTAATTTTAGATTTCAGCATCTCTAATACCAAGAAATGTGTGTCACAATATGTTTTTCCAGGAGCCCAGGCTTTTTAAAATAATATTTTTTTTAAATATTTAAAATATTTTCTTTCAAAACACACTCACATTATACTATAGCATTATGAGCTATGGTCCAGGTGTGTGTTTGTGTGTTTGTGTGTGTATTGTTTGTGTTTCTTCAGTTAACCCTGTAACTAGGGTTAATATATAGTCTTACTAGTCCACAAAAATTACTAAGCATCCATTTAATTTGGGCATTTAAGAATAAATTTTTCTTTAGTTGTCATTTTAAATTGCTAATTCCAATTCTCACATTCATTCTACTCATGACAGTGATGGTATGTGAAATCTATGAGATGTTTCTTAGTCTATTTATTCACATAAACCCATTTATTTTCATATGTTTGCCTAACTATAAATGTTTTCAAATTAATTGTGTGTTTCCTTGGAAAGTAGAGTTTGACACCAAACTTTTCTCATGGCATTCTTCATCTCTGTATTTCTCAGTGTATAGATTAAGGGATTGAACATGGGAGCAATGATTGTGTAAAATAGTGCAAGTACTTTATCCACAGAGTAAGTAGTAGGAGGTCTAAGGTAGATGAAAATGGAAGGAATAAAAAATAAAAGGACCACAGTGATATGAGACCCACAGGTAGAGAGGGCTTTTCGTTTTCCCTCAGCTGACTGATTTCTTAAGTTGAATAATATAACAACATAGGAACAAAACAAGATAATAAAGGTAAATAGAACAACAACCCCTGAATCAACAATCACGAGAATCCCATCGATATAAGTATCAGTACAGGCAACTTTAAGGATTGGGAAGATATCACAAAAATAATGATCAATTTCATTAGGACCACAGAAGGGCAAATGAAGTGCCATAGATAACTGAGGAAAGGAATGGACAGCTCCACCCATCCAAGCAATGAAAACAAGGATATTGCATCTTGTTCTGCTCATGATGAGCATGTAGTGGAGAGGTTTGCAGATGGCAACATAGCGATCAAAAGCCATGGCAGTAAGAATGAAGATTTCAATGCTTCCAAAGAAGTGCATGGCAAATACCTGCAACATGCAGAAATCAAAGGAAATGGTCTTTCTCTCCACCAGCAGGTCACCAATTAATTTGGGTGTAACAGTTGTGGTGTAGCAGAGGTCCATGATGGCCAAGTGGATGAGGAAATAGTACATTGGCTGGTCAAAAAGAGGACTGCATCGAATGGAGACAAGGATCACAATATTTCCAACCAATATGGCAATATAACAGAATAAGAAGAGCAAAAAGCAAAATATTTCTATGTACTTATCAGAAGAAAGCCCCAGAAGAACGAATTCTGAGATGTTCCTGTGGTTTTCCATGCCTTTGAATTTGGTGTATATTGTACACATAAAGTTTTCTGAAATAAATAAAATGCAAATTTGGAGAATTTTTAAGAATTTACAGAATGAACAAAATGATATAAAATGAATAAAAAGAGATTAACATCTATAGTTTGATATTAATTATATTGATTTATTTAAATAATATAATTTATAATACATAAATAAATATATATTTTATATACTTTATATATAGTATATAATAAATAAATATAACATTCTAATAAATTAGAATTTATCATTTTAGTTTTAAATATTTTGGGAAAATATTATAATGACTACATTTTTTCAATCATATCAGCAGAGCTTTTAAGTTTCTAAGTGACACTTTGAAAACTTATTTATTTCTCCTGACTATGTTAGACACAAATATTATTTCTAAATATAAGTAAAGAATGTTTTTCATATATTGTAAATATATGTACCTAATATATAAGCTCAAATTTCCATTTTCTAGTACTTGCCACTAAACATCCTCAGTTTCCTGGATGTGAATACTCAGGAAACACAAATATAAGTAACCATTCTAATCTGAATGCTAAATTTAATTTGTGTAGAGCACACTCTACTGTAATATGTAGTCAAGCGCTGCCAATGAATTATACTAAAGCAATATTATCACTGTTATATTAAAAGCCATGGAGAGTTAAAAGCTATATAACCAAAGAATGCGCACTAATGACCAAACTTGTGAAAACTTATGAAGAAATTATGTATTTTTCCTATTTATATAATCATGCTTTAAAACTATTTATGTGTATGTATTACCAGTGATGTTTATGATGAAAATCATTAAAGTGAGGTGATGGTGCACGGGTGCATTGGTGAAGGAAATTCTAATGGGACTATACCTGAGGGGATGGGGGGAAGCAAATATTGTTTGAAAATGAACAATGATTTAAAAAATAAAAAAAATTTAAAAAGAATAAAATAATTGCATTGCCCAGATATGTTTAAATTATCTATATTGTGACTATTACTAGGGATATCATGTTTTAATATATAATCTATGGAAGTAATGTCAATAAGAGAAGATAATACAGAGGGTAACTAGCCATACTTTATTGTAGGTAACAATGATATTTGTTGAAAGATAAATAAATGAAAGAATCACAGATTCTCACCTTTTGAATGTGATGTCTAATCTTTTTTTAAAGATATATTTTTATTTATTTATGCATACAAGAACGGGGTGTAGGACAGAAGTGTGTTGAGTGTGAGAGGATTTACCAGAGACAGAGTGGGGAGCAGAACAGGTGGGTCAACTGAAATACACAGCTGAGGGGAGAAGTGGGTGAGACAGGAGAGGTCTGCTTCTCATGTGGGTCAGCCCCCTGGCCAGGGATCGAACTCCTGCTGCAGTGGCTGGGGATAGCTTGATAGCACTGAGACTTTAAACCCTGTGCTACCAGGGAGGCCCCTGTGATGTCTAATCTTAAGGCATTGTTCAAGAAATTCAAAGTGAGTTAAAGATAGAGAAAATCCACTTCCAGGAAATAATTTAGTCAGTGATGAGAAATTTCCTGACACTTCCAGGTTACAAAAGCTATACCACCTCTTCCTTAGACTGGATGGGGTATAATAGCCATACCTGGGCAAGAGGGTGTTAATTAGAAGGAAAGAAAAAACTTCTGTAGTAAAGTGATATAGAAACCATCAACCCTAATATTATCAAAGTAAATCATACGTTTTACAGCCTAGGAGGCTACCACAGTTTCCAAAAAACTAATAGGTAGGCATGTAAAAATGATCAATTCTGTAGTAAGTAGATCCTATTTTAAATGATCATTCAAAAGCTAATTTCATAATGGAGTAACTTTTAGTTCATCCTACTTTGAGAACAACTGCAGTCATACAGTGTTTGAGTATTGAATAATTAAAGGGAGTGGGCATAACTGACCTGTCTTCTACCTAATTGTAACTGATACTGATTCTTTGCTAATGTGGTGATTCAATGTAGATACTTAAATATATATTTATCTAAAATAGTTTGACTTAATAACAATTATTACATAAGTGGATGTGAACAACATAAGGGTAGGAATCACATGACTAAGTTGAATCTCTGATTTAAAACAGAAGAGACACATATCAAGAGAGTCTCAGTGACATCTCAAGATTACAAAGTAACACTCTGAAATTATAGAATATAGAATTATTATTATAAAAATAACATTTGATGTGTCCTCAATATAGTGGCTTAACTGTGCCTTTGCTCTGAATAATAGAAGGGAAGACATGCACATGATTTTCCTACCCTGAACAAAAGAAGTAAACTTTTATTTGTAAACATGAAAAACATTCCTCCAACCAAGCCTCTTGTAATCCTCAATCTAGGGACAATGTCTATATATATATATATATATATATATATATATATATATATATATATATATATATCTTTCCTTCTTAAAGTCTTTCCTGAAATACTGAAAAAATAAAAACATAAATACATATATAATACTTTACATCTAAAAAATAAAATTTGAACACAGAGATATTCATGAAAGCTTCTGTATGAAAACTGAAGTCATAATTGATGATTATAAATATCAGGTAATCACTGCACAGTAGAACAGGAGCAGCAGTAGAGCAGTAGAGCAGGAGAAATATTGGGGAGTGTTCACACTCACCAGTGTGATGCTTGAGCTAGTGTTTCATTGCTTCTAGCCTTATTTTTCTCATCTACATAATTAATAAATCATTACATAATTTAGAAATGTAATTAGGAATTATATAATAGGTAATTGGAAATTTCCCAGCCACAAATGAGTTAAAGACAGTCATTTTATTTTTATGACTTTTCTCCTTGAGCGATTAGTTTAGAACCACAGAAACTCATGCACACTTTTTTTTTAATCACAGCAAATGGAAAAATTAAGAAAAAGAGGAAAGAGTTTCACATTATGGATTTAATAACTGTGCCCAGGTAAATTTGAATTTCACATAGATCACATATCGATTACTGAAAACATTAAGCTAGTTGGATGATAGACTGATCATCCCAGGGACTGTGTAGCCCTACTCAGTAGTCTTGTATGAAATGGGCTCTTAAAATTAAGTTAAACAGTTACTTTACATATTTGGTAGTATTGAATAAAAATCTTGAGAATAATTTTACTTAAGTTACTTGAACAAGAATTAACTTTCCATCACATACTCTTTTAATTAATCAGAAGTAGCATGGTGCAAACTTACCTTCCTCAACTCAAAAGAAGTAATCTATTGTCAGAAGGCAGGTGTTTTGAAATATAGGATTGTCTTCGTTTTGGATATGTTCAAACATAAACAGTGTTATTCCTTAATAGTAAACATGGAGGAATGAAAATAAACATGAGAAAGGATCATAATGATATTTACTGACATTGGAAACTGTTATAAATTATTTTTCCTTTTCTCAAGTGAAATTATATTGTACTAATTCATAATTAAACCTGAATGATGCTAAATCATTTCGAGTAATAAAAATAGCATACACTGCAAAAGAGGTAAAACATCCAGGCTGAAACTATATGGAGTTTAAAGTATATAGTTAGCCAAGCACATGGTTGGAGAGACCCTCCTCCTATCCAGGTGTCATGGCTAATTTACTAACCATCAGATCTGAGTATCGGTCAGATAATTTCAGGCAGCCTGTGGAAAAAGTTTGCCCCAATATCCACTTAGCCATATTGTCTTCAGCATCAAAATCTTAATAAAATGCACAGTTACAAACAGCAAGTCAAATATGTCCAAAAGCTCTGAGAAGGTTTTAGGAACCACTACTCTTATATCCTTCTACAGGCGTACAGGGTAAATGGACTCCAAATACCCATGAAAGCATCAGGGATGCAAGAGGTGCACATTTATGCCCCAAGAACACAGGCTAGGAATTTTAATGCTGACTGTAAGAATTCTACAGTAGCTCACAAAAAAATGTTTTAAAAAGGATTATTTTTTTAATTCCTGACAAATCTAGCCCAAGAATTTATGTCCCAGTAAATGTCTATTTTAATCTATGCTTCAATAAACTGTGGTTCAGGACAGGATATGAAGCTAGTGACATTGCAAGATTTAATAAGTCTTTGAAATCTGTAAATAACTATAATCCCAAAGGTCTTTGTTTATACATATATTTAGGCCAAATGGTGAACCACTACACTTGGTGATGCCCCTGGTCTCCCTGGCAGTTTATTTTCCATATTAACTTCATCTTTCATCATGTGTTATTTCCCTGAAGTCCAAATGTCAGTTAGAAGAAGGTGTTCATGAAAACTTTTCTGGCTTACCAGCTTTCTGAACACAGGAGGGAATTAGCTTGTGTTAGGAAAAAAATAATATGTGGTAGGATAAAGAGAACTAAACACCAATATTGACAGTCCAAGAATGGAACCCTATTAAGGACCTACATGAGTAGAATACACAAATCATACAATGATTGACCTACAGTATATTTTGAGATAAAATAACTAGAAACTAACATTGTTGAAATAGGCAATTATGTAATAAAAATCAAAGAAAAATAAAATAAGAGAATAAATATTCTTTTCTCTATAAACTTGGCAGAGAAACAAAAAGAAAAACAGTATGAGAAAAAATAAGGGGCAGGAAGCCCAAAGAGTACCCCATAACATTTATTCTGAGAACCACTCAGTTCTTTCTCCTAATACTGAACATTCACAGGGCATTTGGAATCAGCCTCATCTGCAGGCACTGAAGTTCATTTAATCTCCCTATATAGCAATCTATCCTTAGTTTGCTTATGTGTTTAAAACACCAGGTAATCAAATTTTATCATATCAAATATAGTTTAGGTCAAACTACTTACCAAAATAATAACCAAAATTTGAGAAGTGTGGGTTTTTAAAGTTTATTACATTACTTAGTACATATAATAATGCATTTTTTTGCATAAATCTTTACTATGTAGATAAGAATACAGAAGATTATTGAGGTTAAACAACTCTCAAATAGTCAGTTGGTAACACACAGAAGAAAATGAGTATTTCTAAGCTAAGTGTTTGTCTCTGGGTTTTAAAGGTGAGTAATTCTGAGGCTTTTCTAGCATTTCAGCAAAGAAAATATGCTGAAGAACCTATGCTTACTGGCTGCTCACTTCCACATCATGGCCACTGTTGATCAAACTTTACTCAAGCTGATTGTATCAATTCACAGATGGAGATGATGGTCATTTCTCTATGTGCTTCCTGCACAGTAAACATTACCACACTCTTAGACAGTTACTCGGATGTTGGAAATTAACATCTTCAATCATTGATTGTTATAAATTGATCTTATATTATAAATTGATCTTATAAACATACTAAGTTCACATTAAAAAGAAAGTTGTTCAACTTGAATAAGAATAGTAAAAGCTTTACACAATGAAGTTGTTACAGAATGCTAATATTGGTTTCCTGGGTCAATAAAAGGAAACTTAGTTTGAAAAGAAAGAAAGCAGTTTAATTTGTCAACAAATTGAGTAGGGTAGCAGAGCCATGTCTGAAAGACTACTGCCCTGCTCTTAGGCAGAATTCTGGCAGGGGTATTTATCCAGAGTTACAAAGGCAGAGAAGTGAGGAAGTGGGCAAAGTTTAGCATGTCCATCCTTGTGAGGCGGCCATCTGGGGATTTGGAGTTGATTCAGGTTGGTGCCAGTTTTCTTTGTTATCACCTGGTAGTTAGCAATTTCAATACTATCTTCTTCAAAGTCTGACAGCCTGGGTAGACTTGCTCATCTGTTTAACTTCTCTGGTGAAGACACATCAATTTTCTGGGATCCTTGATTCAGCTTAAAAGAAGAGCATCTGAACCAAATTTGAATATGCAGTTCACACCGAGAATTGAACACAGAGCATTTACGTGGATTAATCAAGATCATAGTTTACTGCCATTAATAACTTATTTGGTCCTGGCCACCAGATTTTACTCTGGTATATCATCTCCATTCAGACCAGCCAGATGCTAGCATGTGACAGTGCATCATAGTCACGGTGGCTTTAATAAATGAACTGGATTGAAATGTGGAAGCATAAAGACTAAGGAAAATCAGCCATTTCCATGTGATATTGTCATGGATATTGAGAATGGAGAGTCAAGGAAAACAGTTGCTATTACATTATTCCCAGATAGGGGCCCGATTCCGGTTCATACACGCTTTATAGTAAGTGCATCTGAACATAATGTACAAGATGACTATTCTGTGCGCTTTCAGATGAAACAGGTTGTGTAAGAGGTATTCAGTAAAATCAAAGTGATCTGCACAAGTTGAGGATTTAGATACCAAGAATGGGCTATTTGAAACAAAGACTGTTTTGAAATTCTAGGATATGCTAAGCCATAATCATAGCCCCCTCTCAGGTGTTGCGGAGATTACTAGGACAGCCTCGCAGCATGTAAATCACCAGTAAATAATTTCCATGTAGTGGATTTAGGGCAGGTAAAAAAGGATGGAATATAACAGCAATGTACTATGCCACTCATGCATCATTTTGATCTCCAAGCTTTCCCTTGGAGTGAACAAGATTTCATCACCTCGTGATAGGTACAGGGAGATACATGATAAATAATTGGACATTAAGACAGCACCAAATAACTCATGACTACGAATGACATTAACAGAATTTTCTAGCTATGTGAGGAAAGTAGAACAGTCAAAAAAGGAGAGAAACTGCTATGTTGAATTCTTGTGAGTAATATTTTATTTTTTCAAGAAAGTTGCATATGTTTATGCTGTCAGTCCAATTAAAGGGAAAGTTATTTTTTGACCTCATAAACAATGATATATAAATTTTATGGCAAATAGATAGCTCATTTTTCAATACATTCTCCTTCAACATGTGGACTCATGAAAGTTTAGTGAAGGAATTCAAAAGACAACTTTAAATCCAGTGAATTTTTTAATAAGGAACTGCTGATTGAATTATTTGTCCAATCCCTCTTTGCTATAATAATTCTTAATTTTACCTCCCTCACTATATTGTCTGCTCCTTAACCTTCTTTATAGAATGTCTCGAGAAGAATTATAACTCTTGCATTGCATTTTCATATTCTAAACACTTTCAAGCATTTTTAATTATCATCTGTTTTGTAAAATCACAATATTGACTCCACTCTCTAGTATCACGTTGATGTCTTCTGTGCAACTTAAGAGATCTTAACAGATATAGAAAATATGTGAACCTACAACTCCAAGTTATATACAGTTTTTTAAACCAAAATTATCACAAAAAAAGAAAATAATAATAAGATATGACTTATCAAACGTGTACAAAAGATCTTTCAGAAGTGTATTCTGGTTTCCCAGAAAAATCTTTCTCAGCAGTATCATCTTGAATATAATTACAATATAATGTGCTTCATGTGTTGGGCCACAGTACAGTTTTTATTAATAAATGTTATTTTCTAAAGCAGTTTCAGGCTAACAACAAGGTAATATAGAGACTAAAAGAGCTCCCACAGACCCAGTGTTCTCATTCTGGGACAACCTACCCTCCAGAGTGGTATATTTCTTGCAATACATTTGAAGAGGTACCAGCCAATGCCCTTAAATCATATACAATATTTTAAACCAACATTACCTCAATAAAATAAGACAATAAAAAGATTATAAAATGATTAACCTACACTGACACATAGTTTTCACCAAAAAATCATAATTTACATTAGATTTCACTTTTGGTGTTATATGGATTTCAAACTGTTTAATGACAATACCCCAAATTGTGGAAATGTAGAGAACAGGTTCACAGCACTGAAAATCCTCTGAAAATCCTCATCATCTCTCTCCCCACTCTCAACCCTTGTAATTCACTAATTCTATAATGTGCTTTCATAGTTTTGTCTTTCCCAAAATACCATGTATTTGAAATTACATATTAGGTTCAGATTGGTTTCATTCACTTTGCAATATGCTTTGAGGTTTCGTACATGTTTTTTCTTGGATTTACAGCTCATTCTTTTAGCACTGAATTTGACTATACCACAATAGTCTGCTGAAGGGCAGCTTGGTTGCTTCCAAGCTTTGGTAATTATTCATAAAACTACTATCAATATCTCATGCAGCCAGAATTCATTTTTTTTATTTGTTACTTTATATTCAAGCAACGCCTTGTTTTTTAATAGTTTTCTTTCCTCATTAAAGCATGGAAGGTCTTAAGTCTGGATTCAATGAGTCTCAATTTACTTATCAACTTTAGAAAGCCAGGGATGGAAGAACATAATTTAGTTTGCATCTCCTTAAGTTTTATGAGTATGCTACTAATTCTGGTCAAGTGGGATACAAGTTAAGTTTGTTTTCTTCATTCTGTAAAATAGATTATTCCTCTGCCTTCAATAGGAAATACTCTGTTATTATTATTATTATTATTATTATTATTATTATTAGATCATTATCATTATTATTCAATGGGAGTTAAAGGTAGTTGACCAAGAACAAATTTAAAACTTATTCTACTTTAAATATCTCTTTGTTATGTACCTTTTTTCTATAGAAATGGGAGATGCATTTGTGAATGTTCTATCAGAAACTTAAGTTTATTATTTAACTTTAAATTTCAGCTCTTTCATAGCTACAGACTCTGTGTTACTATGTGACCTGCACTGAAGTCTCTATTTTTAATTAATGTTATCCTTTAGAGATCACTGATTAATACATCTTTATTTATTTTGATCCAGTAGATTTTCATGCAGGTAACCCTAGCGAGCCACACATCATCTTAATATTCCACAAAATTAACAGAGCAACCTAATTTCCAGTTACTTTCATTTTGTAAGAATTAAATATGAATTAGCATATGGCTAGTTATTACTTTAAACTTGTAGTCTTATTTCTTTCATTTTATCCTATATAATAACAGAATATAAGGTCTATGACACAGTTCGTAACCTTTGTTTTTTACTCAGGTTTCCCCTATTTTTTCACAAACTGAATATCCAGTAAACTCTTTCTAATTGTGTGTTTCTTTTGAAAATAATGTTTGACACCACAGTTTCCTCATGGTATTCTTCATCTCTGCATTTCTCAGGGTGTAGATTAAAGGATTGAACATAGGAGCAATGATAGTGTAAAATAGTGCAAAAATTTTGTCCTCAGGGAAAGTAGTTGGAGGTCTAAGGTAGATGAAGATCACAGGAGCAAAGAATAAGATGACTACAGTGATATGAGACCAACAGGTGGAGAGGGCTTTGCGTCTTCCCTCAGCGGACTGATTTCTTAGAGTGTATAATATAATACCATAAGAAAAACATAAGACAACAAAGGTAACTAAGGCAACCATACCTGAAAAGGCAATCACAAGGACACCAGTGATGTAGGTATCAGTACAGGCATTTTTTAACAAAGGAAAAACATCACAAAAATAGTGATCAACTACATTAGGACCACAAAATGGCAAAGTCATGGCTGTCATGAATAGAGGAATGGCATGGATTGCCCCACCGATGCATGCAGCTAAGACCAGGAGATTGCATCTTGTCCTGCTCATGATAACCATGTAATGAAGAGGTTTACAGATGGCAACATAGCGATCATAAGCCATGGCAGTAAGAATGAAGATCTCAGCACATCCAAAGAAGTGCATGGTCAACACCTGAAACATGCAGCTTCCATAAGAGATGGTCTTCTTTTCCACCAGCTGGTCAGCAATTAATTTGGGTGTAACAGTGGACGTATAACAGATATCTATTGTGGATAAATGGGCGAGGAAATAGTACATTGGTTGGTCAGAGAGAGGACTGCAGGTAACAGACACGAGGATCAGAAGATTTCCTGACAACAGGGAAATGTAGCAGAATAAGAAGAACACAAAACAAAATATTTGAATGTTTTTGTCATAAGAAAGTCCTACAAGAATGAATTCAGAGATGTTTCTCTGGCTTTCCATTTGGGCTTTTGTGTATGTTATACACAAATGAGTTACATATCTGAAACAAATAAAATAGGAATTTGGTGAATAAAAATGATAGTATAAACATAGTCTTAGAAAACTGTTTCCTTAAAAGTAGATTGGCATGAATTGTGACTTAATATTAAAAAAGTTTGATATATTGAATTAAGATTTTTATATTGTTTATCTCATAAATCTATTGTTGAAAATTTATCTAATGTAATATTGAAAAATATATATTTTATTCATATTAATAACAATTTAATGTATTTAAATATCATTTTGATAAAGCAGTTTGTTACTGAAAAATTACACTATTTATTCTAGTTAAACTGAATGTTATTCATGTTATTTCAATTCATATGCCCTATAAAGTCAATTTTCCATTTTTAAAACTACCAGACCAAATTACCTGAATTATCTGATAGAAGATTTTTAAACAGCTCATTTGAACTGCTGAACTTTAATTTGTAGAAAGCATAGCATTCTTTGCATTGTGATCAAATATTGTCAATGGGGCAGGTTAACCCAATGTAATTGCTGTTATTTTAAAATGAATGATTAAAAACTCTCAAGCAAAAGAATACCCATAAAAGACTAAAATTTTGGAAAATTATCAGCATAATATATTACCATTTCATATTTATATTTTTTGTACTAAACATTTTATAAAATACACTGTTGGCAATGCTGTTATGTCTATTTGTGAAGGAAAAATAAAATCATAAAATCCCAGGTGCAAGAGCCATCACTTTTGTGAGAAATTTCAGATTTACTACGATCTAAAGATTGAATGTCACCAAAAAGATATCATGTGGAAGAGAGGAAACTTGAAGAGAAAGTTTAATTTAGTTAGGACAGGTGATATTAGTTGCAGTAATAACTGAATGAAAAATTTATGGATTTGTATCTTTGGTATCTAATGCAAAGCTAACACAATATAAAATATAGAGAGAATTCACTTCCAGAAGATATTTCACCTACTGATGCCAATAGGTTTCCAAAAACTAGCATACCTCTTAGCTCAGTCTGGATCTGAAGACATTGTTGAGTCTGGATTCCAGTTGGTCTACTAAAAAAATACAAAATGTTTTCATTACAGAATTAATCAATCAATTCTACTGATTCACAAATTCATTACATTTGTTATTTATAGTCTTGTAGATAGTTAGATGGAAATGGCTGTCAGTTATAGCATTTTTCAAAACAATCCAAACTGTGAGAGACATGAGTTCCATCCTTGGCCAGGGAGCTGGCCCACATGGCACAGGAGACCTCTCCAGTCTCGCCCGCTGCTCCCCTCAGAAGTGTGTGTCAGTGAATCTGCCCATTCTGCTCCCTATTCTGCCTCATGTGAAACCTGTCAGACCACCCCACACACACACCCCTCTGGCCTGCACCCCAGTTTTTGTGTGTATAAATAAATAATTTTTTTAAAAGAACATTTTCACTATTATAGATTGTGTAGCATAAGTGGGACTATTTTCATAGTAATTTGAAGAAACGCATAAGACCAAAAATTTGGGAAATAGTTCACTATAAACATAAAATGTTATATTTAACTATTTTTGCTCTGAATTGGAGTTTTGCATGGAAATAATGCAAAATGAAAACTAAAGGATGCTAGAACATTTTTATAATTATATCATTATCATATGTTAGCAGAAAAATTCCAAACTTTAAAATGAACGTCTACGTAATCGATTAAATGAGCATATAAATAATCTAGCACATGCCTGGGGACTCGTCCCATATTAAGGTGACATAGAATATTCACTGACTATCAGTCTGAGTGACTGTGATGTCAGTTCCAGGTTCCATTAGGATGCACTTCACCCTCAGATTCTCACTCTTAACAAGTTACTCCTACCAAAATCTGGAATAAAATGCTATTTACAAAGCAGTAATTCACTCATATCCAATTTAATTCTTTTAAAATAATTTTGAAATCTGAACATACTCTGAATCTTTCATATCTTACAAAATAATGGAATTTCAATACTCATAAAAGGTGCCATACTTACAGAGTGACGTGCATCTTCATCCCTTAGGATAGCCGACAAGAATAGTCAGTCCATATTTAATACAACTCTAATCAGAAAACAATCTAGACAAAAAGTATTTTTAAAGTCTTTCAAAGTTATGCAAGTATTTAGGCCCAAGTAATCATCTACTTTGTCTCTCTGTCTGATAAAATGTGGCTCAGAAGAACAGCATATAAACTAAAGCACAACACAAACATTAATAGTCTTGGAAATCTCAAAGCATTTATATCCTCAACGGCATTCTTGAATGCATCCTGGGCAAATACTGTTAAACCGCTGATCGTGGCAATGTCCCTGGTTCCCCTGGATGATTACCTTCACCACTTGTACTAGTTTGTCTCACCCACTTTTCCCAGGAGTCCAATAAGTCTAGTCAGAAGGTGGAGTTCAAGAAACTTGGACCACTGTGCTCTTTCAACTTGCTGAAAAGTAGGGGAGCCAGGTAGCCTATAATCAGATTAGCTTTCAGAAATCTGAGATTAGGTAAATCAAAGAAACAAACCATGGACACTTATAGTCCCAAGTATGTACTACTATGAAGATTCTGAGTGTGGAGATACATAATTTAATAAAATTCATGACCTTCAATATAATTTGTACGTGGATGCTAACAGTTAGTGATTAAAATTATTGGAAACTGTGGTTGGGAGATGGGAGGACAAGAGAAGGAAAGACAAAAGAATATATTATACCCTCTCCATATATTTGGCAGGGAAGAAAAGTGAAAAATAAAATGTGTAAAATCAGTGGAAGAAAACACTCCAATAACAGCAAGGCTTTTATGTGGTTAACCCTTCAATTATTTCTCTTATTACTGAATGTACACGTTTTGTTAGGACTGAAGCTCACCTGCAGGCACTAAAATTATTTTAGTCTTTCTGCAGGTAGCATATGCAATCCAGACAGTTCTTTTGGATTTGGAACTCAGGAAATCACTTATAGTATCTACTCTGTTTCAGATGAAACTGAAGAGCAAAAAAAAATAAATAAATAATAACAATGCTGCTGCTGCTGATGTATTGAGAGATTATTGTGTGATTTAACTTCATCACATTATTTAATATACATAAAAATGCATACACTGATTATTTTATTTTATTTTATTTTATTTTATTTTATTTTATTTTATTTTATTTTATTTACTTATACAAGCGCTGTGTACATTCAGAAGAGCAGGAGGGTGAGAGAATTCACCAGAGCCAGAGCAGGGAACAGAACAGGCAGACTGACGAAATACACTGCTGAGGGGAGCAACAGGCAGCAGGAAAGGTTTGAGCGCCGTGTAGGACCCTCGCCAGTGGCCAGGGATCGAACCAGTCCTGCAGAGCTGCGGGCAGCTTTGCAGCCCAGTGCTCAACCGCTGCGCCACCAGGGGAGGCCCCATACATTGATTATTAGTAGCTTTATTGTGCAGACAAAAACACAAAAGTCTTAAGAGATTAAATACCTAACTTAAGTAGCCAGGAAGCAAAGGAAAAGAAAATGGGTATTTCTTCTTTTTTTGATACTTTTACAAATTTTTATAAGTAATTGATTTTTTTTTAAATTGAGATAACATTAGGATCTCCATCAGGTACCAGGTGATACCATCAGGTATGACCACTTAATACACCGACCTCAAAATCGCCCATAGTCCCCTATCTTTGGCCATTATGCTTTCTTCAAAATGCATATTTTTAAGCTTAATGCCCCCCTATAGATTGAGAGTTTAGTAACACTGAGTAAAAATGAAGTTTCTAGCATTTCAGCATTGAGGAGATCAAAAGCCCTTGTTCAATGGACGTTCACTTTCACATTAAGGCCCAGGTTGCTATACTTGGCTCAGTCAGTTTGTGTCAGGTCACAGAAGGAGCTAACTGCTCATGCCTTACTGCTTCCTGCCTGTCACACTCTAGACACCCTTAGGGACATATAAATTAAGATAAATCATAATTGATCTTTCTTATATTACTTAATCTGCTGAAAAACTTTAACATTCATAAAGTACAGCTTATTTTTAAAGATTTGATTTATTTATGTTTGCTTAGAAGAACTGGGGCCAGAGATGTGGGAGATGAGAGGATTCACTAGAGACAGAGTGGGGAGCAGAACAGGTAGATTTACTGAAAAATACTGCTAAGGGGAGCAGAGGGCATAACAGCAGTAGTCTGCTGCACCAGGTGGGTCGGCTCTTACCAGGGATGAAATCAGGGTGTCCAGGTGGGCCATGGAGGTGGTAGCGCTGAGATTTTTTTTTTAAAGGTTTATTTATTTTTATACAAGAACCAGGGTACAAGCCAAATATGTGAGAGGGTCAGAAGATTCACCAGAGACAGAACAGGGAACAGAACAAGCAGATCTACTGAAGTACACTGCTGAGGGGAGCAGCAGGTGCAACAGGAGAGGTTTGCTTCACCATGTGGGATTCTTGCCTGCCGGCCAGAATCCAACTCACATTGCAAAGGCTGCTGACAGCTTCACAATGCAGCGCTCAATGGCCTGTGCCAGCAAGGAGGCCCGGTAGCACTGAGCTTTAACCCCTAGGGCACCGGGTTGACCTTATTTTATTTTTAACCACACTGTATCATATTTAAAACATTTTTACAAATCTAAGACCACAATGTCATATATATTCCAAATAAGTGTTTCATAGTTTGCATTTATATATATATATCTATTAGCCCATTAAAAGCAAAGATTTGTTTTCCATATCATAAGCAATATAAATTTCCGAGGAGCAAAATGCTTATTTCGACATATTGTCTTTCAGTCTTTACATTGACAAGTATTTTGTGATGGTTTTTCAACACATACATTTAAAGATTTATTTGTTTATGCATACAAGAACTGGGGTACAGGCCAGAGGTGGGGGGGGGGTGAGAGGATTCACCAGAGACAGAGTGGGGAACCGAACAAGCAGATTGACTGAAATACATTGCTGAGGGGAGCAGCGGGGAGTCAGGAGAGGTCTGCTGCGCCACATGGGTAGCTCCCTGGCTGGGGATTGAACTCATGCTGCAGTGGCAGTGGATAGCTGCATAGGTTGAGTCTTAACCACTTGCGCCACCAGGGAGGCCTAACACATATTTAAATTTCATGATGATTTTCTCCCTATATTATTAATTACTACAGTTCAAATCCTCTTTGCTATACTATTTCTAAATAGTTATATTTCCCTCATTATGTTTGCTTCTCTTTAACATTCTTTTGCCATGTCTCCAAAATGATGGTAACTGTTCCATTGCATGTACATATTCCAAATATCTTCCAGCAATTATTTATAATGCTTTCATAAAATAACTTTATCCAGTCCCTTCTCTGTCATATTTTTTGCAATTTAATTTAAGGGGAACAAAAATATTTTCCTAACATTTCCATCTGGTTTCCTCAGAAGAATTTCTCTGATGTCTCTGCTTCATTATAGTCACAAAAGTGTATGCTGTGCCACAAATTATTTATTTTCAGAGTAGATGCATGTTCATAGAAAAAGAGAGTGAAAAGAACAGAGATTTCCATATATCCACTCTGCCCCTCCAGAGTGGGGCATTTATTAAAATACACTGTATTCACACTGATGTACCACTATTAGGAAAGTTCATAGATTACAAGAGGGTTTATTTTAAGTGTTATACAATCTATGGATTTTACCATACACAATAACAGAATCCAACCTGTAGTAATATGCAGAGAAACACTGTCCTAAAAATACTCTCTGTTCTTCCAATTCATCCCTGCCATCTCTCCACCCAACCCTGGCGTTACTGATCAATTACTCTCTCTTGCATTTTCCAGAAATCATGTAATTTATATCATAGAATAGATATCCTCTGCAGAATAACAGCTTTTATTTTTTAATATGCATTTCAGTTCCAACATGTGTTTTCATAAGTCCTTAGAACATGTTTTGCTAGATTTTGAATGTAGATGTGTGTTAGATCTTGATCTAGTCACCATCAATTTACTTTAAAATTTTAATCAGAAGGTGTGGTAAACATATTTTATTAAACAGATCCTTAGACTTAAAAGAGATTTTATCAAATCTCTTTAACAGATTTGCGTTGAAATAAATTTGATTCAGCATACTGCATATTGATTTTTGTCATCACTAGCTGATATTATTTATTTCAAAGTAATGTCAGGAACATTGACCTGCATTTAAATAGATTCTACCTAATAATTCTTTGCAACACAGCTGATTTCTGATAACACTAGAGATGAATATATGACAATTTTCTATCAGATTTTAAATTTATTATTTTAATTTCAATTTCAACTCCCCCATTAGCACCAAATGTGAAAGCTATGTATTATTACACTAATCCAAAAGGTTTAATTTAGTTTATCATAATATATATTCTATTCAACTCACAGATCTAGATAGCATTAGCTTATTTTCTTCAGTAAATGTTTTTTGCTGAGGGCCTCCCCTGGTGAAGCAGGCGGTTGAGCGCAACACTGTGAAGCTGTCTGCAGCTTCTGCAGTGCCAGTTCAATCCCAGATGCCAGCGAGGGTCCCACATGGTGAGGCAGACCTCTCCTGTCACGCCTGCTGCTCCCCTCAGCAGTGTTTTTCAGTCAGTCAGCCTGTTCTGTTCCTCACTCTGTCTCTGGTGAATCCTCTCATCCTCCCAAGCATCTGGCCTGTACTCTGGTTTCTGGTTCTTGTATAAATAAATCTTAAAAAAAAAATACAACTACAATTAATTTTGGTATGCAAGCTTTAGAATTTGATTATTTCTTTTTTAGAAGATTTATTTATTTATACAAGAACCAGGGTACAGACTAGATGAGCGGGAGGGTGAGAGGATTCACCAGAGACAGAGTGGGGAACAGAACAGGCAGACGGACCAAAGGCACTGCTAAGGGGAGCAGCGGGCGCAACAGGAGAGGTCTGCTGCACCATGTGGTTTCTCCCTGGCCAGCAGGGAATCGAACCCACACTGCAGAGGTTGCACACAGCTTCATAGAATGGTGCACCACCAGCTGCGTGACCGGCAAGGCCCTGATTATTTCTTATTAGTTATTGTAGTCATTTATTTTATTCATGATACATATTAAAATAGGAAGTTTAAGAAAGTTTTCCTAGTTTTATCATTCACACCCACTCTTTTTCTTTCACTAAGTTGTCTATCCAATAAATTTCTTCCTCATTTAGTTATGTGCTTCTTTTGTATAATAATATTTGACACCACAGTTTCCTCATTGTGTTTTTCATCTCTGCATTTCTCAGGGTATAGATTAAGGGATTGAACATAGGGGCAACGATGGTGTAAAATAGTGCAAATATTTTGTCCTCAGGAAATGTAGTGGGAGGTCTAAGGTAGATAAAGATTGCGGGTGCAAAGAAGAAGGCAACCACAATGATATGAGACCAACAGGTGGAGAGGGCTTTGCGTCTTCCCTCAGCAGACTGCTTTCTTAATGTGAATAATATAATGCCATAGGAAAGAAATAAGACAACAAAGATAACTAAGGAAAGAATACCCGAGAAGGTGATGACAAGGATACCAGTGAGGTAGGTGTCAGTACAGGCAACTTTTAACAAAGGAAAAACATCACAAAAATAATGATCAATTTCATTAGGACCACAGAAGGGCAAAATGACTGCCATGATAAAGAGAGGAAAGGAATGGACAGCTCCACCCACCCAAGCACCTAAGACCAGGAGATCACATCTTGTCCTGTTCATGATAATCATATAGTGGAGAGGTTTACAGATGGCAACATAACGATCATAAGCCATGGCGGTGAGAATGAAGATTTCAATGCCCCCAAAGAAATGCATTGTAAAGACCTGCAACATGCAGCTACCATAGGAGATGGTCTTTCTTTCCACCAGCAGGTCACCAATTAACTTAGGAGTAACAGTGGAGGTGTAGCAGATGTCCATGGTGGCCAGATGGATGCGGAAATAGTACATTGGTTGGTCAAAAAGAGGACTGCATCTAACAGAGGCAAGGATCAGAAGATTACCTGCCAACAAGGTAACATAGCAGAATAAAAAGAACACAAAACAAAATATTTGTATGTTCTTGTTATAAGAAAGTCCTAGAAGAATGAATTCTGAGATATTTCTCCGGCTTTCCATTTTTATTTTTGTATGTTATTTGCAAATGAGTTACATACCTGAAATAAATAAAACAGAAATTTGCTGAAAAATGAAAATATGAACACAATAATATAAATTTATGAAATGAAGAAAAACATGAATTTTGTCTTAATAATAGTAAAGCTTGATTCATTGGTCAAGATGCTTTTACATTATGTTTTTCTCGTAAGTCTACTTCTGAAAACTTTTATAATGATATAATGAGAAAACATGTATTTTTTACTCAATAATACTAATATTTCAAAATATTTAAGTATCATTTCATAGCAAAAGTGTTTATTACTATACATTATATCATTTAGTTTAAATAACTTTAAAAATTTTGCATGTTATTCCTCCTTTACAATTATTAGCACAATTTCCTAATAAATGTTTTAAATCCTGATTGAACTGCTGAACTTTAATATGGATAGAGCATAGTATTCTTTGCATTGTGATCAAATATTGTCAAGGGGTCATAATAAGTTGTTGTAATAATTACTGTTATACTAGAAAGAATGAAAAATGTCAACACAAAGAAAAATTTCAAGAAAAGAAAAAATTAGGAAATGATCAGCAAATACATTCATATCATTATTACATATTTATGTCCTAAATATATTTTGTATAAAATATACTCTTGTCAATGTTAGTGTGTCTGTGGCGAAGGAAACATAAAATTTTTAAATCCCAGGTTTATATTAATGGTGTAAATGTCATGAATTTTGCCAGGTATTTCAGGTTTTACAACAATCCAAAGAATGCATGTCAATAAAGGTAACTTGTGGACAAACTCTGAGGTCAGTTCATTCAGGGGATATGTGTTGCAGTTATAAGTGAATGTAAAATTCATGGATTTCTACCTATGTATACAAAGCATATTTTAAGACAGTACAAAATGATGACAGAACACTGCCAAGGAATTATCTGTTCAAAATGCTTGCAAAAAGTAGCATACCTCCCCTTAGACTGGATATAAAGCAATTTATATCAATTTCTGACCACCATGCTTGCTGAAAAAACAAAATGCTTTGTAAGAGGTTATTTAAAAATCATCTAGCTAGTGATTCATGAATTCATTCTCTGTGTTATTTATAGTCTGGCTATTTAGGTAGAAGTAGCTGACAAATATGGCATTTAAAACAATGGTAAATATTGGAGGACATGCACTCTTTTTAAATTATAACTTGAAACTTTAAATTAATAAAGTAGAAATCTTTAACTTGTTCTTATTTTGTATCACATTCAGCTTTCTACATCCTTATGTAACAATTGGCAGTCACAGAACATTCAGCAGTTAAAAGCATCTCAAAAAATATGAAAAGATTTAAAAGTGGGAAACATTCATTTCATTTATATGTTCTTTGTCTATATTGTGGAAATGTTAACTTTAGACTTATTTATTTAGATAAAAAAGATTGATTTGCTGATAATTATATATGTGGATATGAACTACTTATGTGGTAGCAATCCATTAAATCTCTCACTTTAATATGAGAGATTCAGATAAAAGACTCTTAGCAATTTCTGAGGGTTAAAAAGTATACATTGTGATAGTGAGAAGACAAATATCTTTATTCTTCCTCAATTTGGGGCTACAACTCATGTATGAAAGCTGGCAGGAAAGCAGAAGGGTGTGTGTAGGACAGAAATTATGATTATTTGAAACTTCATCTGAGTAGAAAAGATCTTGTAATATATGGGCAACCAGACAATTGGTCTTTTGAGGTATTTATGTGTGGGAAGAACTATGGAGTGCCTAATATAAATAGTATTTTTATCTTTCTGATTCTAAAACATTTCCAATACTTTTCCATTAGTTACACAAAACACTACACAATGAAGATACCTGTAAGTGATGCAGACATTTAATGAGGAATGCATGAAATAATGGGAAATACCTGGGAACATATGTGGCTGAAAACAGTCTTTTTCCACTACCACCATGGTCTTTCCTCCTTGAGAGCATTTAAAACAGCTACAGAAATTGTCATACACATAAAACAATCAGGTTTAATGGAAAAATAAAGAAGAAATATTTATACCTTGTATTTACTCACTGATTAGACAAATTTCAATTTCAGCATTCTGACTGTGTAAACCTGTTAGTTGGTTGATAGATTATTTACCTTAAGGAATTTCTTAAAGCACTCATCAAAGCCTGATATTTTTTGTACAACAGAACTATACTTTCCTTGGTAGTATTGAATAAAAATTATACATGTATTTGGGGTACACTATCTGTTTATAAATAGAAGCTCTTATATTTGAATCAAAGTTGCCCCCACATGTTGCAAGATTTCCTTAATGTACCATGGAGAATGCACCATGCTATAAACTTACCTTCATTGATTCGGATGTAACTCATCTACTCTAGGATGGCAGATGTTTTGAAATGCAGCAACATCTTCATTCTTATAGATGTTTAAGTGTAAAGTGGACTATTTTTTAATGGCAATACTTAGAAGTACTTATAACAAGGTTGGGACATAACTTACTACAAGCATGAAAATATTCTATTCATACTATTGTTCTTACTGGAGTTTTACTAGGGAATAACGAACAATTAAAACTAAAGAACGCTAAAACATTTTTGTACATATCAAATTATTATATGCTGACAGAAAATTTGCTAACTGTAAAGAGATATATAGACTAATAAAAGATGATGTAATAAGTCTAGAACATGCCTGGGGGACACTTCCCATATTAAGGCAACATTGCTAATTTACTGACCATCAATCTGAGTGATGGTCAGGTCAGTTCCGGTTTCCATTATGATGCACTTATACCTCAGACACTTACTATTAACTATTTGCTCCCTTACCAAAATATGGATTAAAGTGCACTTTAAAAAACAAGTCACCCACATCCAAATTAATTCTCTGAAAATAACTTGGAAATCTCAACATATCCTAAAATTTTCATAATTTATGAAGAAGGTGATCTCAAACATTAACAAAAAGTATCATACATACAAAGTGAAGTGCATCTTCATCCCTTAGGATAGGAGAGCAGGAATTTTCACTCCATATTTAGCACAACTCTTGTTCAGAATAAAATTTAAACAAAAGTATTTTCAAATTCTTTCAAGACTACACAACTTAAGCTTAAGTTCAAGTGATCATCTATTTTATGCCTCTGATAAAATGTGATTCAGAAGAGCAGAATATAAACTAGAGTGCAAAAATAAACAATTAATAGTCTTGGAAATCTCAAAGTATTTATATCTTCAATGTATTCAACTCTTGAATGCATTCTGGGCAAATATTGTTCAACTGCTCTCCATGGTAAAGTCCCTGGCTCCCCTGGATGATTACTTTTCACACTTGTCTAACTTGTCCCACACAGCAGTCTCAGGAGCCCAATAAGTCTAGTCAGAAGGAGAAGTTCAAGAAACTTGGACGACTGTGCTCTTCCAACTCATTGAAGAAGGAGGAGACCCATGTAGTATACAATCATATTAGATCATCTTTCAGAAATTTGAGATGAGGTAGCTCAAGAGAACGAAATGCATCCTTTCATCCAAGTGTGGACTACTATCAAGATACTCTGCATGTAAAATATTTAATTCAATAAAGTCTATGGCCTACATTTTAAATTTATGTGTTTACTCATAGCTAGGGATTAGCGTTATTGAAATTTATGCTTGGGGAAGGTGAGGTAAAGAGAACACAAAGGAATAAAGAGTTGTCTCTCTATAAATATATGCAATCCAGACAAAGTTTTTTTTTTTTTTTGCCTTTGGAACACCAGGAAATCAAATTTATAGTATCTAATCTAGTTCAGCTCAAACTGTAGAACAAAATAATCACCATTATCATCATAATGTATTGAGAGAGTATTGGGTTATTTAAGTTCATCACATTATTTACTATAAGTAACAATGTTTATATAGATATATTAGTAGCTCTATTGTACAAACAAAAACACAGGAGGCTTAAGAGGTTAAATACCTAGCTTCAATATCCAGTAAGCAACAGATATAACAAAACAGGTGTATCCTCTCTGTTTTGTATACTTTTTGAATTTTTAAATAATTGATTTTTTTTAATTGAGATAAAATTAAGATCTCTCTATCTGATATCACCATTTACTGCACCCACCTCAAAATCACCCATAGACCCCCTACTAAAGTTCATTGTGCTTTTTTCAAAAATGGGTCCTTTTAAGTTTAATGTTTCCTTCTAGATTGAAAGTTTCATAATATATAGTAAAAATAAAGTTTCTAGCGCTTCCCCATTGAGGAGATCAAAGCCTGTGTTTACTGGATGCTCAATTTCACATCAAAGCCTGGGTTGCTAAACTTGGCTCAGTTAGCCTGTGGCAGGTCACAGAAGGAGTTACTGCTCATGTCTTTACTGCTTCCTGCACAAATACTGTCTAGACACCCTTAGGGACTTATAGATCAAGATAAATCATTATTGATCTTTGTTATATTGCTTATTCTGCTGTAAAAATTTTAACATTGATAAAGTACAACATATTATTTTTGAACCACTACTTGCACTGTATTTAAAATCTCTTTTACAAATCTAAGACCACAAAAGTCATATAAATTGCATGTAAATGCTTTATACTTTTGCATTTACATATATATCTAAGATTTTTAATTAAATCTGTATAAGGAATAATATATAAATAAAACATAATATTATTGTTTTATGTTTATGTTATTTAAACATGAATGCTCAATACCATTGCTGAGAAAACAATCCTCTTTATTTCAGGTAAACCTAAAATCACTCTAAAGTAAATAAAGTATTTAAAAGAGAAAGTCATTGTAGGGAATGAGAGATAGCTGGGTTTAATTTCTCCCTGATAGTCACATTGAGATTCACTCAAATTTGGGAGTTTTCACAATTACTTCTTTGTTACTAATGCATGACTAATGCTGATCTAGATAAGAAATCAGCATCCAAATAAAGCAAGTAGGTCTTATGTCGAATTCTTGCCAACCCCTTTTCATTTTCTTCAACAAAATTACTTGAGTCTGTATACTATGAGTCCATTGAAAAGTTAAGAATTATTTTCCTATGCAATAACCAATATAAATATTCTAAGAGCAAAATGCTTGTTTTCAACACATTGTCTTTCAGGCTTTAGACTGGCAGATATATTGTTATGGTTTTTCAACACATATGTCTAAATATGATGATTTTGTCTTTTTATTAGCAAAGAGGTTCATCCTCTTTGCTATAATATTTCTGCATAATTGTAATTCCCTCATTATGTTTACTGCTCTTTAACATTATTTTTATCATGTCTCCAGAATGATTGTAACTCTTCCATTCTATGTACATATTCCAAAACACTTTCAGAATTTTAACTGTGTCGCTTTTCACAAAATCACTCTAGTCTTTCCTCTGCTGTGGTCTTTGCAATTTAATTAAAAAAATCTTAGTTCCAATCCTACTAGGCATGCACAAAAATCTTTTTCTAACATTTCTTTCTGGTTTCTCCAGAGAAATTTTTCTGATGCCTCTGCTTTATAATAGTCACAAAACAGTATGCTATGTCACAAAATATTTTTTATTTAATAAACTTTATTTTCAGAGTAGTTTGAAGTCCATAGAAAAAGGGAGTGAATGGACAGAGATTTCCATATACCCACTGCTGCCATACAGGTACAACCTCCCAGAGTGGGGTCTTTATTAATGTGTATCCACAATGACACACAACTATTAGGCAAGTTCATAGATTACATTAGGGTTTATTTTAGGTATTATACAATGCATGGGTTTTACCCTAAATAGTAACAGTATCCAAAATGTAGTAATAGCAAAAGTTTCATTGTCCTAAAAACCCTCTGCTTTCCTCCAATTCATCCCTACTACCCTCTATGTCCAACCTGTGATGTTCACTGGTCAGTTTACTCTCTCCCATGCTTTGCATTTTCTGCAAATCATGTATTTTACATCAAAGATTAGTTAGCTGGTGCATATTGGCAGCTTTTATTTTGTGATATGCATTTCAGTTCCAAAATGTATTTTCATGTGTTCTTAGAACATGTTTTGCTAGATTTTGATTGTAGTTAAATATGTGTTATGTTGAATTTAGTCACCATCAATTTATTTTTAAATTTTAATCAGAAGGGGTGATAGACACATTTTATTAAACAGACCCTTAGACTTATAAGAAATGTTATTGAGTTACAATATATTTATTCAGCATCCTGAATTATAGATTCTCACTCTGTCATCACTAGCTAATATAATTTATTGCAAAGGAATGTCAGGAGCATTTACCTGCATTCAAATAGATTCTACCCTAATGTTTCTTTGTAACACAGCTGATTTCTGAGGACACTAGGGAGAAATATATGATAATATTCTATCAAATGTTAACTTTCCTGGGCCTCCCTGGTGGCGCAGGGGTTAAGATGCAACCTATGAAGCAATCTGCAGCCACTACAGCACAAGTTCGATTCCTGGCCGGCCAGGGAGAAACCCACATGGTGGGACAGACCTCTCCTGTCTCGCCCGCTGCTCTCCTCAGCAGTGTACTTCGGTCCATCTGCCTGTTCTGTTCCGGCTCTGTCTCTGGTGAACCTCTCAACCCTGGCATCGCTGGCCTATACCGCAATTCTTGTATAAAAATAAGTCTTTAAAAAAAATGTTAAAATTCCTACTTTAATTCCTATTTCAACTTCTGTTTAGCACCATATGTGAACACTATGTATTATGACACTAAACCAAATGTTTAAATTTAATTATCATAACATATATTCTTTTATACTCACTGATCAAGATATCATTACCTTACTTTTCATTATCAAGATATCATTATCAAGACATCATTATCTTACTTCATAAATTATATATATATCATCTTAGTACTCCACAAAATCAACAATCATTTGGGTATGCAAAGCTTAGAAATGGACTATTTATTTTTTGATATAGTAGGCCAATTTCTTCATTTATTCTATTCATGATACATACTAGTAGAGTATTTTAAGAGAGTTTTCCTAATTTTATCATTCACATCTACTCTTTGTATTCACTAAATTGTTTACCCAATAATTTCTTCATTATAAATTATGTGCTTCCTTTGAAAAATAATGTTTGACACCAAAGTTTCCTCATGGTGTTTTTCATCTCTGCATTTCTCAGTGTATAGATTAAGGGATTGAACATAGGAGCAATGTTGGTGTAAAATATTGCAAAAATTTTGTCCTCAGGGAATGTAGTAGGAGGTCTAAGGTAGATGAAGATTGCAGGCCCAAAGAATAAGGCAACCACAGTGATATGAGACCAACAGGTAGAGAGGGCTTTGCGCCTTCCTTCCGCAGACTGATGTCTTAGCGTGAACAGTATAATGCCATAAGAAAGAAATAAAACAACAAAGGTAAGTAAGGCAATCAAACCTGAAAATGCAATCACGAGGACACCAATGATATAGGTGTCAGCACAGGCAACTTTTAACAATGGAAAAATATCACAAAAATAGTGATCAATTTCATTAGGCCCACAGAAGGGCAAAATGACTGCCATGATAAAGAGAGGAAAGGAATGGACAGCTCCACCCAACCAAGCACCTAAGACCAGGAGATTGCATCTTGCTCTGTTCATGATAATCATGTAGTGGAGAGGTTTGCAGATGGCAACATAGCAATCATAAGCCATTGAGGTAAGAATGAAGATTTCAACACCCCCAAAGAAGTGCATGGTAAAGACCTGCAACATGCAGCTGCCATAGGAGATGGTCTTTTTTTCCACCAGCAGGTCACCAATTAACTTGGGCGTAACAGATGAGGTGTAGCAGATGTCCATGGATGACAGGTGGATGAGGAAATAGTACATTGGTTGGTCAAAAAGAGGACTGCATCGAACAGAGACAAATATCAGAAGATTACCTGCCAACAGGGCAATATAACAAAATAAGAAGAGCACAAAGCAAAATATTTGTATGTTTTTGTTATCAGAAAGTCCTAGAAGAATGAATTCTGAGATGTTTCTCCGGCTTTCCATTTTCATTTTTTGTACCTTATCCACAAATTATTTATAGATCTGAAATAAATAAAACAGAAATTTGAACAGTATGACAGTATGAACACAACATCATAGATATTCTGAAATGTTGTATGACCTGAATGGTGTCATAATAAAAATTAAGCTTGATTTATTAGACTAAGATGCTTTTATTATATATTTAGCTCATCAGTAATTTTAGAAAATTTTTATCATGCTATAATGAGAAGATTTGAATTTTTACCCAATATTACTAATAATTTAAAATATTTAAATATCATTTGATAACAAGAGTTTATTATGGTAGACTATACTATTTAGTCTAAATAACTTAAAATATACTTGCATATTTCTCCTCATTTAAAATTATCAACAAATTCCCTGGTTTATGTTTTCAAACACTCAGCTTGACTGCTGTAATTTAAGTTGAATAGAGCAGTCTTCTTTGCATATGATTAAATATTTTCAATGTGTCACTTTATTTCAATTAATAATCATGGTTGCTTTAAAAAGAATGATGGAAAAATCTCAAGGCAAAGAAAAATTATCAAGACAAGATGAACATTTTGGGAAATGATCTGCAAATACTTTCATATTTCATGTTTATATTTCATGTTTTAAACATGCTTGTATAAAATATAGTTTTGAAAATGTTTAGTGTCTGTGGTCAAGGAAACATAAAATTGTTAAATGCCAGGTTTATATTACTTGTATAAATATTGACTTTTGCCAGAGATTTAAGGTTTTACTGCCATCCAAAGAATGAATGTTAATAAAAGGAGATCCTATTGAAGGTAACTTGTGGACAAACTCTGAGGTCAGTTGATACAAGTGATATGTGTTGGAGTTATAACTAAATAAAAATTTGCAAAATATAACATAACTCCTACCTCAGCCTGGATCTTAAAGCCACAGTCAATTTGGCAACCCCATATGTTTACTAAAAAAACATAAAATGTTTTATTAGAGATTATTCAAAAATTATCTAGGTAGTGATTCATTAATTCATTCTCTGGGTCAGTTATAGTCCTGCTGATATTTAGGTGGAAATAGGTTACAAATATGGCATATAAAAACTGGTAAATACAGGGGGATAGGTAGTCTTATTTAAATTATGATTTGAAACTTTAAATTAATGAAGTGGAAATTTTAACTTGTTCTAACTTTGTATCACTATCTGCTACCTATATCCTTCATGCAACAATTAGCAGTCACAGAATGTTCAGCCGTTACTGAAGCATCTCAAAAAAACATTCATTATTTAGAAAGTGGGGATCATTAACTTATCTTCTACTGATTGAAACTGATATTCTTTGTCTATATTTTGGAAATGTTAATTTTTGATATATTTATTTACATAAAACAAATTGATTTGTTGATAATTATTATGTAAGAGGACAATGAACTACTTATATGATAGCCAATCATCTAACTCTCACATTTTAAATACACGGGATTCAGATAAAAGAATCTTAGAAATGCCTCAGTATTGAAAATTATTCTGCGGTTATGAGAAGATAAAAATCTTCACTTTTCTTCACTTTGGGATTACAACTCATGCATGAAAGCTGGAGGCATAACAGAAGGGAATCTGGAAGATAGCAATCGTAGATATTTAAAAATTCATCTGAGTTTAAAAGAACTGTATGTTAATGGCATACCAGATAACTGGTCTTTTGAGGTATTTATGTGTGGGAAGAACTATGGACCTTCTAGTATAAATTGTGTTTTAATATTTTCTGATTCTAAAACATTTCCAACACTTTTCCAACCATTAACGACAACAACAACAACAAAAACCTCATGTAAGAATCGTGGCTTGATGTCTAGGTCATCATCTGCATTTGATCTATGGTAACCCTTAAGCCCCTCACCTATTTTCTTGGAGAAAATACTACATGGCTAGTGTTTGGAAAAGAGGGAGGAGGAAAGTGTGTTGAAGAAAATAGCATCATAAAATACCATTGTGATATTAAAGGAAAGGTGTCTGAAATAAAGAATAAGTAATATTGGGCAATCCCTAGACAAGTGATTACAGTCATTAGAACAGTATAACACAAAAGAAGGAGACAGAAATGTGTGAAACTATGAAATGCAATTATTGACAGCTGTGATCCTTAAATTAACTGATTGATCTATTTATGCCTCATTTTCTTCCTCTATGAAATGCATTACATGATGCAACTATTTAATGATGGTTACAGCAGTACCCAGCAATAAATATGGCTCAAAACAGTCTTTTTCCTTCCATAGTCTTTCCTACTTGAGAGCATAAATAACTACAGAAGTTGTCATGCCCATTAGACAATCAAGTTTAATGGAAAAATAAAGAATGAATATTCATAACATGTATTTAATAACTGATCAGACAAACATCAATTTCAGCATTCTGATAGTGGAAACCTGTTAGTCAATACATTATTTACTTTAAGGCATTTCTCAACACTCATCGCAGCCTTATATATTTTGTACAACTAATAATTTTCTGTGGTGATGTTTAATAAAAATTTTACATTCATTTGGGTTACATTATCTGTATATAAATAGAAGCACTTATAATTAAATTAGAGTTGTCCCCAATGTTTCAAATTTTCCATAGTGTACCATGGAGAATGTATCATGCTACAAACTTACCTTCGTTGACTTGGATGTAATAAGTCTTCTTTAGGATGGTAGATGTTTTGAAATACAGCAACATCTTCATTGTTATAGATGTTCAAGTGTAAACTGGACTATTTTTTAATGGTAAATGCAGAATGTATATAAAAAAGTAAGTATATGATTCACTACAAACATGAAACTATTTTATTAAGCTGTATTTTTATTTCTGGAGTTTAGCTAGGAAATAATGAAAAATTAAAAAGTAAAGAATGTTAAAAATTTTGTAATAATCAAATAATTATATTCTGGCTGAACATTTTCTAACTTTAAAAAGATATTCTAAGACTAGATAAAAGATGATGTAATAAGCCTAGCACATGCCAGAGGGATCCTATTCATATTAAGGTGACATAGAATATTCACTGACCATCAATCTGAGTGATTTGCAGGTCAGTTCCAGGTTCCATCAGGATGCACTTCACCCTCAGATACTCACTCTTAAATGATTTGCTCCCATACCAAAATCTGGAATAAAAATAAGTTCACAAAACAGTAATTCAATCACATCAAAATTATTGACCAAAATGAAAATGCATACATTGTGCAAAGATGAAAAAAGATGTAAGAATTATATAAAATGAAATATTTAAATAAATAAATAAATAAAATAAAAAATAATTTGGAAATCTCAGCATGTCCTAAAACTTTCACAGCTTACAAAGGAAAAGATGATTTCAAAATTCAAAAAACTATCATACTTAAAAAGCAAAGTACATCTCCATCACTTAGTAAAGCAGACTGGGGATTTCAATCCATATTTAACACAAATCTAGTGCAGAATAAAATTTAAACAAAAAGTATTTTTAAAGTCTTTTAAAGCTACACAAGTATTTAGGTCTCTGATAAAATGTGTTTTGAAAGAACAGCATATAACCTAAAGCACATCACAAAAATTAATAGTCTCAGAAGCTAGAAGTGTTTATATCCTCAATGGCATTCTTGAACACATCCTGGGCAAATATTGTTAACCACTGTCTGTGGCAGTGTTCCTGGTTCCCCTGGATGATTACCTTCCACACTTGTAGTAACTTGTCTCACCTGCTATTCCCAGGAGTCCAATAAGTCTAGTCAGAGGTGAAGTTCAAGAAAAATGGACATCTCCATGCTCTTCCAACTTGCTGAAGAAGGAGGAGACCCAATTAGGCTGTTAATCATATGAAATTTTCTTTCAGAAATCTAAGATGAGGTAAATCAAAGAAAACAATGCATGGATAATTATAGTCCAGGTATGGACTACTATGGTGATTCATAGTGTAGAGATACATAATGTAATAAATCTATGAACTGCAATGTAATTTGTACATGAATGCTTATAGTTAGTGACTAACATTGTTGCAACTTATTGTTGGGAAATGGGACACAATAATAGGGAAAGATAAAAAAGAATATAGCCCCCTCTCCATATAATTGCCAGAGTGGAAAAGTGAAAAATAAAATGTGTAAAAAAAAGCAGAAGAAAGCATGCCAATGAAAGCAAGGCTTCCAGGTGGTCAACCCTTCAGTTCTTTCTCCTACCACTGAATATTCACACATTGTTTGGACTGAACCTCACCTGTAGGCACTGAAGTTTATTTAGTGTGTCTAAATATCATATGCAATCCAAAGTTTCTTTTGCATTTGGAACATCAAGAAAATAAACTTATAGTATTTAGTCTGGTTCAGATGAAGCTACCCAGCAAAATAGATGATCATTATTGTCATCATCATCATTATCATCATATAATGTACTGAGAGATTATTGGCTTAAGTTCATCATTTATTTCATACATATAATAATGCATATATGGACATATTAGTAGCTCTATTATGCAGACAAAAATACAGAAGGCTCAATAAGTTAAATACCTAGTTTTAATAGCCAGTAAGCAACAGAAATAGCAAAATGGTTATTTCTCCATTTTTTTGGTGTATAATTTTAAATTTTTTTAATTGATTGATTTTTTAAATTGAGATACCATTAAGATGCCCCCCACCTCAAAATAGCTCATAGTCCTCTATCACAGGCCATTGTATTTTTAGGGGCCTCCCTAGTGGTGAAAGGGGTTGAGACAGCCTATGGAGCTGTCAGCAGCCACTGCGATATGAGTTTGATTCGTGGCCAGGGAGCTACCCACATGGCACAGCAGACCTCTCCTGACTCATCCACTGCTCCCCACAGCAGTATATTTCAGTCAATCTGCCTGTTCTGTCCCCTCTCTTCTTATCCCGCGCACCTCTGACCTGCACTCCAGTTCTTGTATGCATACATAATCTTTTTAAAAATGAATATTTTTAAACTTAATGTTCCCTTCTAGATCTAAAGTTTAGTAACACTGAGTAAGAAATGATGTTTCCAGTAACTCAGCATTGAGATCAAATGTCCGTGTTTACTGGATACTCACAGCCACATCATGGCTCAAGTTGCTAAACTGACTTATTTCACCTGTGTCAAGTCACAGGAAGAGCTAGCTGCTCATGTCTTTACTGCTTCCTGAACAAAGACAGTCTCACACCCTCAGGGACTTATAAACTTAAGATTAAATCATAATTTATCTTTGTTATATTACCTGATAAAGTACAACATCATTTTTTTGAGCAACACTGTGTGTACCATATATGAACATCTTTTACAATATGACCACCAAAGTCATATAAATTTCATATAAATCTTTATAATTTTGCATTTATGTATATATTTAAGATACATTTTGGATTGAATGTGTGCAAGGAATATGTATAAATAAGAGATAATATTTTTGTTGTTTATGTTTATGTTGTCTCATACAAGAATGCCCAACACCATTGCTGTGGAAACCTTCCTTTTTATTTCAGATTAATACAAAATCACTCTAAAATAAAGAGTGTTTAAAGAGAAAGTTATTGGAGGGAATAAGAGTTAGCTGGATTTACATTCTCCCTGATAGTTACATTGAGATTCACTCAAATTTTGGAGTGTTCACACATTTATTCTTTGCTATTAATGCACAACTGTGAGTGACATTAAAGAATGATCTAGATATGTGATCAGCATCCAAGTCAAATAAAGCATGCAGGTGTTTTGTTGAATTCTTGCCAACCCATTTTAATTTTCTTCAACAAAATTACTCATGACTTTGTACTATGTGTTCATTGAGAAGACTTATTTTCCTATATAATAACCAATGTAAATACTCTAGGAGCAAAATGCTTGTTTTCAACACATTGTCTTTCAGTCTTTAGACTGACAAGTATATTGTGATGGTTTTTCAACACATACTATTAAAAATCTATTGATGATTTTTGTCCCTATATTAGTAATATCTGATATGTAATTGCTTTTTTTTTAAGATTGATTTATTTATACAAGCACTGGGTACAGTCAGAAGCGCGGGAGGGCGAGAGAATTCACTAGAGCCAGAGCGGGGAGCAGAGCAGGCAGAAGGACCGAAGTACACTGCTGAGGGGAGCAGCGGGAGGCAGGAGAGGTCTGAGAGCCATGTGGGACCCTCACCCCGTGGCCCGGGATGGAGCAGGCTCTGAGAAGGCTGCGGGCAGCTTCGCAACCCAGCACTCAACCGCTGAGCCACCATGGAGGCTTGCAAGTGCTTTTTGTAATAAAATTTCTACATAATTGCAATTCTCTCATTATGTTCACTGCCCTTTAACATTATTTTTGGCATGTCTCCAGAATGATTGTAACTGTTCCGTTCCATGTACATATTCCAAAATCCTTTCAGAATTTTAATTGTGTCACTTTTCATAAAATCACGCTATCCACTCCTTTCTCTGTTGTGATCTTTGCTGTTTAATTTAAGAAATCTTAGTTCCGGGCCTCCCAGGTGGCGCAGCAGTTGAGCGCTGGGTTGCGAAGCTGCCCGCGGCCTCTGCGGCGCCGGTTCGATCCCCGGCTGCTCCCCGGCCACCGGAGGAGGGTCCCGCATGGCGCGCAGACCTCTCCTGCCGCCCGCTGCTCCCCTCAGCAGTGTACTTCGGTCCTTCTGCCTGCTCTGCTCCCTGCTCTGTCTCTGGTGAATTCTCTCACCCTCCCGTGCTTCTGACTGTACCCAGTGCTTGTATAAATAAATAAATAAATCTTAAAAAAAAAAAAAGAAATCTTAGTTCCAATGCTACTAGGCGTGCACAAAAATCTTTTTCTAACACTTCTGTCTGGTTTCTTCAGAGAAATTTCTTTGATGTTTCTGCCTCATTATAGTCACAAAACAATATGCTATGTCACAAAACATTTTTTATTCAATAAACTTTATTTTCAGAGTAGTTTTATGTCCATAGAAAAAGGTTAGTGAATGGAACAGAGATTTCCACATACCCACTGTCGCCATACAGGTACAACCTCCCCCTCCAGAGTGGGACATTTATTAAATTAAATTTTATCCACAATGACACACAACTATTAGGCAAGTTATTCCATTAGGGTTTCTTGAGGTGCTACAGTTTATAGGTTTTACCATATGTAAAAACAGTATCCAAAACGTAGTAATAGGCAGAAGTTTCATTGTCGTAAAAAATCTGTTGCTCCAGTTCATCCTTACCCCTCTCTAAGTCCAACCCTTGATGTTCACTGGTCAGTTTACTCTCTACAATGTTTTGCATTTTCTAGAAATCATGTAATTTATGTCAGATTATTTAACCTGTACAGATACACAGCTTTTATTTTGTAATATGCATTTCTGTTCCAATATATATTTTCATGAGGTCTTAGAATTCGTAGTATTTGTTTCCCTAGTTTTCTGTTAGGTCTGGATCTAGTGGCCATCAATTTACTTTAAAATTTTAATCAGGGACTTCCCCAGTGGTGCAGCAGCTGGAGTCCAGCGCTGTGAAGCTGTCCAAGATGTCCGCAGCCTTTGCAGCGCGGGGTCCATTCCAGCCGGCCAGAGAACTTACCCACATGCACGACAGACCTTGCCTGTCTCACCCACTGCGCCCTGAGGAGTGTTTTTCATCAGTCTGCCTGTTCTGCTCCCTGCTCTGTCTCTGGTGAGTCCTCTCACCCTCCCGCGCTTCTGGCTGTACCCCAGCTCTTGTGTAAATGAAACTAAATCTTAAAATCAATCAATCAATCTCTAAAAAAATAAATAAATAACTCAATCAGAAGGGGTGGTAACACATTTTATTAAACAGTTCCTCAGATTTATAAGAAATGTTATCAAATCTCAGTGAATAGGTTTGAGTTGCAATGAGTTTGATTTAGCATCCTGAATTATAGATTCTCACTCTACCATCACAAGCTGATATAATTCATTTCAAATGCCAGGAGCATTCACTTGTATTCAAGTAGATTCTACCCTAATATTTCTTTGTAACGCATCTGATTTCTCATGATACTGGAGCTGAATATATGATAATATTCTATCAGATATTAAACTTATTATTTTAATTTTTAATTTTATCTTCCCCATTAACACCAAATGTAAACACTATGTATTATGATGCTAAACTAAATGTTTCCATTCAGTTATTGTATATATAATTTTAAGCTCAGTGATCAATATATCATTAGCTTATTTCCTTTGTAAACTATATTTTTTACATAAAACTATATATATATCATCTTTGTACTACACAAAATCAAATCCATTTTTAATTAATCTTGGTATACAAGATTAAGTATTTGATCATTTCTTTTTGATATGGTAGCCCAATTTCTCTCATTTATTCCATTCAAGATATATTTTAGCCTAGAAAGTATCAGATTTTTCCTAGTTTTATCATTCACATTTACTCTTTCTCTTTCACTAAGTAGCTTATCCAATAAATTATTTATTTGCTTCCTTTGAAAAATAATGTTTGACACCAAAGTTTTCTCATGGTGTTTTTCATCTCTGTATTTCTTAGTGTATAGATTAAAGGATTGAACATAGGAGCTACAATGGTATAAAATATTGCAAATATTTTGTCCTCAGGATACGTAGTAGGAGGTCTAAGGTAGATGAAGATCACAGGCCCAAAGAATAAGGCAACCACAGTGATATGAGACCAACAGGTGGAGAGGGCTTTGCGCCTTCCTTCAGCCGACTGATTTCTTAGTGTGAACAGTATAATGCCATAAGAAAGGAACAAGACAACAAAGGTAACTAAGGAAATAATACCTGAAAAGGTAATCACGAGGATACCTGTGATGTAGGTGTCAGTACAGGCAACTTTTAACAATGGAAAAATATCACAAAAATAATGATCAATTTCATTAGGACCACAGAAGGGCAAAATGACTGCCATGATAAAGAGAGGAAAGGAATGGACAGCTCCACCCAACCAAGCTGCTAAGACCAGGAGATTGCATCTTGTCCTGTTCATGATAATCATGTAGTGGAGAGGTTTACAGATGGCAACATAGCGATCATAAGCCATGGCTGTAAGAATGAAGATTTCAACACCCCCAAAGAAATGCATGGTAAAGACCTGCAACATGCAGCTGCCATAGGAGATGGTCTTTTTTTCCACCAGCAGGTCACCAATTAACTTGGGAGTAACAGTGGAGGTGTAGCAGATGTCCATGGATGACAAGTGGATGAGGAAATAGTACATTGGTTGGTCAAAAAGAGGACTGCATCGAACAGAGACTAAGATCAGAAGATTACCTGCCAATAAGGCAACATAACAGAATAAGAAGAGCACAAAACAAAATATTTGTATGTTCTTGTTATAAGAAAGTCCTAGAAGAATGAATTCTGAGATGTTTCTCCGGCTTTCCATTTTGGTTTTCTTTATTTTATATACAAATGATTTATATATCTGAAATGAAACAAATTTAGTGAAAGATGACAATTTGAACACAGTACTATAAATTTTATGAAAGGTTGAATGACATGAATGGTGTCTTGATAATAATTAAGCTTTGTTAGACTAAGATACTTTTACATTATATTTAACTCATACGTTTATTTTGGAAAATTTTTGTAATGCTATAATGAGAAGATTTGTATATTTTATTCAATATTACTAATAATTTAAAATATTTAAATATCATTTGGTAAGTGTTTATAATGTATATTATTTAGTCTAAATAATTTAAAATATATTAGCATATTTTTCTCTTAAAATTATCACAACAAATTACTTGATAAATGTTTTAAAAATTCATTGAACTGCTGAAATTTAATTTGTTTAGAGCATAGTATTATTTGTGTTATGATCATATATTGTCAATGGGTCATATTAAGTTAATAATCACTGTTATATTAAAATGAATGATTGAAAAATCTCAAGACACAAAAAATTGCCAAGAAAATTTGAAAATTTTGGTTAATGATCAGCAAATACATTCATATTTCATTATTACATAGTTCATGTCTTAAATATACTTTGTATAAGATATACTCTTGTCAATGTTAGTGTGTCTGTGGTCAAGGGAACATAAATTGTTAAATCCCAGGTTTATATTAATGTTGTAAATGTCATGAATCTTACCAGGTATTTCAAATTTTACTACAATACAAAGAGTGGATATCAATGAAAGAAGATCCTATTGAAGGTAACTTGTGGACAAACTCTGAGGTCAGTTCGTCCAGGGGATATTTGTTGCAGTTATAACTAAATGTCAAGTTCATGGATTTCTACCTTTTGTATATAAATATTATATTAAGACAGTGTAAAATGGTAATGGAGCACTGCTGAGGAATGATCTGATCCAATGAGTTTGAAAAAAATGGCACATGTCCTACCTTTGCCTGGATCTAAAGCAACAGTTAATTTTGGATGCCCATATGTTTACTACAAAAACACAAAATGATCTATGAGAGATTATATAAAATTCATCTGGCTAGTGATTCCTTCTCTGTGTTATTTATAGTGGCTGATATTTAGATGTAAATAGCTTAAAAATATGGCATTTAGCATTTGGTAAAAAGTGGGGAATGTACTATTTTCTAAATTATTATTGAAATTCTAAGTTAATAAAGTAGAAATGTTTAACTTGTTCTTATTCTGCATCACATTCAGCTTCCTATATCCTTCATACACCAATTAGCAGTCACAGAATGTCCAGCAGTTAATAGCATCTCAAAAAATATGAAGTTATCTAGAAATTGGGAGTATTTACCTATCTCCTCCTTATTGAAACTGAAAGATATCCTTTGTCTATATTTTGAAATGTTGTATTTATATAAAATAGATTTATTATTATATAAATGTACTGTTGACTACTTATATTGTAGCAAACCATCTGAATGTCTCATTTTATTTTTTCTCTCTATTTTAATTTTTATTTTATATACTTTTTACATCATTTTTCATTTTTGCACAATGTATGTATTTTTATCTTAGTTATATGTCTCATTTTAAATATAAGAGATTCAGATAAAAAGAATCTTAGAAATTTCTCAGGATTGAAAAATAGCGCTCTGTGGTTTTGAGAAGACAAAAATTCTTATTCTTCCTCAATTAGGGTTTGCAACCCATGCATGAAAGCTGGATTAATAACAGAAAGTTGTCTGCAGGACAGGTTATTTGAAACTTCATCTGAGTTTAGAAGACCTGTACCATAATGGGGTACCAGACAGATGGTCTTTTGGGCATTTGTTTGTGGGAAAAGCTATGGAGTACCTAATATAAATTTTATTTTAACATTTTCTGGTTCTAGAACATTTTCAGTACCTTTCCATCCTTTTTATAAAAAAAATTAAAATCTTAATATAAGGATCCTGGCTTGTTTTCTAGATCATCATCTACATCTGATCTATGGTAGATCTTAAGCCCCCATCCTGTTTTCTTGGAGAAAACAGGCTAGTTTTGGCTAGTGTTCAGAAAAGAGGGAGGAGGACAGTGAGTTGAGGAAAATAGCACCATAAAATACCATTGTGATATTAAAGAAAAGGTGTATGCAAAAATCAAGATTACAAATAAAGAGTAAATAATATTGGGTAATCACCACACAAGTGATCAAATTGATCAGACAGTGCAACACAAAAGACGGAGATAGATGTGGATGACTATGAAATACAATGACTAACTGTTGTGATCCTCAAGCTAACTAGGTAATCTCTTTATGTCTCATTTTCTTCCTGTATGCAATAAAGATATCAGTACATGATACAGACATTTAATGAGGGATGCAGAAGTTAATGGAAAATACCCAGTAGTATAGGTGGTTCAAAACAGTCATTTTTTTTTCATATACTTTCCCTTTGTGAGCATTAAAAATAGCTATAGAAATTGTCATGCATATAAGACAATCAGGTTTAATGGAAAAATACAGAGGGAATATTTATAACATGTATGTAATGACTGATCAGACAAACTTCAATTTCAGCATTCTGACAGTGTAAACTTGTTAGATGGTAGATAGATTATTTAGCTTAAGGTATTTCTTTTAACACTTTTCATAGGCTGATATTTTTGTACAAAAGAACTACACATAATAACTTTCCTTGGTAGTATTGAATAAAAATTTCTTTGCATTTGTGTTACACTATATGTATATATAAATCAAAAGTCTTATATTTAAATCAAAGTTTCCTGCACATATTGCAATTTTCCCTTAGTGTATGAGAATGCACCATACTATAAACTTACCTTTGTTGACTTGGATGGCGCTAGTTACTACTGTAGGAAGTTTTTTGAAATACAGCAACAAATTCATTCTTATAGATGTTCAAGAGTAAGCTGGACTCTTTTTCATGGTGATATGTAGAATTACATATAACAAAACTGGAACATGAACATACAAACCCGAAAATATATTTTTACTCTATTGTTCTTACTGGAGATTAGCTTAGAAATAATGAACAATTGAAACTAAATTATGTTAAAACATTTTTAATAATCAAAGAGTTATATTCTGGCAGAAAATTTGCTGACTTTAAAAATATTTTGTATAGAATAGATAAAAGATGATATAATAAGTCTTACACATGCCTGGGTGATCCTTCCCAACTTAAGGTGACATGGTTCACTTACTGACCACCAGATTTGAGTGACTGTCAGGTCAGTTCCAGGTTCCATCAGAATGCACTTCACCCTCAGATACTCACTCTTAAAATTTGATCCCATACTAATATGTAGAATAAAACCATAGCATTGCAAAGCAGTAATTCACCCACATCCAAATTGATTCTCTAAAAAATTAGAAAATTTCATCATGTCCTAGAACTTTCACAAGCTTACAAAGGAAGATGCTTTCAAATATTCATAAAAAGTATCAACCATACAAGAAGTGTATCTTAACCCTTCCAGAAAGCATACTAGGCATTTTCAATCCATATTTACTACAATCCTTCTATAATAAAATTTAAACTGAAAGTATTTTTAAATTCCTGCAAAACAATCTCAATATTTAGTTCCTAGAAATCTTCTGCTGTATGTCTCTGTCTTATAAAATGTGGTTCAGAAAACATAATATAAACTTAAGCCCCAAACAAAATTAATAGGTCTTGGAAGGTTAGAAGTAATTATATCCCCAATGGAATTCTTGAATACAAGCTGGCCAAATGTTGTTAATCCACTGTCCATGGCAATGTCCCTGGTTCCCTTGGATGTTTACCTTCCACACTTGTCTAACTTGTCTCTCCTACTAATCCCAAGAGTCCAATAAGTCCAGTCAGAAGGTGAAGTTCAAGAAACTTGGATGGCTCTGTGCTCTTCCAACTTGCTGAAGAAGGAGGAGGGAGACCCATGTAGCATGTACTCATATTAGATCATCTTACAGAAATCTGATATGAGGTAGGGCAAGAAAACCAAACAGTCACACATTCAGTCCAGATATGAACTATTATCAAGATTCTTTGTGTGTAAAATACTTAATTTAATAAAAACTATGGCCTGAAATGTAAAACATGTGTTTACTCATAGCTAGGTACTAGCATTGTTGGAATTTATGTGTGGGGACTAGGAGACAAAGGAAAGATGAAAGAATAGTCACTTCTCCATATCCTTGGCATGGAGGAAAAGTGGGAAAAAGGAACTTACTTAAATTTTAAAAGATGTTATTAAATATTACTTAGGAGGTAGAGTTGTAGTAAGTTAGATCCAACATTCTGAAATAAAGATACTCACTCTGTCATCATTATTTGTATTTTCAAAGTGATCAGAAGCATTGACTTGCTTTCAAACAGATTCTACCCTAAATAGTTCTTTATTACACAACTGACTTCTGATGACAGTAAAGATGCATATATGTTAATGTTATATCAGGAATTTAAATTTATCAATACAATTTTAAATTTCAACATCTTTATTAACACACAATGTGAGACACTATGGTTTGGACCGTAAGTCAAAAGTTTTAAAACAATGTTCATAAAATATTTTCCTTTATAATTTACTGATAAATATATTACTACCTTATTTTATTTGGTGTATATCTATATATCATTTATATATATATATAAAGATCAATTTAGTTTCCAATTAATTTTGGCATGCAAGCTTTAGAATTTGACAAGATATTACCTTAAATTTTAATTTTAGTTCTTTCATTTATCCTATTCAAAATAGATAAAGAAATGGTAAATGGAAATTGAGTTTTCCTGGATGTATCATTCACATCTAACCTTTGTATTTCTTTTTTTTTTTAAATAGAGGCATGTTTTATTTATTTATTTATTTGTTTGGTTTTTTTGTTTTGTTTTTTGTTTATACATGCACTGGTTACAGTCAGAAGTGCGGGAGGGTGAGAGAATTCACCAGAGCCAGAACAGGGAGCAGAGCAGGCAGATGGACGGAAGTACACTGCTGAGGGGAGCAGCGGGCGGCAGGAGAGGTCTGCGCGCCATGTGGGACCCTCCTCCGGTGGCCGGGGAGCAGCCGGGGATCGAACCGGCGTCGCAGAGGCCACGGGCAGCTTCGCAACCCAGCGCTCAACCGCTGTGCCACCGGGGAGGCCCTCACCTTTGTATTTGATTAGGGTACTAATACAATATGATTTTTCAAATTATTTATGTGCTTCCTTTCAAAAATAATGTTTGACACCAAAGTTTTCTTATGGTGTTTTTCATCTCTGTATTTCTTAGGGTGTAGATTAAAGGATTGAACATAGGAGCAACGATGGTATAAAATATTGCAAATATTTTGTCTTCAGGGAAAGTACTAGGAGGTCTAAGGTAGACAAAGAGTATAGGTGCAAAGAATAAAATGACCACAGTGATATGAGACCAACAGGTTGAGAGAGCCTTACGTCTTCCCTCAGCAGACTGATTTCTTAGAGTGTATAATATAATGCCATAAGAAAGAAATAAAATAACAGAGGTAACTAAGGACATGAAACCTGAAAATGTAATCACTATGATACCAGTGAGGTAGGTGTCAGTACAAGCAACTTTTAACAGAGGAAAAACATCACAAAAATAGTGATCAATTTCATTAGGACCACAGAAGGGCAAAATGACTGCCATGATAAAGAGAGGAAAGGCGTGGACAGCTCCACCAACCCAAGCACCTAAGACCAGGAGATTGCATCTTGTCCTGTTCATGATAATCATGTAGTGGAGAGGTTTACAGATGGCAACATAGCGATCATAAGCCATTGAGGTAAGAATGAAGACTTCAACACCTCCACACAAGTGCAAGGCAAAGACCTGAAACATGCAGCTACCATAGGAGATGGTCTTTTTTTCCACCAGCAGGTCACCGATTAACTTGGGCGTAACAGATGAGGTATAGCAGATGTCCATGATTGACAAGTGAATGAGGAAATAGTACATTGGTTGGTCAAAAAGAGGACTGCATCTAATAGAGACAAGGATCAGAAGGTTTCCTGCCAATAGGGCAATGTAACAGAGTAAGAAGAACACAAAGCAAAATATTCCAGTGTTTTTGTCATAAGAAAGTCCTAGAAGAATGAATTCGGAAACGTTTATCTGGTTTTCCATGTATTTGAGTTTGGTGTACATTATTTACAAATGAATTCTTAATCTGAAAGAAATAAAGCATAAAATTTGGTGAAAATGATAGCGTGAGCACAGTAATGCGATTTACCAAAAATCAATGGACATGAATTGTGTTTTAATACTAAGTATGCTTGATATATTACACTAAGCTGCTTTTACATTTTTGTATGATAAATCTATTGTGGAAAATTTAAGTCATAATACAAATGATCATTATTTTATTTGAAACTACTAATAAACTGATATATTTAAACATTATTTGATAGTAAAAATAACTTAATGCTTTATATTATTTGTAAGTAACTCAAAAATAAATTTTTGTTTATTTTACAATTTTTGTGCTGTATAGACATAGTTATGGTATCTTAAATTATCTACACTATAGGATGTATATTGTTTAATTATTTTGTGGTATTCTAAATAAAGTAAGATCTTTGAGTTGTTCTTATTTGTTTTTAGCATTGTATAAGGCTTCCTATTCTTCTGTATGCAACACAGAAGAGTAAAATCTCTCATTTCATATAATAGATATACAGAAATAAAGAATACTACCAATTCTTCAGTATTGACAAGAAGCACACATGAATGTGAAAACACAAAAGATCTTATTCTCCCTCAAAGGTAATGCAAGGGTATCTAGAAGACAGCAATGAAAGATTATTTGCACTTTCATATGAGTAGTAAAGTCCTTGTAAGATGAAGGGCTACCTGTCTATTGGCGTATTTATGTGTAGAAGGACATATGGCTTATCTAATATAAAATTGTGTTCTAGCATTATCTGATTCTAAAACATTTCAAGTCATTTTCTTTCAGTTTGACAATAAAACAAACTCCTCATATCAGGATCCTTGCTTGTTTTCTGTACCATGGATATTGTTAGTGCTCAATCAGATGGAGATAAGGAGGAGAATTATTGTCATAAAGCATCATAGTGATATTAAGGGAAAGGTGTATGCAAGAATTGAGGTTACAGTTAAATAACAAACAGGTTTGGACAATCACTGAGCAAGTGGTTAGACAGTGGCAATGTAGGAGTTGGCAATGTTGAGGAGTGTGAAATAAATGGACCACACACAGTATTTAATAAGGAATGCAAGAGGTAGTAGGAAATGCCCAATAGCATATGTGACTCAACTCTTTGTAGATTTTTGTGATCAGTCCTTCATCATCAGTGTTGTGTGCAAAAATTTTCTCCCAATCCATGGGGTGTCTCTTTGTTTTGGTTACTACCTCTTTTGCTGTCTCTCTTTTGCCTTCACTATCACTGATTTGGGTGATGTGTCTTTAAAGATGTTACTGAGGTACTGTAGTGTTTCGCCAATAATTCCTTCCACACTACGGGGAGGGGAGTAGGATCAAAACAAGGGGAGTGGGAATTGTATGGGAACTATAACCAAGATGAAAATGCATACATTGTGCAGAAATGAAAAATGATGTAAAAACTATGTAAATTTTTAAAAATGAAAATAAATAAATACCTATTCTAATTTAAAAAAAAAAAAAAACTTGTGTGTGACTCAGTCATTTTCCTTTTACAGTGATTCTTTCTTAAGGGCATCAATAAACAACTACAGAAATTGTCATGCAAGAGACATCACATTACAAGGAAAAAAGAAAAGAAAGGAAGGAAAGAAGTGAGGGAGTGGGGAGGACAGGGGGGAAGGAGAGAGTATGGGAGGAAGGAAATTTCTAACGTATTTAATAATAACCAGATATGATTCAATTTTTAACATTCTGACAATAAAACTTGTTAACTTGAAGATAGAATGGTTATTTTAGGTCATTTCTTAATACTCCACTACCTGATATTTTTTGTATGATAGAATTATCGTTAATTACTTTATTTCTTGAAATTATGTATGTATTTGTGTTATGCTATTGGTATTTAAATGGAAGCTCTTATACTTAAATAAAAGTTTCCATCACATATTCCAATTTTTCCTTAATGTATGAGAATGCACTGTTTTATAAACTTACCTTTGTTGATTCAGATGGAGCTAGTCTATTTTAGGAAGGAAGGTGATTTGAAATATAGGAATGTCTTCATTACTGGAGATGTTCAAGCACACACTGGACACTTTTTATAGTAATATGGAGGAATACATGCAACCGCATTTGGGACATAATTCACTCAAACATGAAATGAATTTAACCATGTTAATCATAATTGGAATTTTGTTTATGAATATTGAAAATAAATAAAGCTAGAACATTTCTAAAATAATCACTACATAATGCACTGCCTGGAAAGTTGAAATTTTTAAGTAAAATTCTGTAAAATTGCTCAAAGTACACATAGTTAATCTAGAACATACTTAATGGACACTTCCCCTGCCAAGGTGACATGGATAATTCAAGAAACAGTAGATTTGAATGACTGTTAGTTCAGCTCTTGGCTCCCTCTGCATGTACTTTATCTTCAGATGCTTTTAACAATTTGTCTCCCACACCAAAATCCAGAAAAAAAAAATAGTGCTCCAAAGTGGTAATTCATGAATATCCAAACTGATTCTCTGAAAATATTCTGGAAATCTCAGCATGTCCTAAAACTTTCACAAGCTTGCAAAGGAAGGGGATGTCAAGTTTTCATAAAAGGTATCAATGGTACAAGAAGAGCATCTTCATCCCTCAGGAAAGCAGGCATTTCCAATCCATATTTGACACATTTCTAGCTCCAAATAAAACATAATCAAAAAATATTTTCAAAATCCAGCAAAACTATCTCAACATTTAGGTTCTAGGAATCAAACTGTTTTATGACTCTGTCTGAGAAAATGTGTTTCAGAAGAACAAAATATAAATGTAAGCACAACACAAAATTAATAGGTCTTGGAAGGCTTGAAGTAATTATATCCCCAATGACATTCTTGAATGCATCCTGGCCAAATGTTGTTAAGCCACTGCCCATGGCAATGACCCTGGCTCCCTTGGATGTTTACCTTTCAAACTTGTGTTAGGTTTTCTCACCCACTATTTCCCAGAAGTCCAATAAGTCTAGTCAGAAGGTGAATTTCAATAAACTTGGATTTCTCTGTGCTCGTCTAGCTTCTTGAAAAATAGTGGAAAACCATGCAACTTCTAAATGTATTAGATTAACTTTCAGGGCCTTCCTGGTGGCACAAGGGATTAAAAAGAAGCAACCTATGAAGCCAGCCACAGCCAATGCAGCACAAGTTCAATCCCCAGGAAGGAAGATACCCACATGGCAAAGCAGACCTCCCGTGATTTGCCCGCTGCTCCCCTCTGCAGTGTATTTCAGGTCAATCTGTCTGTTCTGTTCCCCACTCTGTCTCTGGTGAATCCTCTTACCCCCCACAACTCTGGCCGGTACCCCAGTTTTTGTATGGATAAATAAATAAATCTTTAGATTAACTTTCGGAAATCTGAGATGAAATAAGTGAACGAGAGCCAAGCATAGACACCACAGCTCAGGTGTCCACTACTATCAAAATGCTAAGTGTGTAGAATACAAAATTCCATAAAGCCTATGACCTGCCATGTAATTAATACATTGATGCTGATAGTAACATTACTGAAACGTATGCTTGGAAAATGGGAGGCAAAGAAAGAGAAGATAAAATAATAAAGATTCCTTTCTCCATAAAGTTGGCAGAGATGAAAAGTGAAAAAGAAAAGTATGGAAAAATCAGAGGAAGAAAACTCTCCAACTACAGCAATGCTTTTATGTAGTTAAACCTTCAGTTCTTTTTCCTATCACTGAATATTCACAGGTTGTTTGGCCTCAGCCTCACTTGCAGGCACTAAATTTAGTCTCTCTCTCTCTATTATACAAACCATACAATATTTTATTAAGCATTTGAAATATCAAAAATAAAATTTATAGAACTTAATCTGATTCAGTTGAAACCACAGAGCAAAATAGTGGTGGTGGTGGTGGTGGTAGTAGTAGTAGTAGAAGTAGTAGTAGTAATGATAATAAATCAAAATATATTAAGATGATTGTGTGATTTAATTTAATCGTATTTTTCATTGTAGACATTGAGGGATAGCTGGGTTTAATTTCCTCCTGATAGTTACACTAAGACACATTTAAATTTGGGGTCTTACAGACATTACTTAGTTTGTTACAAATAACAACTGTGAGTAACATTAAGGAATGTCATATATATGTGATATCAGTGTCCATACTCAAATAAGGAAAGGTGTTATATTGAATTCTTGTTAATTTTCTTCAATAAAATTACCATTTTAATTTTCTTCAATAAAATTACCCTTGTCTTTATACCGTGCATCCATTTAAACATGAGGGCTTGTTTTCCTATTTCATAAACAGTCAATATAAATTTTCCAGGAACAAAATTCTTATTTTCTACTCATTTCTACTCATTATATCAGTAACTTCTGAGATTCAATTCCTCTTTACTATAATATTTTTACAATTGTTTTTGTAATTGTAATTGTATTTCTCTCATTATGTCACTGCTATTTAACATTCTTTTTACCATGTCTCCAAAATGATCATAACAGTTCCATTGTAAGTATTTATTCTAAAATTCTTTCAGTATCTTAATTATATATTGCTTTCATAAATCACTGATCCAGTTCCCTCTGTGTTTTGACATTTGCTATTAGCTTAAGAGATCTTAGTTCTAATCCTATTAAGGGTGCTCCAAAATCCTATCATAACAGTTTCTTTTGGTCTCCTCATGACATATTTCTCAGATATCTCTGCTTCATTATAGTTGAAAAGCAATAACCTGTGCCACTATATATATATATATATATATATTAAAGATTTATTTAATTTTATACAAGAGCTGGGGTACAGGCCAGAGATGCAGGAGGGTGAAAGGATTCACCAGAGACAGAGTGGGGAACAAAACAGGCAGATGACCGAAATGCACTGCTGAGGGGAACAGAGGGCAAGACAGGAGAGGTCTGCCATACCATGTGGGAATCTCCCTGGCCTGGCCGGCTGGGAATCAAATCCATGCTGCAGAGGCAGCAGGCAGCTTTACAATGCTGTGCTCTACCTGCTGCACCACCAGGGAGGCCCCACAAAATATATTTTATGCATTAAACTTTATTTTCAGTAAAATGTAGTGAAAGAACAGAGGTTTCTATATAATCATTGTCACCACATTGGAATAACCTCTCCCTCCAGAGTGTGATATTTATGAAATGAATCTGTATTATGCATCATTATTAGCAAAAATCAATAAGTTACATAAACTAAAGTTCATAGTTTCACACTTGGTGTACAACATTCACAATGTAGTAACATGCAGGACACTTTTACTGTCCTAAAAATACTCTTTTATCCTCTTATTCATTGCTAACTCCTCCTGTGCCCAGCCTTTGGAGTCCCACTACCTCTTTGCTGTCTCCAGTGCTTTGATTTATCCAGAGATCATGTAGTTCCTATGACAGATTAGGTAGCATGTGCAAATTGACTTCTTTATTCTGTAATATGCATTTAAGTTTCAGTATGTGCCTTTGTGAGTTGTGAGAGCACATAGTATTTGTTTTTTCTAGTTTTTTTTTAATTGTAGTGAGAAAATATTCCAGATTCTGGATCCAATTACCATCAATTTACTTATAAAATTTAATCATATTCGGTGGGTAAAAACATGTATTAAACAGTTCCATAAAATTATAGGAAATGTTGTTAAACTTTAGTCAAAAGGTGGAGTTGTGGTACCTTTGATTCAGTATCTGAATTACACATTCTCTGTCACCACAAGCTATTATTTATTTAAAAGTGAGGTCAGGAGTGTTTGACTTGCTTTCAAACAGATTCTACTGAAAATATTTCTTTTGTACACAACTGATTTCTATACTAGAAATGCATCTGTATAATATTCCACAATAAATTTAAATGTAATAGTATAAAAATATACTTTTAGATTTTAGCTTCCTCCTTAACACAAAGTGTGAGACACTATGTAGTTTGAACATAAGACAATCATTTTAATACAATTCTCATAAAATATTGTCTTTATAATTAATTGATCAATATATAACCATATTTTCTTTGGTAATTGTTTTCCTCTAGTAATTGATTTTTTCATACATGTAACCCTATATATATACTATCTGTAATTACCACAGATCAACTTAGTTTCCAATTAATTATGGTATACAAGCTTTATAATTCAATTAGTAATTACTTAAAAATTTAGTCCTATATCTCTCATTTTTTCCCATTCAAGATAGATATTTGAATGGTAACTCTAAGCAAGTTTTCCTAGATCCATCACTCATCTCTACTCTTTTTACTTGACTAAGGTACTAATCCAAATCATAAGCTTCTTCAAATTAGTATGTGTTTCCTTTCAAAAATAACGTTTGACACCAAAGTTTCCTCATGGTGTTCTTCATCTCTGTATTTCTCAAAGTGTAGATCAAAGGATTGAACATAGGAGCAACGATGGTGTAAAATAGTGCAAAAATTTTGTCCTCAGGATACGTAGTAGGAGGTCTAAGGTAGATGAAAATCACAGGAGCAAAGAATAAGATGACCACAGTGATATGAGACCAACAGGTGGACAGGGCTTTGCGTCTTCCCTCAGCGGACTGATTTCTTAGTGTGAACAGTATAATGCCATAAGAGAGAAATAAACCAACAAAGGTAACTAAAGAAATGATACCTGAAAAGGTAATTACGAGGATGCCTGTGATGTAGGTATCAGTACAGGCAACTTTTAACAATGGAAAAATATCACAAAAATAGTGATCAATTTCATTAGGACCGCAGAAGGGCAGTGTGATAGCCATAGAAAATTGAGGAAAGGAATGGACACCTCCACCAACCCAAGCAGCTAAGACCAGAAGATTGCATCTTGTCCTGTTCATGATAAGCATGTAGTGGAGAGGTTTGCAGATGGCAACATAGCGATCATAAGCCATAGCAATAATAATGAAAACTTCAACTCCTCCAAAAAAATGCATGGTAAAGACCTGCAACATGCAGCTACTGTAGGAAATGGTCTTTCTTTCCACCAGCAGATCCCCAATTAATTTGGGTGTAACAGTGGAGGTATAACAAATATCCATGGATGACAAGTGGATGAGGAAATAGTACATTGGTTGGTAAAAAAGAGGACTGAATTGAATGGAGATAAGGATCACAAGATTTCCTACCAACAGGGCAATATAACAGAGTAAGAAGAACACAAAACAAAATATTTCAGTGTTTTTGTCATAAGAAAGTCCTAAAAGAATGAATTCTGAGATGTTTCTCTGGAGTTCCATGTATTTGAATTTTGTGTATATTGTGCAGAAGAGTCCTATATTGAAAAAAGAAAAACAGATTTCTTAAAATGTTAACAGTATGAACAAAAAATATAAAATGTACTAAAAGAAATACATATGAATATTAATATTAGTTTAATTTGGTTTATTGAATTAAATGTTTTTCCTCTTTGTCATGTCTCTTAGATTAAAAATCCACTATGGAAAAAATGTGAGTGCTGTATTGCACAATAATAATTACACATATTATTTAATATTGCCAATAATGATTTAATATTTACATATTATTTTTAAAAATAAGAATATTTTATTCCTGCTAATTATATTACAGACTAATTGACCTAAATTAACAAAAAAGTTTTTGACTACTCTCAATTCTTGTACTTATACATTTGGTCATCATAGGTACTTTAAAATTAGTGATCAAATTTACTGGATTACCTGGCAAAGAATTTTCAAGAAATCTAAATGTCTTTAAACAGCTTATCTTGAAATGCTGGACTTGAATTTTCATAGAGCATACTACTACCCTTTGCTGTCAATCAAAAGTTGTCAATGGGTCATGTTAACCAATGGATAATTGTTACTATAAACAGCCCAAAAATGGCTCATAATTACACAGCAAGAGAAAGAATGTCATTAAATAAATTTCATTTATTTTTCAGATTACATTTTATCTGATGTAGACAATTAAATTATAATCATATTCTTATTGACATTTGCAAAGGCAATTGATATGATAATAAGATTGTTAAGCGTCCCAATCACTTTTTACTTGTGCAAATGTCATGACTTTTGTTAGAAATTTCATGTCTTACATACAATCATAAATAACTAATGTCAGGCCTCCCTGGTGGCACAGAGGTTGAGCGCTGGGTTGCGAAGCTGCCCGCAGCCTCTGTAGCACTAGTTCGATCCCCGGCCACCAGGTGAGGGTCCCACATGGTGCACAGACCTCTCTTGCCGCCCACTGCTCTTCTCAGCAGTGTATTTCGTCGTCTGTCTGTTCTGCTCCCTGCTCTGGCTCTGGTGAATTCTCTCACACTGCCGTGCTTCTGACTGTAACCTGTGCTTGTATAAATAAATAAATAAATTTAAAAAAAAAAAAAAAGAACTAATGTCAATAAAACATGTTAGGAAAGGTCAGTTGAAGACAAACTCTGAGTCCAGTTCACTGTCAGTCATGTTTGTTACAATAATAAATAAATGAGAAATCCAAAGACTGGCATGTTTCATATCCAGTTTATATCTTAAATCATTAACTAATGATAAATGAAATTAAGGTAAGAAGAAAACACTTCCCAGTAGCTATTTTGCCTACTGATGAGGAATCATTTGATTTCAGTGGGTTTTCAAAAGCTAGCCCCCTTACGACCTTAGTTTGGACTGGTAGTGACAGTCATATCTGGGCCCATTGAGATTTATTTAAAAACACAAAATGCTTTTGTTGTAAGATTATTTGGAAAGGCCCACTGTAGTGACTCACAAATTCTTCATTTAAGCTATTCATAGTCTTTTGTAGGGATTAGATTCCAAAAGTTGAAAGCTACTGGCAATAATTTATGACCCACACTGTAGGCATTAATTCTATGTTAAATTGTAATCCAAAACTAAATTCATAAAGTAGAAAACTTTAATTAGTTTCTACTTTGTTTTCAGTATTACTAGAAGGATTCTTATTTACCTTTTTACTACATAAGGAAATAATTATCACTCATAGTGTGTCCAGGAACAAAGGAGTTAACAGAAACTAAGGTGTTTTAAATGTTTTAAAAGTTGGAGGGTGGCCTGGTGGTACAGGGTTTAAAGTAACAACACTGCCAAGCTATCTCCAGCCACAGCAGCATGAGTTTGATCTCCGGCCAGGGAAGTGACACACATGGCACAGCAGACCTCTCCTGTCTCGCCTGCTACTCCCCTCAGCAGTGTATTTTAATCTGCCTGTTCTGCCCCCCGCTCTGTATCTCGTAAATCCTCTCACCCCCTGCACCTCTGGAATTGTACCCCACTTCTTGTATGCATAAATAAATAAATCTTTAAAAAAATTTTTAAAAAGGACACTCTGAGCCTCTCTATATCTCCATGTGAAAGGTGCCCTCCCCGTACTAGAGTTAGAACAAAGTCCTCATTATAGGGAACTCAGGGCCTAAAGAGCTCTGTATTTATCTCTAGTGAGTGCCTTGCTAATTGGAGACCTCAAATCCAAAAGTCTCCCTCAAATCCACCTGCCTCGTGAGTCTGCGCAAATTTATTGTGTCTTTGTCAAAAATGTGTATAAACTGACTTCTTTGGTCATTCCCCCTACCTATAAGGTCTCCACATGTATGGATTTAAATTTTTTCTGTGTCTCCTCTTAATCTCTCGTAATGTCACTTTAATTGTTAGAGCTGCCAAATAAATTGAGAAGGTGAAGAAAGATTTTTCTCCCCTCCGGAGCAATGAAGGGCAGCAGTGAAAAGATTATTTTCAGTTTATGTGAGTAGCAAAGAATATACAAGATGATGGGTTACAGACTCCAGTCTGTCTCCTGAGTACTTATATGTGAAAACAAGTATTGAGCATTTAATATAAACAGGCACTATAGAATCCTCTGATTCTCAAACATTTAAAGTAATTTTTCTTCATTTTTATAAAAGTACAATTCCCCAAGTCAGTATTCAAGTTTGTTTTCTAGATCACCCTTGACTTTTAATCTACAAGAGCTCTTAAACCCACATGCTCTTTTCTTGGAGAACTTGTTATATGGTTAGTGCTCTTAGCAGAGGGAAAAGGGGGAAAAGAGAAGTGGGTTGAGGAAAATTATTATTGTAAGATAACCAAATGATTTTAATGAAACCTTGCATGTAAAACTTCAAGCCACATTTAAGGAATAAAGAATATTGAACAGCTAATATTAACAGCTAATATTAGAACACTGGCAACATGGAGATAAAAATTTTGAGGTAGGTGAAACAAATAACTGACATGGTCCCAAAGCTAATATTGAAATCTGTTTTTAAGGCTCATTTTCCTCCTCTATGCATTGAAAATATCATTACATAGTTCAAAATGTAATGAGGAATACATGGGATAATTTTAAATACCCCATTACATGCATGGTAAAACACTTAGCTACACTCTTATTACATTTTTCCTTTGAGTAAATTGTTTAACAACTACAGAAATTGTTATGTACATACATACAAACAAATCCATTAGAAAAACAAAGAAAAACAAGAATACTTATAACATGGATTTAATAAGTTCTATCAGGGAAACTTCAGATTCAACAACCTATTAGTAAATTCAACAATCTTAGTAAAAACCCATTGTTTGATGATAGCTTAGCATTTGAAGTCTTTTTTCATAGTAATCACTTGCCTGATCCTTTTGCACTACTAAAATAAAATAGTCAATTCATACATTCATTTGTTACTTTTGGGTAAAAATTATGCATGCATTTGGGTAATGTTGTCCAAATAAGTATAGAAATTTCAACCATATATCCCAGCATTCTCCTAGTCTGTGAGAATGGACCATGTTGTGAACTTACCTTAGATGACTCAGATGAAACTAGGCTATTTTAGTATATAAGGTGTTTTGGAATATCCGGAAGTCTTCGTAGGTGTTAGTTGTTGGAGCAAAAACCCATCTATTTCTTAAAAGTAGTATGGAGGAATGTATGCAAGGATGAATTTGAGGCACAAAGTCCCTGCCAACTTGAAAAATCTTTACTTAACTCTCCTTTTCTTAAGTGGAAACTCCTTGTAAATAATTCATAATAAAATAAAGTGTGCCAATACATTTTTATGTCGACCAAATTATCTATGCTACAGGAAAAGTAATAGTCTTCAGAATGAAATCATATGCAAGAACAAGAAGCATGCCATTTGTCTGTGGCTGGGAGACCCTTCCCAAACCAAGGTGTTGTGGCAGAATCTCTGGTCATCAGATCTGACTGACTGTCAGGGACTCTGTGGCTTCACCAGGGAACCCTCCACCCTCAGATGCTCATTCTGCCCATTGCCTTCAGTGTCGCAAAGAAGCAAAATGCAGCAAATTACAAAGTAGAAATTCAAACCTATCCAAATGTGTTCTTAGAAAAAGTTTCAGAAATATCTCTTATCCTTCTAAAGGTTTTCCAGAGAAATGGACTTCAAAAGTTCACTAAAACTATCAGAGATGTGATGTAAACTGCCCCAGGAAAGCAGGCTATGAATTTTGAATGCATACTTGACACCAAAATACAAGCTTACACTAAAAAGATAAGTGAAATGCATATTTAAAAATCTGCAGAACTATTGAGGTCCCAGCAATATCTATTTTATCCTACACCTGAAGAAAATTTTGTTCAGAACAGAATATAAATTTCAGTGATAATGAATAAGCCTGAGTAACTGTATTCCCAAAGTGTTTATACACAGACCCAGACCAATGTGGTTAAGCCACTGTCCAAGTTGAAGTGCTTGGTCCTCTTGAGTATTTATTTTCCACTTTTGCATTACTTGTCTCAGGCACTATTTCCCTGGAGGCCCAGAAAGTCTATAATCAAGCATAGTTTAGGAAACTTTGTTCCGTACCCTTCCAGCTTTCTGCAGATAGCAGGAATCTAATGTAGCTTGTAATATTATTAGGTAAGCATTCAAGAAAATATGGGATGAGGTAGGAAAAAGAATAAATGAAAGTAAGGAAAGCAATAAATGGCACAGCACAATTTGTAATAGTTTTAGCAACACTAAATGACACAATCACATCAACTATAGTGACTAAACTTAAGAAACTACCATAAGAATATAGATAGAAATTAGGCTATCTAGAAAGTTTTAATAATAAAAAGCAGGCTTTTGAGTACTTCTCTGTAACAAGAAGAAACTAAGCTCTGTCTCTGTGATTTGAAGGGGAATTTCTAGGACTCATGAATTCCAAATCCAGCCATTCAGTCTCTCATATGGAAAACTACAGAGCCACAAATATAGAGACATAGGGTAACAGATACAGATAGAGAATAATTGGGATTATTCTGTTAATATAAAACTAAGGCACACCCTAGGGAAACCCAAACTTGCACACTGCAAAGGATCTCACTTATTTGAGAGATATAGAGAAAATATAAAAAAGATCAGTCAAGACCAAATCAATAATAAACTCTTAACATATGATTACAAAACTGTGGCAATTGAGGGGGGACATGGGGGTGGGATGAAGGGGCCTATAAGACATGGTGGAGACTTGCAGGTACACTGGTGGTGGGCAAGGCATGAAAATTTACATTTGTAGAGGTTTCAACCTATAAACCCTGAAGCAGATAAAGTATGTAAACCCACTTTCCCTCAGTAAACATGATTTGGGGAAAGAAAAACATCAGTGATACAAATTGACAAAGTTGTGGCAAGCCTGGACTCTCTTCTTGTGTTGTAGATTACTCTCCACATTTGTAATGGTGCCTAGAATTTCACACTAACCAGACTGTGAGTCCTACAGATAACTAAAAGGGATGCACATTTTTGTTGACTTCTGCATTCCTCAGATGAATGTGCAAAACAGCATTTTGCAGTAAAGTACTTTAAAGTGGCTGCCATTAAGTTTAGTCTCATAGCTCTAGCTCTTAAGCAATTGTTAGTGGGTTACTAGAAAAGGCTTAACATTGATAAGAAAACCCATGTGAATACACATGGGAGCTACATCAGATGTCCCCACTTGAAATTATGTCACCTTGCTAGTCACATGACACTCAGATGTCTTAGAAACTTGTGTTCACAAAGAGAAATGAGACTCCATGTGTTCAGGTTTCAAGTGTAGGGAATACAATTCCCCACTCAAAAATGGGTGTTTCTCAAACTTGTCTCTCCAGAATACCTGCTTCTAAGTCAAAGTCTTTCCATCAAAGGAGATAATTAATTCCTGAGAGAAGAAGAAGCATCTCCCTTTAAGAGTTTCAAAGGGAATCTCTTTAAATACCCATGCAGTGCAAGCTGGAATTTACTTTGGCTGATCACATTTTGAAGAGCAAGATTCCTCCTGAGCTAAATGACACATGTGAATGTGTTTGCTGCACATTTTCTGCTCCTTGACTGTGGGACCAGAGCCACCTGCAGCAGTTCTCCAGTGCTTCCAACAAATCCCTTCTAAATTCAAATGCTACTTTTTTTAGGAAATGTTCTGAGGATTTAATCTAGAAGGGAAGCTTTGATTATAGACAGCCTTCATAACAACTATTGATTTGATTTTGAATTATCAAAATACTCTCATTCCAAGTGTGATATTTCTTTCATGTTGGATCTACTAGCCAAAGGTCAGTTTAAAGTTGGGATTATTTGTGAACATTCCCAAACAGCATTAAGTTCTTTAAGACTAGAAGGTAAGATTTTTTAATAGTGCTGATTTTTATTAAACATTGTTAATTTCCATGTAGTAATTATGTTTTATTGTGCTTTAAGTGCATGATAAAACATTTTATCCCCACCCCAATTATTCAAAAGATAGTTGGAACTATTACAATTTGACAGATGAAAACTTGGCCATGGAGATTAAGTAAACTGTAGGTTCCAGTTCCTTGACATGAGACACCCTGAGATACCCCCTATAGTAATCAAAACTCATCAAAAAAGAAATTTAAATACACTTCCCACATAGAAAGTGCACAATTATATTGAAGATGTTTCTTTCTGACCTTACTGATTTGTTAACATTTTCTGACTATTATTACTCAAAATGTAATTTTTTTCTCTCTCCTAGGTGTACCTGCACACAAAAAAAATACAGATGAAAATCCATATGTGTTTACATAGCCATGGATATATTCATATATGTTTCCTTATTAATATAAAATCCTGTGAGGTAGGTATTAATGTCGCTTTATAGATGAGGGGCAAAAATATGTTATATGTTATTAAATGTCCCCCCATATAAAAAGAACATACAGACAGAAAAATAAAGTTTTAAATTGGTCTTTTTTCTTTTCAAACCAAAGCACTTGACCACTGTGATGTCATTTTCAAAATTGTCATTTTCAAAAATAATCATTTCCTATTGCGGAAGAGACAAGAACCAGTGGTTTGGAGGGGGATTGGAGTAGTGAGAGAGACCTGGGTCAGAGGGAGAAGCCAAGATAAAAGGAACTTTCAATGAATGCCATCCCACATTTGACTTGATTTTTGGCTGTTCAAATGTGCCCGTGTGTATGTCTTTGCTTTTTTGGGTATTTTTTTTACTCTGAAATTAGCTCATCTGCATTTGTGTCTGAGGTAGTAATAAAGTAATTATAATTATTATGGTTCATGTAAGAAGGCCGTTTATAGTTCAATATTGTTAATTATAGCAATTTGGGGCATGCGGAACAATTTTGAGGAAAGAAAGTTTAAAAAGTATTTTCTGACCTAATCTTGGTTCTGCTTGCTCTTGGGACACTTGGAATACACTCTTTATGGTTTAAGTAATGTAATTCTTAATATTATTGTCAACACAAATCTAAGACTATTTTCACATCTGCAAAATGGATAAGTGATACCAGCCACAGTGATTTCTATCAGTCTTGTACAGAATCATATGTGAGAGGCACTTGATCTTTCACATAACAATCAATCATTTAACTATATATATGTATATATATATGAAATTATTGGATTGAGTCAAATACATTTCAGTTCTTTTACAGATGCTCCTATATACTTCATCATATTTACATTACCAAAGTCCTGTTTTCCTTATATCAACTATTATAAATAACCTCCTAACTGGAATTTCTATCTCTGCCTTCCTAAATTTAAGCCCACTTCACTCAGAATTATGCAGAGAACTTTAGTGAAGTTATATCCATGGTTTCCCTTCTTTATATTTCTCTTCCACTTTAGTGAAGTTATATCCATGGTTTCCCTTCTTTATATTTCTCTTCATGTTTCCACACGTATTCTCAATTTCTAAACCATGGTTTACTATTTCCTAGGAATAAAGAAAAGTTTATTAACTTTACAATGATATAGTATCATTGATATTATATATATATTACAATGATATAATATCCCTTTCCTGACTAACCTGCCACTGTGTATACAATCCACTCTTTCATGCCAGGCTGTTTTCTCAGATAGTCACAGGTACACATTGCATCTTACTTATTTGATAACAAATGTTCCTCATGCATATACTTTTATCAAATATTTCACTTGGGAGGCAATTTGAGTCTTCTTCAAAAACTAGAACTATTTTTTTAGTTAAAAAACTCCAGAATCCAAAACATCATAAAAGTCAAAATCCAATGGGATCCAGGCATTTAACATTTATTAGAATGAATAAGTTTAACAGATTCAGCATTGCAATACTAACACATAATTTCTTTTTTTCAGGTAATGTAATAAGTATTCAAATATATATGGAGACTAGAAACAATGTCACAGAATTTGTTCTACTTGGGCTCTCAGAGGATCCAAAGATGCAGAAAATTGTATTTGTTGTGTTTTTCCTCATCTACATCACCTCTGTGGTAGGAAATTTGCTCATTGTGGTCACCATCATTGCCAGCTCATTGTCAGCATTCCCCATGTATTTTTTCCTGGCCTATCTCTCCTTTATTGATGCCTGCTATACTTCTGTCAGTACTCCTAAACTTATTATAGATTCACTCTTTGAAAACAAGACAATCCCGTTCAACGGATGCCTGACCCAAGTCTTTGCGGATCATTTTTTAGGCGGCTCTGAGGTCATCCTGCTCACTGTGATGGCCTATGACCGCTATGTGGCCATCTGCAAGCCCTTACACTATGCAACCATCATGAAACAACAGGTTTGTGACGTGCTAATGGGAGTGGTGTGGGTGGGAGGCTTTCTTCATGGAGCCATACAGATCCTCTTCATCTTCCGTCTGCCCTTCTGTGGCCCCAATGTCATAGATCACTTTATGTGTGATCTCAATCCTTTGCTCAATCTGGCCTGCACAGATACCCATGCCCTAGGACTCTTTGTTGCTGCCAACAGTGGGTTCATCTGTCTGTTGAACTTTCTCCTCTTGATAGTCTCCTATGTCATTATTTTGCACTCCCTAAAAAGCCAGAGTGCAGAGGCAAGGCAGAAAGCCCTCTCCACCTGTGTCTCCCACATCACAGTAGTCATCATGTTCTTTGTGCCCTGCATAATTGTGTACCTGAGACCGGCAGTGGCATTACCCATTGATAAAGCAGTTGCTGTGTTCTACTCTATGATAACTCCCATGTTAAATCCCTTAATCTATACCTTGAGAAATGCCCAGATGAAAAATGCCATTAGAAAATTATGTAGTAGGAAAACATTTCCAGATGACAAATAAATGTGCCTAGAGACTGTAGTTAATTCAACTGAGGAAGGGATTAGAGGACATTCTGGATGACCTCATCAAAAATTTGTAGGGGAGGAGATATATATATATATATATATATATATATATATATATATATATATACACACACACACATATACTCCAATGTTTGCTAAATCTGCCATATTGCTTTAAAAAAAACATTTATGGGATGAACCAAAAACATTAACTGCTCTCATGATAGATTTTGCATTTTATGGAGTGGAAACAGGTATAAGGAATGACAAAACTTAAACTATTTGCACACTTTGAATATTCAGAATATCCTAACAAAATTAGGGCTTACTTTTACCATCTTTATCTATGTGTTTTATTCATAAGCTGCTCTACCAAGTGTAAATATGAAAAATAATAAAATATGTTGGTTTTAAAGAGTAATCACTGTAACAATCCAAAGAGGGAAGCACCATAATTATCCATATTTTACGAATGAGGAACCTGACAGAAATGGGTAGTCAACATAACAAGTATATTAATGACAGATAACTAGAGGATAACTTTCTCATCCATGCTCTTAACAGCTGACACAGTCAGACAATGATGACTGAAAGGTAAAAAAAATGATGACATTGCTGTTTATTGAACAGGGCTCTGTTGGGCATTATATATATATATATATATATATAAAATATACATATACATGCACACATTGCACACATATATTTATGTGTATATCTATGTATGTACAAGCATAATATGTGTCTTTGTATATGTGCCTAAATGTTAGTTCATTATAACTAAAATCTAAGAAATTTTCTTTTGGTAAATTTGTTATGTATCTTAACTAATGGTAATATGTTGCTTGTAACACTTTGCTATCACACTGTGTTAAGGATATAAAAGCAATGGGTCATGAAGCTTTTGATAGTAACTAACAAGGTTACATTACATTTCCAAAATTTTTGTACATATGTCACCATCTTCAAGTGTTAACCCATTAGAACATGTGATAACTCAAATTAATAAAAAAATTTAAATATCAGACAGGATCTTCAATTTATTCAATAGTTACCCCATACTTATAGCATACTTGCATGCTAGCTAATAGTTGTTTATATGAGGCAGCATAATGCCTGGTTTATGACATTACTGAGTGAATGAATAAAAGGATAAAAGAAGATGAAATAACTCAATAAAACTTTAACAAATAAATAGCAATGAAGAGAGGAAATTTTTTCCTCCCTTATCTGATTAACTCTGAGGAAATTTATAATTAGATCTTTTAGGGAAACTGGTTTGTTTCCTCTTAAATTGAAGAGTGAAAAAGAAATTGAAATGGAGACTCTCAGTGAATGAGTAAACATCAACCTTAATATTCTGTGCTCTCAGCAAAGTGTTATGATCTTATGAATGTAGACTCCCTGTGTTATATTTCTCTATTAATCATTTTCATTTCTAACATTTTAGTGTGAAATCTTTTTTAGAATGTATATCACAATCTACATATAATGTAGTTTCTAGAGATATAATTTTCATTCATTCCTCTGTCCATCATCATTAATCAAAAAGAAACTTTAATCCCTACTAAGTTATCAGACATCTTGAAAGTTGCACTTCAGAGGTGAATAAATATATCCAGGTCCTCACTTCACTGAGCTTAGGATAAATTGAAATTTCCCAGAGACATCAATAAATGACAAAAAATTGTTATAAATGTAAGGTTGTGGAACACAAAGAGGTAGAAAAGCAACATTGAGGGACACATAACAAAGAACGGAAAGGCAATGAAGACTCAGACAAAGACAAACTTTGAAAGATGAACCAGGACAGGAGAGATAAGGAAAGATTGGGGAGGGGAGTATCTGAAGGGGGGGAGCACAAGGTAATATGGTGATGGACTAGGGGTACTCTGTGGTGGAAGAGCTATATATGTTGTCCAAAAATTAAATTAAAAAAAGACTCCCTAGCTGAAAGACATAAAATTGCTCCCCAAGAGAGGGAAAGAAATCAGCAGAGTGAACAGACATGAACTGAAAAAGGAGCATCCTTAACAAAGGAAGACATAACCAAAGTTGGGATTGTCAAGAGTGTACACACATCTGATCTATGCAACATGGATTAGCTTATTGCTCTATTAATTCAATAATGATTTACTGAATCCCTACTGTGTGTCAGAAACTTGTGGAACACTGAGACTGTGAAAGGCTCACAAGCAAGATATAAAAAATTAGAGAAGACCAAGCTATACTTTGGGAAACAGGTAGATGGGGGCTTGACTAGCAAAGGCAGAGCAGTAAATGTTACTGCCATGATTTGGGGGTCTCTGCGGCATCTCTCCCTATCTGGGGTGTGGGAGTAGCTCATTGGGGGCAGTGTATGCCCATAATCCAGTCACCCTGCTCAGAGATGACTGAACATGGGCAGAGACAGAGGTCTTGGAAATGGGAACCAGGACACAGGGCTGAGAGTGGGTGTGTGATTTATAAGATATCAAGTAAAGTGATCATTATAATAGTAATATCTCCTTAATGAAAATCCAAGAAAAAGATCTTATATAGGGAAAAGGGATAAATAGGAAGGACATCGATAAATTTTAGGATAGTGAACACTTCATAATGCCACGGATGTGCATTCATAGCATGATAAATTTCTCCTAATACTACAAAATCCATAAAGTGAACCATAAAATAAGTATGAAGTCTGCATGATAATGATGTGCCAATGTAGGTCCATCATGGGTCTCTCGCTGAGGTTGAAGATAGGCAAAGGCTGCAGGGTGTGCTTGTGAGAAAGCAGCTGTTACATGTAAAATCTCTATATGTTCCTCTTTCCATTGATGAAGCTAAAATTGTTCTAAAAAATAATTCTTATAAAAAAGAAACACATTACTGGGACTGAGATTCTATTGGGTTTCCTTTTATCCATACAGTTACACGGAGATAAATGCTAAATTTGAGGGATTTCAGGCATCCCTCATTTTGTTATTAATACATGACTATGACTTTCATAAAGGAACATTCTTGATGTGAAAAATTAACATTTACAAATAGAGATGTTATATAAATAGTGGAGATGCTATGTTTGAAGTCTCGCTAATACATTTTTTTTTCATGAAAATTACGTGTGACTTTATGTTATGACCCCATATTTAAGTGAAAGACATCTTTCCCCAACAGCTCTCCACCTGTCTGTGTGTATGCAGGCATCTCTCTCTCTCATTTTATTTTACTTTTCCTTAATAAATTTAGCATGTGTTAATGAAAAACAAATATTTTTTCTGTCATAAAATGTGAAATAAAAACATTTGAACAAAAAAACTGGTCATTTTCAACACATTCCTTTTCAACCTCAAGACTGAACATGGTTTTGTGATTTTTTTTAAAAATTATATTTACATTGAGTAATATCTGTGTTTTTGTTTTTGTTTTTTTAAGATTTATATATGCATACAAGAACTGGGGTGTAGGCCAGAGCTGTGGGTGGTTAAGAGGATTCACCAGAGACAGAGTGGGGAACAGAACAGGCATGTTGACTGAAATACACTGCTGAGGGGAGCAGCAGAGGGACAGGAGAGGTCTGCTGTGCCATGTGGGTCACCTCCCTGGCCAGGGATCAAATTCATGCTGCAATGGCTGTGGATAGCTTCACAGTATAAATAATTGTGTTTTGGTATGAGTAACTTCTGATATTCAACTCCGCTCTCCTAGAGCAGCAGTGATTTTACTTGATTTTATCTTCCTTATTATATTTTATGCTTTTCCAGAATATTTGTGACTTTCATGGCATTTATATATTCTAAAATTAATTCCATATTTTAATTATCTTCCTTTACATTATATCATTTTATCTAGTGTCTTTTGTGTTGTAGTATTTGTCATTTAACTTAGGAGACTTTAGTTTAAATCCTATTAAACATGCACAAAAAATAATCATCATCTTTTGCTTTTCTCCAGAAATTATTTCTCAGATATCTCTTTCCTCATTATACTTAGAAAATGATCTGCTTTATGTATTTATCACAATATGCATTTTTATTGTGGTAAACTAATATGCTAATTAGTTTATTAATTTAATACTAACTAGTGCAACTAGTTTTTTTGGTTAAACTAATAAACTTTATTAGTTTTAGGTTTACAGAAAAATTGAGTGGAAATTATCAAGCAAAACCATATATCCACTTGCCCCGGGCAGAGATAATACTCCCTCCAGAGAGAGAAATTTATTACCAAAATAATGAATCAACATTGATACATTATTTACAAAAACTCATGTTTACAAAAACTCATTTGAGTTCATGCTTGGTATTGTCCAACCTATGAGTTTTGACTTGTATAATGACAATCCAACACTTTAATAATATAAAGAATAGTTTCACTGCCCCCAAAATATTCTCAGAGCTTCCCTATTTTTCTTTTTTGCCCTCCCTCCTGTCACTGACTACCCCCAGACCCCTCACAACTCCTCCACCCTGCACCTGGGCAGGCATTCATCATTTCATTCTCTCTGTATCTTGCCTTTTCCAGAGCTTATATAGGTGAACCATACAGTATTTGCTTTGGCATGGACTTCCTTCCTTCCTTGCCTGTGTTTCATGCCTTGTTACTTCATTTATTTTCAGCACTGAATAATATTCCATTGTCAGGACGTGCCACAGTTAATTAATTCACTTATTGAAGGACATCTTAGCCGTCACCCAGGTTTGGCATTTATGAATAAAGCTGCTCTACACATTCCTGCTCAGTCAAAATGCATTTTTTTTTGGTTTGTTTCTTTCTTTGTTTTTAAACCACATAATGTTTCATTTTGATTTTTTGAAAGTTTTTTTTTTTTTTTTTGGTAGTAGTAGTAAGAGGGTCTTTCTGGAACCAATGACTACCACTTTATTATCGATTTTAGGCAAATATGAGTGGGTCAACACTTCATTTTGTTATGTGGTTCCTTAAGTTTTAATGAAAATGCTACTAATATCTGTCCAACAGATGTGATGCCAATCACTTTGTTTTCAGCTTTTTGATTTATAGATTCTGACTCTTTCTTCACTAGTTATTATTTATTTCAAAGAGAAGTTATGAACATTGAACCTCTTTAAACCAGATTCATTCTAAATTTATTTTTATTATATAACGGATTTCTGAATGACTCTAGGGGATATAAGTTTGAATACCTTACCAGATTTTAATTACTTAAATATTAGATTTCAACTGTCCCACTACATATGTATGATATTATATAGTATAGAACTTATGTCAAAAGTTTTAATGCAATTATCAAGTAATTGTACTTTAGTGATTAATATGGCGTTGTCTTATTTTCATTAATCCAATGTTTATACATATATATTTATATATACACATTTATTGTATTCCACAAAACAATTTAGTCTCCAATTATTTTTTCAAGTAATATGTGTAGTCCTCTTTCTCGATTTATTCCTTATAAGATAGAATAAGAACACAAAATCTAAGAAAGTCACCAGATATTTTCACTTATATCTACCCCTTTTAGTCATTAAGCTTCTTCAATTTATTTTTTAAGAAGTTTTCTAACATTTTATTTATTTTTTTAATTTTTTTTTTAATAGAGGCATGTTTTTATTTATTTATTTATTTGTTTGTTTGTTTTGTTTATACATGCACTGGGTACAGTCAAAAGCACGGGAGGGTGAGAGAATTCACCAGAGCCAGAGCGGGGAGCAGAGCAGGCAGAAGGACCGAAGTACACTGCTGAGGGGAGCAGCGGGCGGCAGGAGAGGTCTGCGTGCCATGTGGGACCCTCCTGCGGTGGCCAGGGAGCAGCCGGGGATCGAACCGGCGCCGTAGAGGCCGCGGGCAGCTTCACAACCCAGCGCTCAACCGCTGCACCACGGGGGAGGCCCTAAGCTTCTTCAATTTAATTGTATATTTCTTTGGAATTCATTGTTTGACCCCAAAGTTTCCTCATGGTGTTTTTCATCTCTGTATTTCTCAGGGTGTAGATTAAAGGATTGAACATAGGAGCAACAATGGTGTAAAACAGTGCAAATATTTTGTCCTCAGGATACGTAGTAGGAGGTCTAAGGTAGACGAAGATCACAGGAGCAAAGAATAAGATGACCACAGTAATATGAGACCAACAAGTGGAGAGGGCTTTGCGTCTTCCCTCAGCGGACTGATTTCTTAGAGTGTATAATATAATGCCATAAGAAAGAAATAAGATAACAAAGGTAATTAAGGACATGATACCTGAAAAGGTAATGACAATGACACCAGTGATGTAAGTGTCAGTACAAGCAACTTTTAACAAAGGGAAAACATCACAAAAATAGTGATCAAGTTCATTAGGACCACAGAAAGGCAAAATGATTGACATGATAAAGAGAGGACAGGAATGGACAGCAGCACCAACCCAAGCAGCTAAGACCAGGAGATTGCATCTTGCCCTGCTCATGATAATCATGTAGTGGAGAGGTTTGCAGATGGCAACATAACGATCATAAGCCATTGAGGTAAGAATGAAGACTTCAACAGCTCCAAATAAGTGCATGGCAAAGATCTGCAACATGCAGCTACCATAGGATATTGTCTTTCTCTCCACCAGCAGGTCACCAATTAACTTGGGTGTAACAGTGGAGGTATAGCAGATGTCCATGGATGACAAGTGGATGAGGAAATAGTACATTGGTTGGTCAAAAAGAGGACTGCATCGAATGGAGACAAGGATCACAAGATTTCCAACCAATAGGGCAATATAACAGAGTAAGAAAAACACAAAGCAAAATGTTTGTATATTCTTGTCATATGAAAGTCCTAGAAGAATGAATTCTGAGATGTTTCTCTGGCTTTCCATGTATTTGAGTTTGGTGTACATTATATACAAATGAATTCTTTGTCTGAAAGAAATAAATCATAAAATTTGGTGAAAGATGACAGCATGGACACAATAATATAATTTACTAAAATGTAGATTGACATGAATCATGTTTTCATATTAATTATGCTTGTTTTATTGCATTTATCTGCTTTCACACGTTTGTGTGATAAATCTATTATGGAAAATGTATGTTATAATGAGAATGATCATATATTTTACTTGATACTACTAATAGTCTAATATATTTAAATATGATTTTGATAATGAAAGTAATTTAATACTTTAAAATATATTATATAGGGTAAGTAACTTAGAATAATTTTTTTGTGTATTTTCCAATTCTTGTGGTATATAGACATAGTTATGACGTCTTAAAATGCCTACTCTATGGGACATATTTTTTTCGTTATATTGTGAGATTCTAAATAAATTGGAATATTTGATTTGTTCTTATTTGTTTTTAACATCATGTAAGACATCCTACCCTCATGTATGCAACTAAGGAAAATAATTTTCTATCAGTGTTCAGCTGCTAACAGTAGCTCAAAAACATAGAAATGTTTTATAAGGTGAGGTCATTGACCTATTTTTTTATTGAAATTGGTACTAATTCTTTGTTTATTATTGGAAATATGTTAATTTTCACATACATTTATTTAATAAAACAAATTGATTTGCTGATGATTATTATCTAAGTGGACTGTGAACTACATGATGGTGCAAACCTTCTAAATCTCTCATTTTAAATATAAGATATACAGATAAAAAGAATACAACCAATTCTTCAGGATTTGAAAGAAGCCCACATGAATATGAAAAAAAAAACCTTATTCTCTCTCAATGATAATGCAGGGTGTTAGAAGACAGCAATGAAAGATTTTTGCACCATCACCTGAATAGTAAAGAACTTGTAAGAAGATTAGGGTGACAATTTGCCTATTGGATTGCTTATATGTGTGATTACATATGGAGATTCTAATATAAAATTGTATTCTAGCATTATATGATTTTAAAACCTTTAAAATACTTTTCCTTAAGTTTGACAATAAAACCCCTCTTATCAGGATTCTTGTTTGTTTTCTAGATCAAGGAGAACATACTGTATGGTTAGTGTTACAAGAGGATGAAAACAGGTAGGAGAATTGTCATAAAACATCATCATGATATCAAGGGAAAGGTGTACGCAAGAATTGAGTTCACAATTAAAAAATAAACAATTTTTGGCAATCACTCAGCAAGTGGTTAGACAGTGGCAATGTAGGAGTTAGTGATGTTGAGGAGTGTGAAATAATTGGACACTATGATGCTAAACTAATACTTAATCTATTTATATCTCCTTAGCTTCCTCCATGAAATGCAGATATATTTACACAATTCAGAATTTAATGAGGAATACAAGAACTAATAGGAAATGCCCAATTACAAATATGACTCAAAACTGTCATTTTCCTTTTACAGTGATTCTTTAAGGGCATCAAAAAATAGCCACAGAAATTGTCATGCAAGAGACATCAGGTTAAATAGAAGGAAGGATGGACAAAGGAAAGAAGAAAAGAAGGAAGGAAGTAAGGAAGGAAGGAAGGATATTTATAACACATATTTAATAATGAGCAGACACAATTCAATTTTAACATTCTAATAGTAAAAGCTTGTTAACTTCAAGATAGATTGGTTATCTTAGGGCATTTCTTAACATTCTACTACTACCTGATATTTTGTTGTATGATAGAACTATAGTCAATCAGTTTATTTATTATGTATGCATTTGGTTTATGCTATCTGTATATAAATGTGAGTTCTTATACTTAAATGAAATTTTCCATAACATATTCCAACTTTTCCTTAATGTAATAGGATGCACCATGTTATAAACTTACCTTGGTTGATTCAGATGGAACTAGTTTATTTTAGGATGGAAGGTGTCATGAGATATTGGAATGTCTTCATTATTGGAGATGTTCGAGTATATGCTGGACTCTTTTTAACAGTAACGTGGAGTAATAAATGCAAGTTTGGGACATAATCACTCAAACATGAAATATATTTAACCATGTTATTTATAACTGGGATTTTGTTTATGAAAAATTAAAATTAAATAGATCTAGGACAGTTCTATAATCATCACTTTGTCATGTGCTGCCAGGAAACTTGCAAATTTTAAGTAAAATTCTATAGAATTGCTCAAAGAACATATAATAAATACAGAAAATGATTAAGGGACACTTACCATACTAAGGTGACATGGATAATTCAAGAAACAGCAGATTTGAATGACTGTTAGTTCAGCTCTTGGCACCATCTAGATGCACTTTACCCTCAGATGCTCTTAACAATTTATCTCCCCCGGTGAAATCTAAAAGAAAATACATAGCGATCCAAAGTAGTAATTCATGAATATCCAAATCGATTCTCTGAAAATATTCTGGAAATCTCAGCACACTCTAAAACATTCACAAGTTTGCAAAGGAAGGGGATTTCAAATGTTCATAAAAAGTATCAATGATACAAGAAGTGCATCTTCATCCCTCAAGAAAGCAGGCACTTTCAATCCGTATTTAACACAATTCTAGCTCCGAAAAAAAATAATCAAAAAGTATTTTTTGAAAGCCAGCAAAACTATCGCAACATTTAGATCCTGGGAATCACCTGTTTTATGACTCTGTCTGATAAAATGTGGTTCAGAAGAACAAAATATAAATGTAAGCACAACACAAAATTAATAGGTCTTGGAAGGCTTGAAGTAATTATATCCCCAATGACATTCTTGAATGCATCCTGGCCAAATGTTGTTAAACCACTGTCCATGGCAATGTCCCTGGTTCCCCTGGATGTTTACCTTCCACACTTGTATTAGGTTTTCTCCCCCACTATTTCCCAGGAGTCCAATAAGCCTAGTCAGAAGGTGAATTTCCAGAAACTTGGACTGCTCTGTGCTCTTCCAGCTTCCCGAAAAAGAAGGAAACCCATATAATCTCTAAATATACTGGATTCACTTTCAGAAATCTGAGATGAAATAGGTGACCGAGAACCAAGCATGGACACTAGCATGGATACTGCATCCCGGTGTGGACTACTATCAAAATGCTAAGTGTGTAGAATACAAAATTCAGTAATATCTCTGACCTGCCATGTAATTTGTACATGGATGTTTATAATTAGTGACATTATTGAAACATGCTCAGAAAATGGGAGGCAAAGAAATGGCAAGATAAAATAATAAGCACTTCTTTATCCATAGTTGGCAGAGATGAAAAGTGAAAAAAAAAAGGATGTGGAAAAATCAGAGGAAGAAAACTCTCCAACTACAGCAATGATTTTATGTGGTTAAACCTACAGTTCTTTCTCCTATCACTGAATATTCACAGGTTATTTGGCGTCAGCCTCACCTGTAGGCACTGAATTTAGATAGTCTCTCTACCATACAGTTTGTTTTTTTTTTGTTTGTTTTTGTTTTGACACTTTTTTTTTTTTATAAATTTTATTGTTGTATTCCCCATACAATTGCAGCCCCCCATTCTGACCCCAATCCCTCCCCTCCCGCCCCCGCCCCCCTAAAAGTGTCTCTGGTTCATAGTTTTTTGTTGATTTTGATTTTCACTTTCTTATAGTTATTCATTTTCCTGGTCCCTTATTTAAGTTTTCTAGATTCCTGCTATGAGTGAGACCATCTGGTATTTTTCTTTTTCTTTTTGGCTTATTTCGCTGAGCATGATCCCTTCCAGCACCATCCATGTTGCAGCAAATTGCATGTGTTTATCTTTTTTGAATGCTGAGTAATATTCCATGGTATATATGTACCACATCTTCTTGATCCAGTCATCGATTTTTGGGCATTTGGGTTGTTTCCAAAGCTTAGCTATTGTAAACAGTGCTGCTATAAACATAGGGGTGCAGGTGTTCTTTGGAATTGATGTTTCTGTGTCCTTTGGGTAAATACCTAGGAGTGGAATTGCTGGATCATATGGAAGCTCTATGTTTAGTAGGTCCAGAAATCTCCACACAGCTTTCCACAGTGGTTGGACCAGTTTGCACTCCCACCAACAGTGCAGAAGAGTTCCTTTTTCTCCACACCCTCGCCAACATTTGTTGTTGCTAGTTTTTTTAATATGTGCCATTCTCACTGGTGTAAGATGGTATATCATGGTAGTTTTGATTTGCATTTCCCTGATGACAAGTGATGTTGAACATTTTTTCATATGCCTGTTGGCCATTTGCATTTCCTCTTCAGAGAAGTTTCTTTTAAGCTCTTCTGCCCATTTTTTGACTGGATTATTTTCTTTGTTGTTGTTGAGTCTCATCAGCTCTTTGCAGATTTTTGTGATCAGTCCTTTATCATTAGTGTTGGGTGCAAAAATGTTCTCCCAGTTGGTGGGGTTTCTCTTTGTTTTTGTTATTGTCTCTTTTGCTGTGCAAAAGCTCTTTAATTTGATGTAGTCCCAGCTGTTTATCTTTGCCTTCACTATCACTGCTTTGGGTGATGTGTCTGTAAAGATGTCTTTGATGTGCAAATCACGTAGTGTTTCGCCTATATTTCCTTCTATATATTTTATGGTTTCAGGTCTTATGTCTAGTTCTTTAATCCATTTTGAGTTGATTTTTGTGTATGGTGTGAGGTGGTGGTCAAGCTTCATTCTTTTGCATGTAGCGACCCAGTTTTCCCAGCACCATTTATTGAACAAACTTTCTTTGCTCCAATGCATATTCTTTGCTCCTTTGTCAAAGATTAGTTGACCATAAATCTGTGGGTTTATTTCTGGATTTTCTATTCGATTCCATTGGTCTGTATGTCTGTTCTTGTTCCAATACCATGCAGTTTTGATGATTATGGCTTTGTAGTATAGTTTGAAGTCTGGGAGTCTGATGCCTCCATTCCCTTCTTTTTTTTTCAGGAGAGCTTTGGCTATTCGGGGTTTTTTGTGATTCCATATGAATTTCATCAATAATTGTTCTATTTCTTTGAAGAATGACATTGAAATTTTGATTGGAATAGCATTGAATCTGTATATTGCTTTTAGAAGGAAGGGACAATACCAAACCATACAGGTTTTTTTAAGCATTTGATATATTAGGAAATAAAACTATAGAAACTCATGTGGTTCAGATGAAACTACAGAGCAAAATAAAAATAATAATAAATAAATAAATCTAAATATATTGAGAGATTATTGGGTGGTTTAAGGTCCATCATATTGTTTAATATACATAATAATACTTACATTGATGTATTATTACCTCTACTATGGAGGCAAAAATGCAGATCCTTTTTATTAACACCCAGCTCAAGTAGCCAGTAAGCAACAGGAGTAGGAAATTGGATATTTTTAAGCATAGTGCTTGTTTCTAGTTTTGAAAGTTTAATAATGCTGAGCAAATGAAATTTCTAGCACTTTAGCAGAGGAGATCAAAACCTAATATCTACTGGATGCTCACTTCAATATCATGGCCAGTATTGACTAAACTTTACTCAATCTGACCTATGTGAGGTAACAGAAGAAGCTAAGTGGTCATATGTTTCCCTGATTTCTGAACAAAACATAATAGCAAATCTCAGAGATAAATATTGGTTTTGTTTTAACACTCTCAAATCTTTATTACTCCTGGTCATGTAACTTACCTGCTATAAAAATATTAATGTTGATAAAGTTCAATTTATTATTTTCTTTTCAAAAACACATTTGGTACCATATTGTAAAATTCCTTTACAAATGTAAAACAAGAAAAATCTTTAATTTTATGTAAATTTTGAATTTCATGTAAATATGTCTCCCAGGGCACATTTCTCAGCAGTCTCTGCTTCATTATAGCTACAAAGCAATATCCTGTGCCACAAAATATATTTTATGCAATTACTTTTTTTTTCAGAAAAATGGAGTGAAAAGAACAGAGGTTTCCACTTATTCATTGTCACCACACAGGGACATCCTGTCCCTCCAGAGTATGATATTAATTAAGTGAGTCTACATTGATGCATCATTATTAACAAAAATCTATATGTTTACTCTTGGTGTGGAACAGCCCAGATTTTGCCATGTGGAACAACAACATCCACAATGTAGTAACATACAGGAAATTTTCACTGTCCTAAAAAAAACTCTTTGATCCCCCTATTCATTGCTAACTCCACCTGTGCCTAGCTGTTGGAGTCCACTGAGTCTTTGCTGTCTCCAATACTTTTATTTATCCAGAGATCATATAATTCATATCACAGATAAGGTAGCATGTGCAATTTGACTTCTTAATTCTGTAATATGCATTTAAGTTTTAGTAAATGCTTTTGTGAGTTGTGAGAACACATAGCATTTGTTTTTTATATATTTTTTTTAATTGTAGTGAGAAATATCTCAGAGTCTGAATCCAATTACCCTCAATTTACTCATAAAATACCAAATCATATTTGGTGGGTAAAAACATTTTTTAAACAGTTCCATAAAATTATAAGAAATTTTATTAAATCTTTTTTTAAGATTTATTTATTATGCATACAAGAAGTGGGGTACAGGACAGTGGTGTGGGGAGTGAGAGTCTCCATCAGAGACAGAGTGGGGAGCAGAACAGGTGGAATGACTGAAATACATTGCTGAGGGGAGCAGCGGGCAAGACAGGAGAGGTCTTTTGAGCCTAGTGGATCACCTCCCTGGCCGGTGATTGAACTTGTGCTGCAGTCACTGTGGATTGCTTCATAGTGCTGAAGCTTAACCACTTGTGCCACCAGGAAGGCCCCAATGTTATTAAATCTTAATCAAAAGGTGGAGTTGCAATAAGTTTGATTCACTATCTGAAATATATGTTCTCTGTCATCACTAGCTATCATTTATTTCAAAATAATGTCAGGAGCATTGACCTTCTTTCAAACAGATGCTATCCTAAATATTTCTTTATTACACAACTGATTCCTGTTGACACTAGAGATGCATCTGCTAATATTTTATCAGAGATTTAAATTTATCAATACAAAAATATAATTTTAGATTTCAACTTCCTCATTAACACAGAAAGTGAGATACTATATAATTTGAACCATAAGAAAAATTTTGATATCATCCTCATAAAATATTGTCTTTACAATTCACAGATCTATATAGCACCTTATTTTCTTTGGTAAATGATTTTTCTCTGGTAATTGATTTTTTTTCACACTCCTAATCCCATAGATACTCTCTAAGTGCTCCATAAAATCAATTTCCAATTAATTGTGGTATGCAAGCTTTAAAGTCTGATTAGTAATTACTTAGAAATTTAGTCCTATTTCTCTCACTTTTTCCTTTCAAGATAGATATTGGAGTAGTAAAACTAAGCATGCTTTCCTGCCTTTATCATTCACATCTACCCTTTTTATTTGACTAGGGTTTGAATACAGTATGTGTCTTCAATAGTTAATGTGTTTCCTCTCAAAAATAACATTTGACACCAAAAGTTTCCGCATGGTGTTTGTATTTCTCAGAGTGTAGATTAAGAGATTGAACAAAGGAACAAAGATGGTGTAAAATAATGCAAACATTTTGTCCTCAGGGAAAGTAGTAGGAGGTCTGAGGTAGATGAAGATCACAGGAGCAAAAAATAAGATGACCACAGTGATATGAGACTAACAGGTGGAGAGGACTTTGTGTCTTCCCTCAGTAGACTGATTTCTTAGAGTGAATAGTATAATGCCATAAGAAAGAAATAAACCAAGAAAGGAAACTTAGGAGATGGTAACTGAAAAGATAATCATGTGGATACCAGTGATGTAAGTATCAGTATAGACAAATAGACAAATTTAAGGAAAAATCACATATCACAAAAATAGTGATCAATATCATTAGGAAAATCTGAGATGAAATAGGACAAAGAGTAAATGAAAGTAAAGAAAACAGGGCCTGCCTGGGCGCAGGGTTCAAAGACAGTATTATCCAGCTATCACCAGCCACTGCAGGGAGCATCCCACATGGTGCTGCAGACCTCTACCGTCTAATCCACTGGCCCCCTCAGCAGTGTATTTCGGTGTATTTCAGTAGCCTCTTTTGCTCCCCGTTCTCTCTGGTCAATCTTCTCACCCCCCCACACACCTCTGGCCTATACCCCAGGTCTTGTATGCACAAATAAATAAATCTTAAAAAAAAAGAAAGTAAGAAACATTAACTCCAAAGGGCACCTGCATGCCTATGTTTATAGCAGCACTATTTACAATAGCTAAGCTATGGAAACAACCCAAATGCCCAAAAAAGGATGACTGGATCAAGAAGATGTGGTACATATACACAATGGAATATTACTCAGCAATAAAAAAGATAAACACATGCAGTTTGCAGCAACATGGATGGAGGTAGAAGGGATCATGCTCAGTGAAATAAGTCAGAAAGAAAAAGAAAAATACCGGACGGTCTCACTCATTCATAGCAGGAATTTAGAAAACCTAAATAAGGGACCAGGAAAAAGACTAATTAATATAAAGTAAAAATCAAAATTAACAAGCAACTATAAACCAGAGACATACTACGGGGGGGGAGAAAAAGGGAGAGGAAGGACTAGGATCAAAATAAGAGGTGGGTGCAATTGTATGGGGAATATAACCAAAATGAAAATGCATACATTGTGCAAAAATGAAAAATGTTGTAAGAATTATATAAAATAAAATATTAATTAAAAAAAGAAAGTAAGCTGGGTCTCCCCTGGTGGCGCAGCAGTTGAGCGCTGGGCTGCGAAGCTGCCCTCAGCCTCTGCAGCACCATTTCGATCCCAGGCCACCAGCGAGGGTCCCGCATGGCGTGCAGACCTCTCCTGCCACCCACTGCTCCCCTCAGCAGTGTATTTCGTCAGTCTGGCTGTTCTGTTCCCCGCTTTGGCTCCGGTGAATTCTTTCACCCTCCCTCGCTTCTGACTGCACCCAGTGCTTGTATAAATAAATAAATAAATCTTAAAAAAAAAAGAAAGTAAACAATAAATAACAAAGCATGGTTTATAAATATTTTAATACTAAATGACTGAATTGACACCAACACAGTACATATGGTGGCTAAGTTGAGTATAGAGATATATAACATAGGTCAGTCAACAACAATCTTTTTTTTTTTAAAGATGCATACAAGAGCTGGAGCTGGGGTACAGACCAGAGATGCGGGGGGTGAGAGGATTCACCAGAGACATAGTGGGGAACAGAACAGGCAGATTGACTGAAATACACTGCTGAGGGGAGCAGCGGGAAGGACAGGAGAGGTCTGCTGCCATGTGGGTCACCTCTCTGGCCTGGGATCGAACGCATGCTGCAGTGGCTGTAGATAGTTCCATAGGTTGTGTCTCAAACCCTTGTGCCACCAGCAAGGCCCTACTCTCCACAGTTGTAATGGCGCTTAGTATTTCACACTGACCAGACTGTAAGTCCCAGAGATAACTAACAGGGACACAAATGTTATGTTTACTTTTGCACTCCTCAGATGAATGTGCAGAACAACAATTTGGAGTACAGCGCTTTAAAGTGGCTGCCATTAATTTGTACTCTCATATCTCTAGCTCTCAATCATCACGGGCTTCCAGAAAATGTTTAACATTGGTAAGAAAACAGACATGAACAAACAAGGGAGCTACATCACCTTGCTATTCACATGACATTCAGATGTCTTACAGAGAAATGAGGTTCCATGTATTCAGTTTCCAAGTGTAGGAATACAATTCCCCACTCAGAAATGGATTTTCATACTTGTCTCTCCAGAATACCTGCTTCTAAGACAAAGCCTTTCCATCAAAAGAGATAATTAATTCCTGGGAGGAGAAGAAGCATCTTTCCTTAAGAAAGAGCTTCTAAGGGAATCTCTTTAAATATCCATGCAGTGTAAGCTGGATTTACTTTGACTGATAACGTTTTAAAGAGCAAGATTCCTCCTGAGTTAAATGACACATGTGAATGTGTTTGCTGCACATTTTCTGCTTCTTGACTGTGGGACCAGAGCCACCTGCAGCAGTTCTCCAGTGCTTCCAATAAATCCCTTCTAAATTCAAATCCTACATTTTTTCAGGAAATGTTCTGAGGCTTTAGTCTAGAAGGGAAGTTTTGATTACACACAGACTTTCATAACAACTATTGATTTGATTGTGAATTATTAAAATGATCTCATTCCAAGTGTGATCTTTCTTTCACATCGCATCTACTAACCAAAGGGCAGTTTGAAGTTGAGATTATTTCTGAACAGCTCCAAATGTCATTAACTTCATTTAAGACCAAAAGGTAAGTGATTCAATAATGTTGATGCTTATTAAATATTTTTATTTTCCAGTTAGTGTATGCTTGTAAGTTTGTATGAAGCCTATATGCTTCAAATGCTATGATAGAAGAGTCCATCCTCACCCCAATTCATCAAAAGATAGTTGGTAAGTATAATTAAAATTTGACAGATGAAAACTTGGAAGTCATACAGATTAAGTAAATTTTGATTCCAGTTTTGATACCAGACACCCAAGAGACCTCCTAAAGTAATTGATTCATCATGAAAATTGAATTGAAATTTACATACAATTACCACATAAAAAATGCATGTATATGAATGTTATATGACAAATCATCAGTCATTTTGTGAGAGCACAAACAGAAAGAGCACTTACTCTCTAACAAGAGTCTGTGTGATCTTTGTAATAATAATATCGTACATGATTCTTTCTGAAATTACTGATTTGTTAACTTTTTCTAAGTATTATTACTCAAAATGTCAATTCTTTCTCTCTCCTAGGTACACACACACTCAAAAAAATACAGGTGAAAATCCATATATGTTTACATAGCCATGGTGGATATATTCATATATGTTTTCTTATCAATTCTCATAAAATCTCTGAAGTAGGTATTAATTTTGCATTATAGATGAGGGGTAAAAAGATGTTATATGTTATGAAATGTATCCCCAGATGAAAAGAAGATACAAGCAGAAAAGTAGAGTTTTAATTTGGTCTTTTTGATTTTCAAACCAAAGCACTTTACCACTGAGATAGTAACCTTCAAAATGTTGCAGAAGAGACAGGAATCCATGCTTTAGAGAGGGATTGGAGTAGGGAGACTGGTCGGAGGGAGAGGCCCAGATAAAAGGAAGTTTCAGTAAATGCCATCTCATAATTAACTTGATTTTTGGGAGTTCAAACTTGTCCATATGCATGTGTGTGTGTGTGTGTGGCGTGTGTGTGTGTGTGTGTGTGTGTGTGTGTGTGTGGTGTTTGCTTTTTGGGGCATGTTCTTCTGCTATGAAATTATTTAATGTACATTTGCTTCGGAAGTAGTTAAAAGGGGTTGTGATATTATGGTTCTGTAAAAAGGAGATTTCTTGTTCAATATTGTTCATTATAGCAATTTGGGACATATAGTGAATTCTGAGGAAAGAAAGTTTAAAAAGTATTTTCTGACCTAATTCCAGTTCTGCCATTAGTCAGCTGCTTGATCTTGACCAGGATCTTTAACTTCTCTGTTTTCTATTTCATAATATAGAAGTATATAAATAAGAATGGTTGGCATGTCAAAAAGTTGTGGTAAATGAACAGATGTCTGCAAAAACACTTAGAATACACTCCTTATGTTTTAAGTAATGTAATTCTGAGTATTACTATCAACACATGTCTGAGATAGTTTTCACATATGCAAAATGGAAAAGTGATACCAGCCACAGTGACTTCTACAGAATCATATGTGACATTCATTTGCCTTTATGCCTTGCACACAACAATTAATCATTTAAACATATATAATATATAATGGTGAATCATAACATTATGAACTGTGCAGTAACTATGAAGTCTGGGTGATATTGATGTGCCAATGTAAGTTCATCATTGGCAACTCATGGGCCACTCCCTGGGGTTGGAGATGGCCAATGGCTACAGGATGTGCTTGTGTGAAAGCAGTTGTTACATGCACAATCTCTTTGCCTTCCTCTGTCTTTCAGGTGAAGCTGAAATTGCTCAAAAAAAGTAAATTCTTACAAAAGAAAACACATTACTAGAACTGAGAGTCCATTGGATTTCCTTTTATCCCTAATAGTTACTTGGAGATAAATGCTAAATTTGGAGGATTTCAGACATCACTCATTTTGTTATAAATTCATGACTATGAATGTCATAAAGGCATATTCTAGATATTAGCTATAAATCTTTACAAATAAAGATATGTTATATAAATAGAGGAGATGCTACGTTTGAATTATTTTAATATATTTAATTTTAAGAAAATTATGTGTGGCTTTATGCTATGACCCCATATTTAAGTGAAAGATGTCTCTCCCCAACAGCTCTTCACCTGCCTGTGTGTCTATAAGGCATACGTCTTCCCTTTTTTTTGGCATTTTCCTTCATAAGATTTTTCTGTACTAATGAAAAATGAAAACATTTCTTTCCTCTTTCAAAAATTATGAGAAAAGTTTTCTGGTACAATAATCTTGTGGTCATATTCAGCACATTCTTTTTCAACATCTAGACTAAAGATGGTTTTGTGATTTTTTTAAAGTTATATTTACATCCAGTGAAAATGTGTTTCTGTATTGGTAACTACTGCTATTAACTTTGCTCTCTTATAGAAACAGGGATTCTAATAAATTTTATCTTGTTCATTATATTTTCTGCTTTCACCTTTATATAATGCCTCCAGAATGATTATGATATTTTAATTATCTTCCTTTACATAAAATCATGTTATCTAATGCCCTTAGTGTTGTGGTATTTGTCATTTAACTTAGAAGACTTAAGTGTTTAAATTTTCTTAAGCATGCACAAAAGTCTTATCATAAGTTTCTTCTGCTTTTCCCCAGAAAGTATTTCATAAATATTTCTTCCTCTTTATACCTGCAAGATGACTTGCTTTATGTACTGTACCATGATAAGTATTTTTAACTAATAAACTTTATTAAAGTTATTATTTTTTTAGTGGCCAGGGATCGAACAGGCACTGCAGAGGCTGTGGGCAGCCTCTCAACCCAGTGCTTAACCACTGCGCCACCACGGGAGGCCCTAAAGTTATTTTAATAATAACTAGTTCACCTGGTTTATTAAGCTAACAAACTTAATTTGTTTTAGGTATATAGAAAAATTGAATGGCAAGCACCAAGAAAACCTTGCATCTGCTTGCCCCAGGCAGGGACAACTTCTCCCTCCAGAGAGATATGTTTGTTCTCAAAATAATGACTCTACATTGACACATTATTTACAAAAACTCGTGTTTACATTTGAGTTCACACTTGATGTGTCCAATCTATGGGTTTTGATTTGTGTAATGACAATATCCAGCACTTTAATAATATAAAGAATAGTTTCACTAACTCAAAAAAATTCTCAAAACTTCATTATTTTTCCCATCTGCCCTCTCCCCTGTGACTGAGACCACCAACACCCTCCACAGCCCCAGCACCCTGCACCGTGGGCAGACACCCATCATTTCACTGTCTCTGTATCTTGCCTTTTCTAGAGGCTCATAAAAGTGAAACCACAGAGTACTTGCTTTCAGGTGACTTCCTTCACCTTGTAATATGCATTTAAGTCCTGCCTGTGTTGAATTGTTACTTCATTGCTTTTCAGCCCTGAATAATATTCCACTCTCAGGATGTACCATTGTTAATTCACTTCTTGAAGGGCATCTTGGCTGTCACCCATATTTGGCAATTCTGAATAAAGCTGCTATACACATTCCTGCTCAGTCTAAATGCATTTCTTTTGTTTGTTTCTTTCTTAGTGTTTAGACCACATACTTTTCCATTTTTTTCTTTTTGAAAATTTTTCCTTTGTAGTAGGATGTGTCATTGGAACCAATGACTACTAATTTATTTATCAAATTTAGGCAAATATGAGTGGGTCAACACTTAATTTTGTTATATAGCTCCTTAAGTTTTATGGAAAATGCTACTAAATTCTGACCAGTAATTGCAATGATAATCACTTTGTTTTCTGATTTTTGAGTTATAGATTCTCACTCTCTTCTCTAGTTATTGTTTATTTCAAGGAGAAATTAGAAACATTGAACCTCTTTAAAACAGATTCATTCTAAATTTACTTTTTCTAAATAACTGTTTTCTGAATGACACTAAGGGATTTATGTGTGAATAGTCTATGAAAAATTTAATTAGTTTAATATTTGATTTTAATTTTCCCACTATACCAAATATATATATATATATATATATATATATATATAATTATGTAGTTTAGATCTTTTTTTTTTCTGATTTCTATTTTATTTTTTCTTTTTCTTTTTCTTATTTTTTTTTATAAATTTTATTGTTATATTCCCCATACAATTGCAGCCCCCCCATTCTGACCCCAATCCCTCCCCTCCCGCCCCCGCCCCCCTAAAAGTGTCTCTGGTTCATAGTTTTTTGTTGATTTTGATTTTCACTTTCTTATAGTTATTCATTTTCCTGGTCCCTTATTTAAGTTTTCTAGATTTCTGCTATGAGTGAGACCATCCGGTATTTTTCTTTTTCTTTCTGGCTTATTTCGCTGAGCATGATCCCTTCCAGCGCCATCCATGTGGCTGCAAATTGCATGTGTTTATCTTTTTTGAATGCTGAGTAATATTCCATGGTATATATGTACCACATCTTCTTGATCCAGTCATCGATTTTTGGGCATTTGGGTTGTTTCCAAAGCTTAGCTATTGTAAACAGTGCTGCTATAAACATAGGGGTGCAGGTGTTCTTTGGAATGGATGTTTCTGTGTCCTTTGGGTAAATACCTAGGAGTGGAATTGCTGGATCATATGGAAGCTCTATGTTTAGTAGGTCCAGAAATCTCCACACAGCTTTCCACAGTGGTTGGACCAGTTTGCACTCCCACCAACAGTGCAGAAGAGTTCCTTTTTCTCCACACCCTCGCCAACATTTGTTGTTGCTAGTTTTTTTAATATGTGCCATTCTCACTGGTGTAAGATGGTATCTCATGGTAGTTTTAATTTGCATTTCCCTGATGACAAGTGATGTTGAACATTTTTTCATATGCCTGTTGGCCATTTGCATTTCCTCTTCAGAGAAGTTTCTTTTAAGCTCTTCTGCCCATTTTTTGACTGGATTATTTTCTTTGTTGTTGTTGAGTCTCATCAGCTCTTTGCAGATTTTTGTGATCAGTCCTTTATCATTAGTGTTGGGTGCAAAAATGTTCTCCCAGTTGGTGGGGTTTCTCTTTGTTTTTGTTATTGTCTCTTTTGCTGTGCAAAAGCTCTTTAATTTGATGTAGTCCCAGCTGTTTATCTTTGCCTTCACTATCACTGCTTTGGGTGATGTGTCTGTAAAGATGTCTTTGATGTGCAAATCACATAGTGTTTCGCCTATATTTCCTTCTATATATTTTATGGTTTCAGGTCTTATGTCTAGTTCTTTAATCCATTTTGAGTTGATTTTTGTGTGTGTATGGTGTGAGGTGGTGGTCAAGCTTCATTCTTTTGCATGTAGCGACCCAGTTTTCCCAGCACCATTTATTGAACAAACTTTCTTTGCTCCAATGCATATTCTTTGCTCCTTTGTCAAAGATTAGTTGACCATAAATCTGTGGGTTTATTTCTGGATTTTCTATTCGATTCCATTGGTCTGTATGTCTGTTCTTTTTCCAATACCATGCAGTTTTGATGATTATGGCTTTGTAGTATAGTTTGAAGTCTGGGAGTGTGATGCCTCCATTCCCTTCTTTTTTTTTCAGGAGAGCTTTGGCTATTCGGGGTTTTTTGTGATTCCATATGAATTTCATCAATAATTGTTCTATTTCTTTGAAGAATGACATTGAAATTTTGATTGGAATAGCATTGAATCTGTATATTGCTTTTGGAAGGATGGCCATTTTAATAATATTTATTCTTCCAATCCATGAGCAGGGGATGTCTCTCCATTTCTTTGTGTCTTCTTCTATTTCTTTTAACAGTGTTTTATAGTTTTCTTTGTATAGGTCCTTTACCTCTTTTGTTAGATTTATTCCCAAATATTTGATTTTTTTGTTTCAATAACAAAAGGGATGGTCTTTTTGATTTCTTCTTCTTCAGATTTATTGTTTGTGTATAGGAAGGCTACTGACTTTTGCGTGTTGATTTTGTATCCTGCCACTTTACTGAACTGATTGATGAGTTGAATTAGCTTTTCTGTGGAGTTTTTGGGGTTCTCTATGTATAATATCATATCGTCTGCAAATAGTGATAGTTTGACTTCTTCTTTTCCTATTTGGATTCCTTGGATGTCTTTCTCTTGTCTTATTGCCCTGGCTAGGACTTCCAGAATTATATTGAAAAGCAATGGTGAGAGTGGACATCCTTGTCTTGTTCCAGATCTTAATGGAATTGCTTTCAGCTTTTCACCATTGAGAATGATACTGGCTGTTGGCTTGTCATAGATGGCCTTTATGATGTTGAGGTATGTTCCTTGTATCCCAAGAATTTCAAGGGCTTTTATCATGAATGGGTGTTGCACTTTGTCGAAAGCTTTCTCAGCATCTATTGATATTATCATATGGTTTTTATATTTCTTTTTGTTGATGTGTTGGATAACGTTGATTGATTTTCGGATGTTAAACCATCCTTGTGCCCCTGGAATGAATCCAACTTGGTCGTGGTGAATTATCTTATGGATACATTGTTGGATTCTGATAGCTAAAATTTTATTGAGGATTTTTGCATCAGTGTTCATTAGGGAGATTGGCCTGTAGTTTTCCTTTTTTGTGTTGTCCTTGTTCGGTTTTGGTATTAGTGTAATGTTGGCTTCATAAAACGTGTTTGGTATTGTCCCTTCCTTCTCAATTTTTTGGAAGAGTTTGTGAAAGATAGGCACTAATTCGTCTCTGAATGTTTGGTAGAATTCATTTGTAAATCCATCAGGTCCTGGGCTTTTGTTTTTGGGGAGGTTTTTTATTACCATTTCAATTTCGCTAATTGTAATTGGTCTGTTTAGGTGTTCTATTTCTTCTTTATCTAGCTTTGGGTGATTGTAGAGTTGTAGGAATTTGTCCATCTCCTCTAGATTGTTAAACTTGTTTCCATATAACTGTTCATAGTAGTTACTGATTATTCTTTTGATTTCTGCTGTGTCCGTTGTGATTTCTCCTCTTTCATTGATGATCCTGTTTATTTGTGCTTTCTCCCTTTTTTCCTTTGTGAGCCTGGCTAGGGGTTTGTCTATTTTATTGATTTTTTCAAAGAACCAGCTCTTGGTTTCATTGATCTTTTGGATTGTTTTTTTAGTTTCAATTTCATTTATTTCTGCTTTGGTTTTTATTATTTCTTTTCTTCTACTGGTTTTGGGGTTTTTTTGTTGTTCTTTTTCTAGATCTTTGAGCTTCGAGATTAGGTTGTTTCTTTGCGTTCTTTCTTGTTTCTTGATGTGAGCTTCTATTGCTATATATTTTCCTCTTATTACTGCTTTTGCTGCATCCCATACATTTAGGATATTGGTGTCCTTCTTGTCGTTCAATTCAAAAAATTTTTTAATTTCTTCTTTGATCTCCTCATTAGTCCAATAGTCTTCCAGTAGTGTGGTTTTTAATCTCCATGAGGTAGGAAAGTTCCTTGCCTTCTTTTTATGGTTTATTTCTAGTTTGATGCCTTCATGGTCAGAAAAGATGGTTGATATGATTTCAATCTTGGTGTATCTGTTGATGTTTGTCTTGTGCCCCAGTATGTGATCGATCCTGGAGAATGATCCGTGTGCGCTTGAGAAAAATGTGTACTCCGTTTTTTTTTGGGTTTAGTGTTCTATAGATGTCTGTTAAGCCCAATTGCTCTAGGTCCTTATTTAGAGCTTTGGTTTCTTTACTTATTTTTTGTCTTGTTGATCTATCAATTGTTGATAGTGGTGTGTTGAAGTCTCCCATTACGTATGTGTTTTCTCTGATGTCTGTTTTCAGAGAGGACAACAGTTGTCTGATATATTTTGGTGCTCCTTCGTTTGGTGAGTATATGTTAATGAGTGTTATTTCTTCTTGAAGTATTGTCCCCTTGATCATAATGTAGTGACCATTGGGGTCTCTTTTTATCTTTTTGAGTTTGAAATCTGTTTTATCTGATATAAGTATAGCTGTTCCTGCTTTCTTTTTTGGTCCATTTGCTTGTAGGATTGATTTCCATCCTTTAACTTTGAGCCTATTTTTATCTTTTGTAGCTAAATGTGTTTCCTGGAGACAGCAAAAGGTTGGGTTTTGTTTCTTAATCCAGGCTGCAACTCTGTGTCTTTTTATTGAAGAGTTTAGTCCATTTACATTTAGAGTTAATATTGATATGTTAACATCTGTATTTGCCATTGTGTTTGTCTTTCCTTTGATTTTTTTTATTTATTCTTTTAATAACTTTTTTTTTTGGCCTTCTTTCATTGTTATTCGTCCCTCTGAGGTTCTGGCTTTAGGACTCCTTGTAGTATTTTGTGGAGTGGGGGTTTAGTTGCAATGAAATTCCGGAGTTTCTGTTTGTCTGGGAAGGTCCATATTCTTTCTTCAAAGAGGAAGGAGAGCTTTGCGGGATAGAGTATTCTTGGTTGGCATCTGTTTTCTTGGAGTCTGTTGACTATGTCCCTCCACTCTCTCCTTGCCCGTAGTGTTTCTTCGGAGAAGTCTGATGTCAGTCTGATTGGTTTTCCTTTGAATGTTATCTGTTTCTTCCCTCTTGCCAGCTTCATTATTTTTTCCTTGTCCTGGATTCTTGGGAGCTTTACTATTATGTGTCTTGCTGTATTTTTCCTTTCGTCGTGGAAGTTTGGTGTTCTTCTTGCTTCTTGTATATCAATTTTCAGCTCCTTCTTCACATTTGGGAAGTTCTCTTCAATTATCTCTTTGAATATTTTCTCTGTTCCTACATCTCTCTCTTCTCCTTCTGGTATTCCTATAACTCTTATATTTCCTTTCCTCATGGAGTCAGATAGTTCCCGAAGTCTTTCTTCATTCTTTTTCCTTCGTACTTCTCTTTCCTTTTCTGTTTTGGTTCTTTTTATTTCTGTGTCTTCAAGATTACTTATTCGTTCTTCCATTTCATCTATTCTGCTTTCATTGCTTTTCCCAGAATTCTTTAGTTCTTCCATTAATTCTTTGATCTCCTGCATTTCTTTTACTTCCCTCTTTAGGGACTCAATTTCTTTCTTCTGACCATTGTTTTCCCTCTCTAGGGACTCAATTGCATTCTTCTGATCGTTGATTATTTTTCCCTTATCATTGTTTTCCTTTATGACTTCTGTCAGTTTTTTAATCACGGCAATTTTAAGTTCTCTTTCTGGAAGGCTCAGAAATTCTTCCAAGTTATTGTCTTTGCAATCTGGGGGCTGGCTTTCTTTTTGTGGTGTGCTTTTTCTCTGGAGAGTTGCTAGGTTGCGTGTGGTTCTTCTCCTCCCTACTGTCTGTTTTCTAATTTGCCGTATGCGTTGGGACACTGTGTTGTTGGGACTGGCCGGCATCTTGGGTGGGCTTCTCTGTTCCCCTCTGGTTCCTCCAGGAGTCATCTGTCAGTTTCAAGCAGTCTTTACTGGAGAAAGGTCCCTGTTCTAAAATGCCGATGTGGGGACACACTCCCCTGTGCGCCTGGTCTGCCCTGGCGGTGGGTTCCTGCTCCCCTCTGGGCTTGGACTGCAGGCCAGAGGGGGTCTGGTGTGGGCGAACTTCCCCCGCTCACCTCTGGCTCCTGAGGAAGCCTTCTGCAGGTAGTCTTTACTGAAGAAATGTCCCTGTTCTAAAATGGTGATGTGGGACACACTCCCTGTGCGTCTGGTCTCAGGCACACTCTTCTGCGCGCCTGGTCTGCCCCGGCTGTGGGTGCTCGCTCTCCCTGTGGGCTCAGACTACTTGTTCGGAAGGGGCCCGGTGTGGGCTAACTCCCCAGCTGGCCACTAGCTCCTTCAGGAGCCTCTGCTGGCTTCAAGTCGCTAGGTGGCGCCAGAGATCTCTCCTAGAGCCCTTGGGGAGCTGATTTTCCACCCCGTGGGACAGGGAGCAGAGCGGGGATGGTAGGGTTCACCTCAACGGCTTTGGGGTGCTGTGTCTGCCTTGTGCCCCACCGTCGTGGGGAACCCACGCCCCTAATTTCGTGCCCCGGGTCTCAGTTCCAAAGCCCTCAGTTCCAGGACGCGGGCTGTAGCCCAGATCAGTGGTGCGGGAATGGCGCCTTTTGAATCCCGCTCCCCTGCCTGGGCGCCTTGTTCCTGCTCACTCAGGGAGGGCCTCCCCCGTCTCCCCGCAAGCCTAGGTCACAGGCGCAGGGACCTGGGCAGCTGCGATCTGATCCGGATCCGTGCGCTTTCCGTGCAAGCTTACAGGGCGGCCGGGGCTGTGTGCTGGTGCTGGCCTCCTCCTGGGGGGCGGGGCTCTCTTTAGTGGCGTCTGGGTCTCACCTCCGCGGCGGATCCTGCAGGGTTCTCCACAGCTCCCGTTCACGGGGTGTGGTGGCTGCAATAGTTCCTTTCCACTCGCAGACCCACTTGCTGCGTCCTTTGTTCTTGTTGGCTGTTTTGGTTTGTTGTTTTCCTCCTCTCTGCTGGTGGGAGAGTGCCGCCTCTGTGGGCGGGGGAGGGGAGCAGGGTTCTGCACTTCCCTCCCTTCTCGTCCTCTTTTATGGCAACTTTCTTCTTTGGGCAGTTTGCTGGAGTCGTCCGTTTATCTTCCGTGTCCCAGTTCTCACTGGGACCTGCCACTTTTCCTCCCTATTAACTTTTTTTAATGGGAGATCTTACTCGCAGCGTCTCCTCGCCGCCATGTTGCTCCGCCCCCTTTGTAGTTTAGATCTTAAGTCAAGTCAAAAGTTTATTACAATTATCAACAAAATTGCCTTTTTAGTAATTAATATGGTACTGTCTTATTTTCATTGATCACATTATACAAATATTTATCATGTTCCACGAAACCATTTTTCCCCAATTAAATGTGTCAGGTAGATTGTGTAGTCTTATTTCCCACATTCATGACTTTTAATATAGAATATGTAATGTAAAATCTAAGAAAGTCACCAGACTTTTCACTTACATCTACCCTTTAGTCATTGAGTTTGTTCAGATTGATCATGTATTTCTTTTGAAGTCAATGTTTGACACGAAAGTTTCCTCATGGTGTTTTTCATCCCTGCGTTTCTCAGGGTGTAGATTGAGTATTGAACATAGAAGCAACAACAGTGTAAAATAGTGCAAGTATTTTGTCTTCAGGGAAAGTAGTAGGAGGTCTAAAGTTAGATGAAGATCACAGGACTTAAAAATAGATGACCACAGCCATATGAGACCAATAGGAGAGAGAAACTTGCATCTTCCCTCAGTGGACTGATTCCTTAGGGTAAATAATATAATGCCTTAAGAAAGACGTGAACACACAAAGCAAACTAAAGACATGATATCTGAAAAAATAATGAGGATACTAGTGATGGAGGTATCTTACTGGCAACATTTAACCAAAGATAAATATCATAAAAAGAGTGATCAATATCATGAAGTAGGACAAAGCACAGATGAAGTAAGGAAACCAGTAAATGACACAGCTCAATTAATAGTAGTTTCACCAACACTAAATGACTGAATTGACACCAGCACACTAAATATGGTGGCTAAACTTAATATACAGAAATATAACAAAGGTCAGTCAACAACAGATCAGTAATAGACTCTTAACATCTGGTTATAAAACTGTAGCTATGTGGGGAGTGGTGGGGTGGGAGTGATGGAGGGAAGGGGCCCAATGGGTTATGGTGGAGAATTGTGGGGCCATGGGTGGTGGGCAGGGCATCAAAGTTTACATTTGTAGGTTTCAACCTATAAACCCCAAAACAGATAAAAGATGGAAACCTACATTACCTTAGTAAACATAATTTGGGGAAAGAAAAGCATCAATAATAAAAAGTAACAAAGTTGTGGAAAGCTTGGAACTCTCTTCTTGTGTTGTAGATTACTCTCCACATTTGTAATGTTGCCTAGTACTTCACACTCACCAGACTGTGAGCCCTAGCAATAACTAACAGGGACACTAGTTTACTGTTCACTTCCGCACTCCTCAGATGAATGTGCAAAACCACGCTTTGGAGCAAATTACTTAAAAGTGGCTGCCATTAGGTTTATACTCTCATAGCTCTAGCTCTCAAGCAGCTATTAGTGGGTTCCCAGAAAAGGCTTAACATTGATAAGAAAACAGGCATGAACAAACAAGGGAGCTACATCAAAGTTTCCCACACTGAAATTATGTCACCATGCTATTCTCATGACATTCAGATGTCTTAGAAACCTGGGTTGGGTTCACAGAGAGAAATGAAGCTCCATGTGTTAAGGTTCCAAGTGCAGGGAATACAAGTCCCTACTCAAAAAATGGGTGTTTCTCAAACCTGTCTCTCCAGAATACCTGCTTCTAAGACAAAGCCTTTCCCATCAAAGGAGATAATTAATTCCTGAGAGAAGAAGCATCTCTCTTTAAGAAAGAGCTTCTAGGAGAATTTCTTTAAATACCCATGCCATGCAAGCTGGATTTACTTTTGCTGATCACATTTTGAAGAACATTATTATCCTGAGTTAAATGACACACGTGAATGTGTTTGTTCCACATTTTCTGCTTCTTGGCTGTGGGAAGAGCCACCAGCAGCAGTTCTCCAGTGCTTCCAATAAATCACTTCTAAATTCAAATCCTTCATTTTCTCAAGAAATATTTGGGATTTTAGTCTAGAAAGGAAGCTTGATTACAAACAGATTTTCATAACAACTATTTATTTGATTTTGACTTATTAGAACAATTTTATTCAAAATGTGGTATTTCTTTCACGTTGGAACTACTAACCAAAGGTCAGTTTAAAGTTGGAATTATTTCTGAAGATTCCCAAATGTCTTCAAGTTCATCTAAGACTAAAAGGTAAGTGATTCAATAGTTTTGATGCTTCTTAAATATTTTTATTTTCCAATTAGTGATTATATGCCTGTTTGCTTCAGTTGCTATCATAGATTTCATCCTCACCGCTATTCATCAAAAGATAGTTGGTAATTGTAATTAAAATTTGACAGATGAAAACTACATGCCATGGAGATAAAGTAAATTTTGGTTTAAGTTTTCTGACATTAGACACTCCAAGATAGCTCCTATAGTAATTGATTCATCATAAATATTAAATTAAAATTTATATACAATTCCCATATAGAAAATGCATATGTATGAATGTTATATACAAATCTTTAGTCATTTAGTGAAAGCACAAAGAGAAAGAGCACTTACACTGAGAGGTGTGCGCTTTGTAATAATAATATTGGATGATTCCTTCAGACCTGACTCATTTGTTAAGTTTTTCTAAGTGTTATTACTCAGAATGTCAATTCTTTCTCTCTCCTAGGTGCACACACACACAAAAAAAATGAAAATCCATATGTGTTTACATAGCCATGGTGGATATATTCATATAGGTTTCCTTATCAATTCTCATAAAAGCTGTGAGGTAGGTATTAATTTTGCATTATAGATAAGGATTGAAAACTTGCTATGTATTATGAAATGTATCCGCAGATGAAAAGAAGATGCAAGTAGAAAAAGAGTTTTAATTTGGTCTTTTTGATTTTCAAACCAAAGCACTTGACCACTGAGATAATCACCTTCAAAATGTTGCAGAAGAAATAGTAATCCATGCTTTGGAGGGGGATTGGCATAGGGAGACTGATGAGAGGGTGAAGAACTTTCAGTGAATGCCATCCCATATTTGACTTGATTCTTGGGAGTTCAAACTTGTCTGTGTGTGTGTGGTGTGTGTGTTTGCTTTTTGGGCATGTTTTTCTTCTATGAAAATATTTAATGTATTTTGCTTCTGAAGTAGTTATAAAGTGGTTTTAATTATCATGGTCATGTAAAAAGGAGATTTCCTGTTCGATATTATTAGTTATAGCAATTAGGGGCATAGAGATGAATTCTGAGGAAATACATTTTTAAAAGCATTTTCTGACCTAATACTGGTTCTGCCATTAGTCAGCTGCTTGATCTTAAACAGGATCTTTAACTCCTCTGTGCTTCTAGTTCATATTATATAAAATAATTGTATAAATAATAATGGTCAGCATGTCAAAAACTTGTAGTAAATCAATAGGTGTGTGCAAAAACATTTGGAATATACTCCTTATGGTTTAAGTAATGTAATTCTGAATATTACTATAAACACGAATCTGAGATTGTTTTCATACCTGCATAATGGATAAGTTATACCAGCCACAGTGATTTCAATCAGTCTTGAACAGTATCATACATGAGAAGCATTTGCTTCTATGCCTTGTGCACATAACAATCAATCATTTAAATATACATGTATTTAATATAAAATTATTGGAATTAATCAAATGCATTATCAATTTTTTACAGATGATCCATATTATTTTATCATATTTCCATTACCAATGCCCTGTTTCTCTTTATATCAACTATTACAAGTAACTTCCTGCCAAGGGTTTCTGTCTCTGCCTTCCTGATTTTAAATCCACTTCACTCAAGATTACACAGAGACCTTTACTGGAGTTACATCCATGGTTTCCCCTTCCTTAAATTTATCTTTATACTTCCTCCCATATTCTCAATTTCTAAACTATGGTTTACCATTTCCTAAGAATAAAAGGGAAGTTTATTAACTTTGTATTGATAGATTTCATATTGCTTTCGGGACTTAGCTGCCACTATGCATACCATCCATTTGTTTCATGCCAGGTTGTTATCTTAGATGAAAACAGGGCACACATGTGGCATCCTGCCTCATGTCTATAATCTAACCTACCAAATGTTCATCATGTCTATACTCTTATGAAATACTTTACATGGGAGCCAATTTGAGTTATCCTCAAAAACTAGGAGAAACATTTTTTTAAATTATCAAGAAAATGCCCACAATCCAAATATCATAAAAGTCAAATTTCAATAGGATCCAGGCATTTAACATTATTAGAATGAGTAAGTTTAACAGAATCAATGTTTCAATAATCACAAGTGATTTTTTTAATCAGATAAAGTAATAAGCAACAGAATGTATGTGGAGACTAGAAGCAATGTGACAGAATTTGTTCTACTGGGGCTCTCAGAGGATCCAAAGATGCAGAAAATCATATTTGTTGTGTTTTTCCTCATCTACGTCATCGCAGTGGTAGGAAATTTGCTCATCTTGGTCACCATCATTGCCAGCTCATTGTCTGCATCCCCCATGTACTTTTTCTTGGCCTATCTCTCATTTATTGATGCTTGCTATGCCTCTGTCAATACTCCTAGACTGATTGTAGATTCACTCCGTGAAAAGAAGACAATCCGGTTCAATGGATGCATGACTCAAGTCTTTGGGGAACATTTCTTTGGTGGTGCTGAGGTCATCCTGCTCACTGTGATGGCCTATGACCGCTATGTGGCCATCTGCAAGCCCTTGCACTATGCAACCATCATGAGTCGACGGATATGTGACCTCCTCATGGGAGTGGTGTGGGTGGGAGGTTTACTTCATGGAGGCATACAGATCCTCTTCATTTTCTGGCTGCCCTTCTGTGGTCCCAATGTCATAGATCACTTTATGTGTGATCTTGAATCCTTTGCTCAATCTGGCCTGCATGGACACCAGCACCCTAGGACTCTTTGTTGCCGCCAACAGTGGGTTCATTTGTGTGTTGAATTTCCTCCTCTTGATGGTCTCGTATGTGGTTATTTTGCACTCCCTAAAGAACCAGACCGCAGAGGCAAGGCAGAAAGCCCTCTCCACCTGTGTCTCCCACATCACAGTGGTCGTCATGTTCTTTGTGCCCTGCATAATTGTGTACCTGAGACCTGCAGTGACATTACCCATTGATAAAGCAGTTGCTGTGTTCTACACTATGGTCACTCCCATGTTAAATCCCTTAATCTATACCTTGAGAAATGCCCAGATGAAAAATGCCATTAGAAAATTGTGTAGTAGGAAAACATTTCCAGAAGACAAATAAATGTGCCTGGAGACTGAAATTAATTCAACTGAGGAAAGGCTGAAGAAGACATTCTGGGTGACCTTATCAAAATATTTATGGGATGAAAAAATAACACTAACTGCTTTCATGATAGATTCTGCACCTAATGGAAGAGAAACAGGTACAACAAAATGAGAAAACCTAAACCAGTATCACACTTTGAATATTCAGAATATCCTAACAAAATTGGGGCTTACTTTTACCTTCTGTATCTGTGTATTACGCATAGATTCTTCTACCCAAAGTAGATATGAAACATTTTATTATGAACATAATGATCCCCAAAAGAGGTGAAGAAATCAGCAGGGTGAACAGACATGAACTGAAACAGGAGCATCCTCAGTAAAGGAAGACCAAACAAAGTCAGGGGTTTTCAAGGGTACTCCACAGCTGATCTATGCATATGGCTGAGCCTATTGCTCTATTAATTCAATCATGATTTACTGAACCCCTGCTGAGTGTCAGAAATTTGTGGAACACTGAATTGTAAAAACCTCAGAAGCAAGATATAAAATTGGATCAAAAAAATCATAGAAGGGCCTCCCTGGTGGCTCAGCGTTTGAGCACTGGGTTACGAAGCTGCACGCAGCCTCTGCAGCACCAGTTCGATCCCCGGCGGCCAGGCAAGGGCCCCACATGGCGCGCAGACCTCTCCTGCCACCCGCTGCTTCCCTCAGCAGTGTACTTCGTCAGTCTCCCTTCTCTGCTCTCCCCTCTGGCTCTGGTGGATTCTCTCACCCTCCCGTGCTTCTGACTGTACCCAGTGCTTGTATAAATAAATAAATAAATAATTATTAAAAAAAAAAATAGAAGACCAAGCTTTATTTTGAGAATAGGTGAATGTTGCTCAAGTAGGAAATCCAGAGCAGTGTAAATTATTGTCATGATTCAGTTGTCAAAGAGGGAGGTTGAAACTAGTGGTGCCAGTGAAGATGCAGATCACGGTGATGCTGCTGCATCCAGCTAAAGTCCCCTTTCCAGACTATTGAACCCTGCAAGGTCCCCCCTGCCTGGAGGACAGGAGACCTCATTCATGGGCATCATATACCAAATATCCAGTCACCCTGCTCAAAAATGACTGGATGTGGGAAGAAACAGAGGTGTGGGGGAATAGGAACCAAGACACAGGGCTCAGATTTGTTGTGTGATATGTGTAAGATATCAGGTAAAGACATCATTAGAATATTAATATCTAGTTGATGAAAATCCAAGAAAAAGACATTATATGGAGAAGAGTGATAAATACGAAGGGCATGGGAGATTGTTCAGATAGTGAAAACACCGCACAATGCCACAAATCCTTATAATGTACAATGTACAATCAAGGAGTAAACTACACAGTAACTATGAAGTAGATGATAACGATGTGCCGATGTAGGTTCATCACTGGCAACTCATGGGTCACTCTCTGGGGTTGGAAATGGACAGTGGCTGCAGGATGTGCTTGTGTGAAAGCAGCTGTTACCTGTGCAATCACTTTACCATCCTCTGTCTTTCATGTGTAGCTAAAATTGCTCAAAAAAAGTAAATTCTTACAAAAGAAACACTTTACTAGAACTAAGAGTCCATTGGATTTTCATTTATCCCTAATAGTTACATGGAGATAAATGATAAATTTGGGGGATTTCAGACATCACTCATTTGTTATCAATGCAGGACTATGAATGCCATAAAGGCACATTCTCAATATGAATTATACATCTTTACAAATAAAGAGATGTTATATAGAGAAGGCGCTATGTTTGAATTATTTTAATATATTTATTTTCAAGAAAATTTTGTGTGGTTTTATGTTATGACCCCATCTTTAAGTGAAAGAGGTTTCTCCCAAGCAGCATTCCACCTGCCTGTGTCTATGCAGGCATCTGTCTTTCCTTTTTTTGACATTTTTCTTAATAAGTTTTCTGTATACTAATGAAAAATAAAAATATTTCTTTCCTCTTTCTGAAAGAATGAAATAAAAATTTCTGATACAATAATCCTGTGGACATATTCAGCACATTACTTTTCAACCTCTAGACTGAAGATGGTATGGTGATTTTTTAAAGCTATTTATATCCAGTGAAAATGTATTTTTGTATTAGTAACCACCATTATTAGCTTTGCTCTCCTATAGCAGCAGAGATTCTGATTAATTTTATATTGTGCATTTTATTTTCTGCTTTCACCTTTATAAAATGCCTCAGAATTATTGTGACTTTCATTGTATTTACGTATTCTAAAACTCATTCCATATTTTAAATATCGTCCTTTACTTAAAATTATTTTCTCAAATGTCTTTTGTGTTGTGGTATTTATCATTTAACGTAGAAGACTTGAGTTTAAATCTTCAAGCATGCACAAAAGTGCTATCATCATTTTCTTCTGTTTTTCCCCCAGAAAGTATTTCTCAAAATTCTCTTCCTCTTTATACCTACAAGATGATTATTTGCTTTATGTATTGTACCACAATATGTATTTTTAACTAATAAACCTTATAAATTTAATTACTTTAATAATAAGTAGTTCAGCTGGTTTATTAAAGTAATAAACTTTATTAGTTTTAGGTATACAGAAAAACTGAGTGCAACGTTCCAAGAAAACCTTGCATCTGCTTGCCTCGGGAAGGGACAAACTCCCCCTCCAGAGAGATAGTCTACATAAATCTGGAAATATTTGTGTTTAAAAATACACAGTAATTTTCATTTTTAAAAAAGATTTATTTTATACTTTTTTTTAAACATTTGTTCCCAAAATAATGAATCTACATTGACAAGTGTAGTGGGCAGGATAAGGACGGAGCAGGTTTTCGATATCCCAGAAGACAAGGAGGTTGAAGGAGGAAGCCTGGAGCTCTCAGTGGCTTTTGCAGGCTTTTATCGAACTGTTACATGTAGTGCAACAACCAGGTACACAGCAGGCAGGGGTGGTACAAAGGGTGGTGGGGGCAGGGAGCCAGCAGGCCTCCAAGCCCCCTCACAAGTCTTCACTCCGGGTTCTCTGGCCTTTCTCCTGCCTCTTTTCTGCTTCTGCTTCTCTTGGGGACTAACTCAGTACTGCTGCCATGGCCCACAGAAGTAAAAACAGAACTTACAACAAAGTAACAAATGCAGGTGCCCACCATCAGGCAGGGCAATCCTAATGGTGGGAGGGCAGTAAAATCTGAAAATCATTTACCCTGTAACACCTTACTTACAAATTTCATGTTTACATTTGATTTCACACTTCCTGTTGTCCATCTATCAGTTTTGGCTTGTATAATGACAATATACAATACTTCAGCAATATGAAGAATAGTTTCAGTACCTCAAAAAATTCTCAAAGCTTCAGTATTTTTCCCATCTGCCCTCCCACCTATGACTGCCCCCCCCCACCCATCCTCCACAACTCCAACACCCAGCACCATGGGAAGGCAGTCATCATTTCACTGTCTCTGTATCTTGTCTATTCCAGAGGCTCATGTAGGCAAAACCATACGGTAGTTGCTTTCAGATGGACTTCTTTACCTTGTAATATGGATTTAATTTTTTGCCTTTGTTTCATGACTTGTTACTTCATTTCTTCTTATCACTGAGTAATACTTTATTGTTAGGATGTGCAACAGTTAATTAATTCACTTATTGAAGGACATCTTGGCTGTCACCCAGGTTTTGCAATTCTGAATAAAGCTGCTATACACATGCCTACTCAGTCAAAATGCATTTTTTGTTTCTTTCTTTGATTTTAGACCATATACTGTTTTTTTCTTTTTTTTTTTTTTTTGAAAAATTTCTATTTGTAGTAGGAATGGTCTTTCTGGAACCAATGACTATTTATTTATTGATTGATTTTAGGCAAATATGAGAGAGTCAACACTTCATTTTGTTATATAGTTTCTTAATGTTATGGCAAATGCTACTAACGTCTGACCAGCAGGTACAAAACCAATCACTTTGTTTTCAGTTTTTTTGAGTTGCAGATTCTCACTCTCTTCTCTAGTTATTGTTTATTTCAAAGAGAAATTAGAAACATTTAACTTCTTTAAAACAGCTATGGAAACAACCCAAATGCCCCCAAATAGATGACTGTATCAAGAAGATGTGGCACATATACACAATGGAATATTACTCAGCAATCAAAAGATAAACTCATGCAATTTGCAGCAACACAGATGGAGCTAGAAGGGATCATGCTCAGCAAAATAAACCAGAAAGAAAAAGAAAAATACCAGATGGTCTCACTCATAGAAGGAATTTAGAAAACCTAAATAAGGAACCAGGAAAAATACTAATTATAATAAAGTAAAAATCAAAATAAATGAGAGACACACTATGGGAGCAGGTAGGGAGAAAGATCAAAACAAGGGGCGGTGGGAATTGTATGGGAACTATAACCAAGATGAAAATGCATACATTGTTCAAAAATGAAAAAGATGTAAAAATATATAAAATTAAAAAAATTAAATATAATACAATAAATTAAAAAACAGATTCACTCTATATATTTTTATTAACTGATTTCTGAATGATACTAGGGGATTTATGTGTGAACAGACTATTAGAAATTTAATGACTTTATTACTTGATTTCAAATTTCCCACTATACAGAATGCTTGACATTAAGTAGCTTAGACCTTAAGTCAAAAATTTAATACAATTATCAACAAAATTGCCTTTTTAGTAAACAATATGGCATTTTCTTATCTTCATATCCAATATTACACACACACACACACACACACATATTTATCATGTTCGACAAAACTAATTTTGTTCCAATTTATTTTGTCAGGTAAAATGTGTAGTCTTATTTCACACATTTATGATTTTTTTTTAAATTTTTATTTATGTATACAAGAACTGGGGTACAGGCTAGAGTTGTGGGGGGTGAAACAGAGACAGAGACAGAGTGGGGAGCAGAACAGGCAGACTGACTGAAATATACTGCTGAGAGGAGCAGTTGGGGAGACAGGAGAGGCCTGCTGCACCATGTGGGTCATCTCCCTGGCTGGGGATCGCATTTGTGTTGCAGTAGCTGCGGAAAGCATCTTAACCCCTTGTGACTCTGAGGAGGCCCCCACATTTATGATTTTTAAAATATAATATTGAATGTAAAATCTAAAAAAATCACCACACTTTTTCACTTACATCTACCCTTTTTAGTCATTGAGTTTCTTCAGATTTATTGTGTATTTCTTTGGAAATTAATGATTGACATCAAATTTCCTCATGGTGTTTTTCATCTCTGCATTTCTCAAGGTGTAGATTAAAGGATTGAACATAGGAACGTCAGTGGTGTAAAATAGTGCAAATATTTTACCCTCAGGGAAAGTAGTAGGAGGTTTAAGGTAGATGAAGATAACAGGAGGAAAGGATAAGATGTCCACAGTGATATGAGACCAACAAGGGAGAGAGGCTTGCATCTTCCCTCAGCAGACTAATTCTTTAGGGTAAATAATATAATGCCATAAGAAAGACATGAACACACAATGGTAACTAAAGACATGATATCTGAAAAGATAATCATGAGGATACGAGTGATGCAGGTATCGTTCGACAACACTTAAAAAAGGAAAAATATCACAAAAGTTGTGATAAATATCTTTAGGAAAATCTGGGATGACATAGGACAAAGTGTAGATGAAGTAAGGAAACCAGTAAATGACACAGCTCAATTGATAGTAGTTTTACCAACACTGAATTGACTGAATTGACACCAACACACTAAATATGGTGGCTAAACTTAATATATAGAAATGTAACAAAGATCAGTCAACAACAAATCAGTAGTAGACTCTTAATACCTGGTTATAAAACGTAGCAATGTGGGAGTGGCGGGGTGGGAGTGATGGAGGGAAGGGGCCTAATGGGATATGGTGGAGAATTGTGGGGGCACTCGTGGTGGGCAGGGCATCAAAGTTTATATTTGGAGGTTTCAACCTATAAACCCTGAAGCAGATAAAAGATGGAAACCTACTTTACCTCAGGAAACATAATTTGGGTAAAGAAAAGCATCAACAATACAAAGTAACAAAGTTGTGGAAAGCCTGGAATTCTCTTCTTGCGTTGTAGATTATTCTCCACATTTGTAATGGTGCCTAGTACTTCACACTGACCACACTGTAAATCCCAGAGGTAACAAACAGGGAAAAAAGATTTTTGTTTACTTCTGCTCTCTTCAGATGAATGTGCAAAACAGCATTTTGTAGTAATGTACATTAAATTAGCTGCCGTTAATTTATACCAACATAGTTCGAGCTCTTAAACAGTCATCACAGGTTTCCAGAATAGTATTAACATTAATTTAAAAAAATGAGCATGAAAAACAAGCGAGCTACATCAGAGTTTCCTAATCAAAAATATGTCACCTTGCTTATCACTGACATTCAGGTGTCTTAGAAACCTGGTTCACAGAGAGCAATGAGGCTCCATGTGTTCAGGTTCCGAGTGTGGGGAATACAATTCCCCACTCAGAAATGAGTTTTCATACCTGTCTCTCCAGATACCTGCTTCTAAGACAAAGCCTTTCCATCAAAGGAGATAATTACTCCTGGGAGAAGCATCACTCTTTAAGAAAGAGCTTCTAGGGGAAACTCTTAAAATACCCATGCACTGCAAGCCGGTTTTACTTTTGCTGATCGCATTTTGAAGAGCATTATTATCCTGAGTTAAATGACACACGTGAATGTGTTTGCTCCACATTTTCTGCTTCTTGACTGTGGGACCAGAGCCACCTGCAGCAGTTCTCCAGTGCTTCCAATAAATCACTTCTAAATTCAAATCCTACAATTTTTAGGAATGATTGGGGACTTAGTCTATAAGGGAAGCTTTGATTACAAACAAACTTTCATAACAATTATTGATTTGATTTTGAGTTTTTAAAATATTCCAAATGTGATATTCCTTTCACATTGGATCTACTAACCAAAGGGCAGTTTAAAGTTGGGATTATTTCTGAACAGTTCCAAATGTCATTAAGTTCATTTAAGACTAAAAGGTAAGTTATTCAATAGCGTTGATGCTTCTTAAATATTTTTACTTTCCAATTAGTGATTATATACCTATATGCTTCAAATGCTATGATAGAAGAGTTCACCCTCACCCCACTTCATCAGAAGATCATTGGTAAGTATAATTAAAATTTGACAGATGAAAAATTAGAGGCCATAGGTATTAGGAAAATTTTAGTTCTAGTTCTCTGACACTGGATACTCTGGGACACCACCTGTAGTAATCGATTCATCATGAAAATAAAAACAAAATCAATATACAATTCCCACATAGAAAATGCATATATATGAATGTTACATGACAAATCACCAGTCATTTCATGAAAGCACAAACAGAAAGAGCATGTACTCTATAATAAGAATCTGTGTGATCGTTGTAATAATAATAACGTAGATGATTCTTCCTGACCTTACTGATTTGTTAAATTTTTGTAAGCATTATTACTCAAAATGTCAATTCTTTCTCTCTTCTAGGTGCACAAACACACACACACACAAAAATGAAAATCCATATGTGTTTACATAGCCATTGTGGATATATTCATAAATGTTTCTTTATCAATTCTCATAAAATTTGTGAGGTAAGTATTAATTTTGCATTATAGATGAGGGGGTAAAAAGATGGTATGTGTTATGAAATGTATCCCTAGATGAAAAGAAGATGCAAGCAGAAAAATAGAGTTTTTATTTGTTTTTCTTGATTTTCAAACCAAAGCACCTGAACATTGTGATAGTGATCTTCAAAGTGTTTTAGAAGAGGCAGGAATCCATGCTTTGAGGAGGACTGGAGTAGGGACATGGTTCAGAGGCAGAAGACAAGATGAAAGGAAATTTCACTGAATGCCTCTCCATATTTGACTTGATTTTGCGGAGTTCAAACTTGTCCGTGTGCATGTATGTCGTTTGTGTGGTGTGGTGTGTGTGTGTGTATTTGCTTTTTAGGCATGTTTTTCTACTATGAAATTATTTCATGTACATTTGTGTCTGTGGTAGTTATAAAATAGTTATAATTATTATGGTCATGTAAAAAAGGAGATTTCTTTTCAATATTTCCAGTTATACTAATTTGGGACATAGAGTGAATTCTGAGGAAAGAAAGTTTAAAAAGTTTTTTGTGCTTATATTTCATAATATATATAAAATAAGTATATAAATAAAATGGTTATCATGTCAAAAATTTGTAGCATATCAACAGGTGTATCAAAACACTTGGTGTACACTCCTTATGTATTAAGTAATGTAATTCTGAGTATTACTATTAACACAAATCTGAGGTAGTTTTCACATATGCAAAATGGATAGGTAATGCAAACCACTGTGATTTCTATCAGTTTTGTACAGAATCATATGTGAGAAACATTTGCTTATGCCTTGACATAACAATCAATCATTTAATTATATAATATACAAAATTATTGAACTTAGTCAAATGCATTATCAATTTTTTACAGAAACTCCTATATTATTTCATCAAATTTCCATTATCAGTGCCCTGTTTTTCTTTATATCAACTATTACAACTAACTTTAACTAGGGTTTCTATCTCTGCATTCCTGAATTGAAACCTACTTCACTCAGGATTAGGCAGTGACCCCTACAGGAGATATATCCATGGTTTCCCTTCCTTAAATTTATCTTCATTCTTCCTCCCATATTCTCAATACCTAAAACATGGTTTACCATTTCCTCAGAATAAAATGTAAGTGTATTAAATTTGCATTGATAGATTTCATATGTCTCCCCAGACTTCACTGCCTCTCTGTATATCATCCACTTGTTTCATGCAGGATGTTATCTCAGATGGCATCCTCCCTCATGTCTATAATCTAGTCTAACAAATGTTAGTCATGTCTATAGTCTTATGAAATACTACACCTGGGAGCCAATTTGAGTTATCTTCAATAACTAGGAGAAACATTTTTAATTATCAAAAAAACCCACAATCCATATATCATAAAAGTCAAATTCCAGTAGGATACAGACATTTACCATTATTAGAATGAGTAAGTTTAACAGAATCAATGTTTCAATAATAACAAGTGGTTTCTTTTTTTCAGATAATGTAATAAGTAATCAAATATACATGGAGACTAAAAACAATGTCACAGAATTTGTTCTACTGGGGCTCTCAGAAGATCCAAAGATGCAGAAAATCATATTTGTTGTGTTTTTCCTCATCTATGTCATTGCTGTGGTAGGAAATTTGCTCATCTTGGTCACCATCATTGGCAGCTCATTGTCGGCAGCCCCCATGTACTATTTCCTGGCATATCTCTCCTTTATTGATGCCTGCTATGCCTCTGTCAATACTCCCAAACTGATTGTAGATTCACTCCGTGAAAAGAAGACAATCCGGTTCAATGGATGCATGACGCAAGTCTTTGGGGAACATTTCTTTGGTGGTGCTGAGGTCATCCTGCTCACTGTGATGGCCTATGACCGCTATGTGGCCATCTGCAAGCCCTTACACTATGCAACCATCATGAATCGACGGGTATGTGACCTCCTCATGGGAGTGGTGTGGGTGGGAGGTTTACTTCATGGAGGCATACAGATCCTCTTCATCTTCCGTCTGCCCTTCTGTGGCCCCAATGTCATAGATCACTTTATGTGTGATCTGAATCCTTTGCTCAATCTGGCCTGCATGGATACCAGCACCTTAGGACTCTTTGTTGTCGCCAACAGTGGGTTCATTTGTGTGTTGAACTTCCTCCTCTTGATGGTCTCGTATGTGGTTATTTTGCGCTCCCTAAAGAACCAGACTGCAGAGGCAAGGCAGAAAGCCCTCTCCACCTGTGTCTCCCACATCACAGTGGTCATCATGTTCTTTGTGCCCTGCATAATTGTGTACCTGAGACCTGCAGTGACATTACCCATTGATAAAGCAGTTGCTGTGTTCTACACTATGGTCACTCCCATGTTAAATCCCTTAATCTATACCTTGAGAAATGCCCAGATGAAAAATGCCATTAGAAAATTTTGTAGTAGGAAAACATTTCCAGAAATCAAATAATTGTGCCTGGAGATTGACATTGATTCAACTGAGGAAAGGCTGAAGAGGACATTCTGGGTGACCTTATCAAAATATTTATGCGATGAAAAACAAAAATCATGAACTGCGCTCATGGAGGAGAAACAGGGACAAGATAATAAGAAATCTTAAACCAGTATCACCCTTTGAATATTCAGAATATCCTAACATGAGGCTTACTTTTACCTTCTTATCTATGTTTATTATGCATAAATTCTTCTTCCCAAAGTAAATATGAAACATGATAAAATCTGTTGGTTTTAAGTAGTAATCACTATAACAATCCAAAGATAAGCACCTTGGTTATCCATATTTTGCAAGTGAGGAAAAGCACCTTGGTTATCCATATTTTGCAAGTGAGGAACCTGACAGCAATGGGTACTCAACAAAGCAAGTATATTGACGACAGGCAACCAGAGGAAGACTGATTTCTCATCCATGCTTATAACAGCTTACACTGGCACACAATGATGATTGAAAAGAAGTAAGAAAATGAAGAACTTGCTATTTATTGTACAGAGATTTGATGGGCATTATTTAAAACATATATACATACACATATTGTATATACACAGATATGTGTAATATGTATATATTTGTATATGTGCCTATATGTTAGTTCATTATAATAAATGCTAAGAATTTTTCTATTAGGAATTTTGTTCATTTTTATATATCTTAAATGACGATAATGTTGCTTGTAACATTTTGGTATCAAACAATGTTAGGCTATAATAGCATTGGGTCATTGAAGATTTTGATGGTAATTAATAAGGTTAACATCATTTCCAAAATTTTTTGTACATATGTCACTATCTTAAACTGTTAACCCATTAGAAAATGTGACAACTCAAATTAATAAAAACTTTTAATATCAGGCAGGAATTTCTGTTTATTCAATAGTTACCCCATCTTGTAGCATACTTGCATTCTAGCTATCAATTGTTTATGAGGCATCATAATGTCTGGTTTATGACATTACTGAGTCATTAAGGATAAAGGAAAATGAAAGAATTGAATAAAACTTAAAAAGGGCCTCCCCTGGTGGCACAGCGGTTGAGTGCTGGGCTGTGAAGCTGCCCTCAGCCTCTGCAGCACAGGTTCGATCCCCGGCCACCAGTGAGGGTCCCACATAGCGCGCAGACCTCTCCTGTCACCAGCTGCTCCCCTCAGCAGTGTATTTCATCACTCTGCCTGTTCTGTTTCTGGCTCTGGTAAATTCGCTTACCTCCCTGCTTCTGACTGTAACCTAGTGCTTGTATAAATAAATAAATAAATCTTTAAAAAAAAAAAGTACAGCTCATTAAAAAAAAAAAAAAAACAATGAAGGAGGATTTTTTTTTCCTCCTTATCTGATTCACTCTGAAGAAATTCCTAATTAGAACTTTTATGGAACTATGATAGTTTGTTCCTATTTAAATTGAAGAGTGAAAAAGAAATTGAATGGAGAATCTCAATGAATGAGCAAATATCAACCTTAATATTCTGTGCTCTCAGCAAAAAGTTATTATCTTATAAATGCAGACACACTATGCTATATTTGTCTGTTAATCATTTTATTTCTAAAGTTTTAGTGAGAAATCTTTTTTTACAATGGGCATTACACTCTACATGCAGTGCAGTTTCTGGAGAAACTGTACATCATTATTAATCAAAAAAATTTTCATTCCTATAAAGTTATCAGACACATTGATAGTTGAACTTCAGAGCTGAATAAACATCCAGGTCCTCACTTCACTGATCTTAGGATACATTGAAAAATTCCAGAAACAGCGGTAAAAGACAACAGAGTGTTATAAATGTAAGTTTGTGAAACACAGAGAGTTAGAAAATCATCATTGAAGGACACATAACAAAGAACTGAAGGGCAATAAAGACTCAGACAAAGACAAACTTTGAAAGCTTATGCAGGAGTGGAGAGGGAAAGGAAAAGGAGGAGATAATGAGTGGGGGGAACAGCACAAGGTAATTTGGTAATGGACTAGGGGTGCTTTGTCAGTGGGAGAACTACAGCGATCACACCTAAAGGGAGAAATCATTTAGTGACCAAAGGTTAAATTAAAAGTAGACTCCCTAGCTGAAAGACATAAAAATGATCCCAAAAAGAGAAGAAATCAGAGACAGAGTGGGGAACAGAACAGGCAGACTGACGAAACATACTGCTGAGGGGAGCAGCGGGCAAGCCAGGAGAGGTCTGCCGTGCCATGTGGGATTCTCGCAGGCAGGGATCGAACCCATGCTGCAGAGGCTGTGGACAGCTTCACAGTGGGGTGCTCAATCACCTGCGCCACCAGGGAGGCCCCAGGTTTTGTTTTATTTTTTAAAGCTATCTTTATATCCAGTGAAAATGAGTTTTTGTATTAATAACTGCTGATATTAACTTCACATTCCTAGAACAGCATCGATTCTAATGAATTTTATATTGTTCATTATATATTATTTCATCTTTATACAATGCCTGTAGAATGATTGTGACTTTCGTTGCATTTCTGTATTCTAAAACTCATTCCATATTTTAAATACCTTCCTCTACATAAAATCATTTTCTCAAATGTCTTTTGTGTTGTGGTATTTATCATTTAACTTGATTTTAAATCTTTTTAAGCATGCACAAAAGTCCTATCATCAATTTCTTCTGCTTTTCCCCCAGAAAGTATTTCTCAAAAATCTCTTACTCTTTATACCTACAAGATGATTTGCTTTATGTATTTGTACCACAATATGTATTTTTTAATTTTATTATTTTTTCTTTATTTTTTTTCTTTTTTTGCATGTGATTTGGAGAAAGTTGTGAGTATGAAACAATACACATTTACAATGGGTACATTACAATTTAGACTCTAAAGCATTTCTGCTCGTGGAGGTCTCCTTCCCTTATTTCGCTTTCCTTCCTCCTGTCTTTAGATCTATTTTTTTTCTTTTCTGTTTTAAATTGTTTCCTTGACTCTCTGTGTTCAACAGGACACAAGAGTCTGGGAGTGGTCAGAAGTGAGAGACTCAGTCAGGAAATGTCTTAGTCACAGTGTGGTGGATGGAGCCTGGAGTGTGCCTGGCATGTTCACTTGCATCCATATGATCCAGCAATTCCACTCCTAGGTATTTACCCAAATGACACTGAAACATCAATTCCAAAGGGCACCTGCATGCCTATGTTTATAGCAGCACTATTTACAATAGCTAAGCTATGGAAACAACCCAAATGCCCAAAAATAGATGACTGGATCAAGAAGATGTAGTGCATATACACCATGGAATATTACTCAGCAGTCAAAAAAGATAAACACATGCAGTTTGCAGCAACATGCATGAGCTAGAAGGGATCATGCTCAGTGAAATAAGTCAGAAAGGAAAAGAAAAATACCAGATGGTCTCACTCATAGCAGGAATTTAGAAAACCTAAATAAGAGACCATAAAAAAAGACTAATCAATACAAAGTAATAATCAAAATCAACAAGCAACTATAAACCAGATACACGCTATGGGGGGCGGGGATTAGGGAAGTGCGGGGAGAGGAAGAACTAGAGTCAAAATAAGGGGGTGTGCAATTGTATGGGGAATATAACCAAAATGAAAATGCATGCATTGTACAAAGATGGAAATGATGTAAGAATTATATAAAATAAAATATTTTAAAATAAATAAATAAAAAGGAAATTTCCTGGTTTGCTGGGATGACACAGTTCATTGTAACCTGCTCTGACCAGGCCTATCTGTCATGCATCTGTCTGCCTTTGCCTTTGAAGTCAGACAATATTTATTTTTAACTAATAAACTTTATAAAGTTAATTGGTTTAATAAGTAGTTCAACTAGTTTATTAAACCAATAAACTTTGTTAGTTTTAGCTATACAGAGAAATTGAGTGGAAAGTACCAAGTACTTACATCCTCTTGCCCCAGGCAAGGATAACTTCTCCCTCCAGAGAAATACATTTGTTCCCAAAATAATGATTCTACATTGACACATTATTTACAAAAATTCCTGTTTACATTTGAGTTCACACATGGTGTTGTCCAATCTTTATTTGTAGAATGACAATATACAATACTTTAGTAATATAAAGAATAGTTTCAATCCCTCAAAAAAATTCTCAAAACTTCATTATTTTTCCCATCTGCCCCCTCCCCTGTGGCTGCCCCCACCTCCACCCTCCCCAACCCCCCATCCTGCACCATGGGCAGGCACTCATCGCTTCACTGTCTCTGTATCTTGCCTTTTCCAGAGGGTCATATTGTTGTAACCATACAGTAGTTGCTTTCACAGGGACTTCCTTCACCTTGTAATATGCATTTAATTTCTCGGCTGTGTTCATGGCTTGTTACTTCATTTCTTTTCAGCACTGAATAATATTCCATTGTCAGGACATGCCACAGTTATTTTGTTCACTTATTGAAGCACATCTTTGTTGTCACCCAGGTTTGATAATTCTTAATAAAACACTACACACATTCCTGCTCTGTCAAAATGGATTTTTTGTTTGTTTGTTTCTTTGTGTTTAGACCACATACTTTTACTTTTTTTTTTCTTTTTTTTTTTGGAAAATTTTCTCTTTGTAGTTGGAATGGTCTTTCTGGAACCAATGACTACTAATTTATTTATCAATTTTAGGCAAATATGAGTGGGTTGACACTTTACTTTGTTATATAGTTCCTTAAATTTTATGGAAAATGCTATTAAATTCTGACCAGCAGGTGCAATGCCTATCACTTGGTTTTCAATTTTTCTGAGTTATAAATTCACTCTCATCTCTAATTATTTTTATTTCAAAGATATGTTAGAAATATTGACCCTCTTTAAAACAGATTCACTCTAAATTTATTTTTTTAGTTACTGATTTCTGAATGACACTAGGGGATATATGTGTGAATAGAATAGCCTGTCAGAAATTTAATTACTTTAATATTTGATTTCAACTTTCCCACTATATAGAAAGTATAAAATTATGTAGTTTAGAACTTAAATCAAAAGTTTAATTCAATTATCAACAAAATTGCATTTTTAGTGCTTAATGTAGAATTGTCTAATTTTCATTGATCCAATAATTATACATAATTATATGTATATATGTGTATATATGTATATATATGTATAGACATGTGTATATGTATATAAGTGTATATATATATTTATCATGTTCCACAAAAACATTTTTTCCAATTAATTTTGTCAGGTAAATTCATGTTCATGAATTTTAAGATAGAATGTATAATGTAAAATCTAAGAAAGATATTTTCACTTACAGATATTTTCACCAGATATTTTCACTTACATCTACCCCTTTTTTCATTGAGTTTGTTCAGATTCATTGTGTATTTCTTCTGAAATCATAGTTTGACATCAAAGTTTCTTCATGGTGTTTTCCATCTCTGCATTCCTCAGAGTGTAAATTAAGGGATTGAACATAGGAGCAGCGATGATGTAAAAAAGTGCAAATATTTTGTCCTCAGAGAAAGTAGTAGAAGGTCTAAGGTAGATGAAGATCACAGGAGCAAAGAACAAGATGGCCACAGAGATATGAGATCAACACGTGGAGAAGGCTTTGCATCTTCCCTCAGGAGACTTATTGCTTAGAGTGAATAGTATAATGCTATAAGAAAGACATAAACAGACAAAGGTAATTAAGACATATCTGAAAAGATAATCATGAGGACACTAGAGATGTAGGTATCTTATTGGCAACATTTAACCAAAGATAAATATCACAAAAAGATTGATCAATATCATTAGGTTAATCTGGGATGAGGTAGGACAAAGAGTAGATGAAGTAAGGACCAGTAATTGACACAGCTCAATTGATTGTAGTTTTAGCAACACTAATTGGCTGAATTGACATCAACACATTACATATGGTGGTTAAGATTAATATGCAGAAATATAACAAATGTCAAGCAACAACAAATCAGTAATTGACTCTTAACATCTGGTTATAAAACTGTAGCTATGTGGGGAGTGGTGGGGTGGGCGTGATGGAGGGAAGGGGCCCAATGGGTTATGGTGGAGAATTGTGGGGCCATGGGTGGTGGGCAGGGCATCAAAGTTTACATTTATAGGTTTCAACCTATAAACACTGAAACAGATAAAAGATGGAAACCTACATTACCTTAGTAAACATAATTTGGGGAAAGAAAAGCATCAACAATACGAAGTGGCAAAGTTGTGGAAAGCCTGGAACTCTCTTCTTGTGTTGTAGATTACTCTCCACATTTGTAATGTTGCCTAGTACTTCAAACTCACCAGACTGTGAGTCCTAGAGATAACTAACAGGGACATTAGTTTTCTGTTCACTTCCGCACTCGTCAGATGAATGTGCAAAACCACACTTTGGAGCAAATTATTTTAAAGTGGCTGCCATTAAATTTATACTCTCATAGCTCTAGCTCTCAGGCAGCCATCAGTGGGTTCCCAGAAAAGGCTTAACATTGATAAGAAAGCAGGCATGAACAAACAAGGGAGCTATATCAGAGGTCCCCACACTGAAAATATGTCACCTTGCTATTCTCATGACATTCAGATGTCTTAGAAACCTGGGTTGGGTTCACAGAGAGAAATAAGGCTCCATGTATTCAGGTTCCAAGTGTAGGGAATACAATTCCCCACTCAAAAATGGGTGTTTCTCAAGTCTCTTTCTCCATAATACCTGCTTCTAAGACAAAGCCTTTCCATCAGAGAAGATAATTAATTCCTGGGAGAAGATGAAGCATCTCTCTTTAAGGAAGATCTTCTACGGGGATCTCTTTAAATATACAGGCAGTGCAAGCTAGAATTTACTTTTGCTGATCACAATTTGAAGAGCAAGATTCCTCTTGAGTTAAATGACACATGTGAATGTGTTTGCTCCACATTTTCTGCTTCTTGACTATGGGACCAGAGCCACCTGCAGCAGTTCTCAGTGCTTCCAATAAATCACTTCTAAATTCAAATCCTATATTTTTTCTGAAATGTTCTGAACCTTTATTCTAGAAGGGAAGCTTTGATTACAGGCTTTCAAAACAACTATTGATTTGATTGTGATATTTCTTTCACATTGGATCTACTAACCAAAGGTCAGTCTAAAATTGGGATTATTTCTGAACATTCCCAAACATCATGAAGTTCTTTAAGACTAGAAGGTAAGTTTTTCAATAGTGTTGATCTTTATTAAAGATTGTTAATTTCCATGTAGTAATTATGTTTCATTGTGCCTAAATGCAATGATAGAACATTTCATCCTTACCCTAATTCTTTAAAAGATATCTGACAGAAGAAAACGTGGAGGTTATGAAGATTAAGTAAATTGGAGGTTCCAGTTCCCTGACACCAGGCACCCCAAGACACCGCCTGTAGTAATCAAAACTCTTCATGAAAATGAAATTTAAATACACTTCCCACATAGAAAATGCACAATTATATTGAAGATGATTCTTTCTGACTTCCCTGATTTGTGAACATTTTCTAATTATTATTACTAAAAATGTCAATTCTTTCTCTCTCATAGGTGAGATAGAAAAAAAATACAGATGAAAATCCATATCTGTTTACATAGCTATGGTGGGTATTTTCATATATGATCCCTCATCAATTCTCTTAAAATCCTGTGAGGTAGGTATTAATGTCACTTTTTAGATGAGGGGTAAAAATATGCTATATGTTATGAACTATAACCCCAGATAAAAAGAACATGCAGACAGAAAAACAGAGTTTTATTTTGATCTTTTTTATTTTCAAACCAAAGCACTTGACCACTGTGATAGTCATTTTCAAAATGTTGCAGAAGAGACAGGAATGGTTTGGAAGGGGATTGGAGTAATGAGACTTGGGTCAGAGGGAGAAGCCAAGATAAAAGGACCCTTTAATGAATGCCATCCCATATTTGGCTTGATTTTTTGGGAGTCCAAACGTGTGTGTGTGTGTGTGTGTGCGCGCGCGCGCGTATGTATGCAGTCACGCATATTTGCTTTTTGCAGCATGTTTTTCTACTCTGAAATCATTTCATGGGTATTTGTCTCTGAAGTAGTAATAAAATAGTATAATTATTATGGTCATGTAAAAATTTCTTGTTCAATATTGTTAATTACATCAATTTGGGATATAGGGAAGAATTTTGAAGAAAGACAGTTTAAAAAGTGTTTTCTGACCTGATCTTGGTTCTGCCATTAGTCAGATGCTTGATCTTGGGCAGAATCTTTAACTTTTCTGTATGTCAATTTTATAAAACATAAAATAAATTTATAAATAAGAATAGTCAACATGTCAAAAATTGTAGTAAACCAACAGATGTATGTTAAAAACACTTGGAGTACACTAATTATTTTTTAAGTAATATAAGCCTGAGTATTACTATCAACACAAATCTGAGATTGTTTTCACATCTTCAAAATGGATCAGTGATACCAGCCACGGTGATTTTGATCAGTCTTGAACAGAATCATATGTGAGAGGCACTTGATCTTCACATAGCAATCAATCACTTAAATCTATCTATCTATCTATCTATCTATCTATCTATCTATCTATCTATCTATATATCAAATTATTGGATTTAGTCAAGCACATTATCAGTTCTTTTACGGCTCCTATATAGTTCATCATATTTCCATTATCAATGCCCTGTTTTTCATTATATCAGCTATTATAAGGATCCACTTAACTGGGGTTTCTAGCTCTGCCTTCCTGAATTTAAGCCCTCTTCATTCAGAATTATGCAAAGACTTTTACTGGAGTTATATCAATGGTATCCCCTTCCTTAGATTTCTCTGTATGATTCTACCCATTTTCTCAATTTCTAAACTATGGTTTCTATTCCTGGAATAAAAGGGAAGGTTATTAAGTTTGTATTGATAGATTTCATATCCCTTTCCTGACTAACCTGCCACTATGTATACAATCCACTCTTTCATGCCAGACTGTTATCTCAGATGGTCACAGGTACACATATGGTATCCTACTTATTTGATAACAAATGTTTCCTCATGTCTATACTTTTATCAAGTACTTCACCTGGGAAGCAATTTGAGTCATCTTCAAAAACTAGGAGAAACACTTTTTCAATTAAAAAATCAAAACTTCATAAAAGTCAAACACAATAGGATCCATGTATTTAACATTTATTAGAATGAATAATTTTAACAAATTTAATGTTTCAATGAGTGATTTCTTTTGTTCAGGTAATGTGTAATAAGCAATAGAATATATATGGCGACTAGAAACAATGTCACAGAATTTGTTCTACTGGGGCTCTCAGAGGATCCAAAGATGCAGAAAATCATATTTGTTGTGTTTTTCCTCATCTACATCATCTCTATGGTAGGAAATTTACTCATCGTGGTCACCATCATTGGCAGCTCATTGTCTGCATCTCCCATGTACTACTTCCTGGCCTATCTCTCTTTTATTGATGCCTGCTATTCCTCTGTCAATACTCCTAGACTGATTGTAGATTCACTCCATGAAAAGAAGATAATACAGTTCAATGGATGCATGGCCCAAGTCTTTGGAGAACATATTTTTGGAGGTGCTGAGATTATCCTGCTCACTGTGATGGCCTATGACCGCTATGTGGCCATCTGCAAGCCCTTACACTATGCAACCATCATGAGTCGACGATTATGTGACCTGCTAATAGGAGTGGTGTGGGCAGGAGGCTTTCTTCACTCAACCATACAGATCCTCTTCATTGTTGGACTACCCTTCTGTGGTCCCAATGTCATAGATCATTTTATGTGTGATCTGAATCCTTTGCTCAATCTGGCCTGCATGGATACCAGCACCTTAGGACTCTTTGTTGCTGCCAACAGTGGGTTCATGTGTATGTTGAACTTCTTTTTCTTGATGGTCTCATATGTGGTTATTTTGTGCTCACTAAAGAACCACAGAGCAGAGGCAAGGCAGAAAGCCCTCTCCACCTGTGTCTCCCACATCACAGTGGTTGTCTTATTTTTTGGGCCCTGCATATTTATGTACCTGAGACCTCCTGTTACTTTACCCATTGATAAAGCAGTTGCTGTGTTCTACACCATGATTACTCCCATGTTAAATCCCTTAATCTATACCTTGAGAAATGCCCAGATGAAAAATGCCATTAAAAAATTGTGTAGTAGGAAAACATTTCCAGAAGACAAGTAAATGTGCCTGGAGACTGACTTTTATTCAACTGAGGAAAGGCTGAAGAGGACATTCTGGATGACCTTATCAGTAAATATTTATGGGATGAAAAAAGACATTAACTGCTCTCACAATAGATTATGCATTGTATGGAGTAGAAAGAGATATAAGGAAATGACAAATCTTAAACCAGTATCACACTTTGGATATTCATTCAGAATATCCTAATAATGGGGCTTACTTTTACCTTCTGTATCTATGTGTATTATGCCTAAACTCTTCTACCCAAACTAAATATGAACCATTATAAAATCTCTTGGTTTTAAGCAGTAATCACTGTAACAAATTCAAAGAGGTAAGCACCATAATTTTCCATATTTTGCAAGTGAGGAATCTGACAGAAATGGGTAATCAACAAAGCAAGTATATTGAAGATGGGTAACCAGAGCATGACTGATTTCTCATCCATGCTCATGACAGCTTACATAGTCACACAATGATGATTGAAAGGTAAGAAAATGATAGTGCTATTTATTGAACAGGGTTTTGTTTGTTAATATATATATATATAACATATATTGTATATATGTATACTTACACACATTATATATACACAGATATATGTATATCTATGTATGTACATCCATAATATGTGTCTACTTGTATATGTCTATGTTAGTACATTATAACTAAATTCTAAGCTAAATTTTAGCTAATTCTAACTAAAGTTTTCCTCTAATACTTTGTTCATTTTTATGTATCTTAATTAATGTTAATATGTTCTTGTAACATTTTGGTATCACACTGTATTAAGGATTTAAAAGCAATGGGTCATAAAGCTTTTCATGTTAACTAACAAGGTTAGACAACATTTCCACAATTTTTGTATGCATGTCACTATCTTCAACTGCTAACCTATTAGAAAACTTGATAACCCAAATTAATAAAAACATTTAAATATCAGTCAGGAATTTCAATTTATTATGTAGTTACTCCATATGTAGCATACTTGCATGCTAGCTAACACTCGTTTATAAGGCAGCATAATGTCCAGTTTATGACATTATGAGTGAATGAATAAAAGAATAAAAGAAAATGAAATTGATATCAAAAACAACAAATAACTATGAACAAGAGACACTCTATGGGGAGTGGGGGGTGGGTAAAGGAGGGCTTGGGGTCAAAATAGGGGGGTTGTAATTGTATGGGGAATATAAAAATAAAATTTAAATAAAATTTAAATTTAAAAAAATAAAAATCACAACTAGAAAAAAAAAAACTTAGAACCAATAAATCGCAATGAAGGAAGGAGATTTTTTTTTCTTCCTTTATCTGATTCACTCTGAGGAAATCTGTAATGAGATTTTTTTTTAGGGAAACTATGATTTGTTTCCTCTTTAAATTGAAGAGTGAAAAGAAATTGAAACAGAGGATATCAGTGAATTAGCAAATATCAAACTCAATATTCTGTGCTTTTGGCAAAATGTCTCATCTTATGGTTGTAGATTCTCTGTATTATGTTTGTCTGTTAATAATTTTTATTTCTAACATTTTAGTGAGAAATCTTTTTAGAATGGGCATCACACTCGACATACAATACAGTTTCTGGAGAAATAATTATCATTCATTCCACTGTCCATCATCATTAATCAAAAAGAAACTTTTATTCCTATAAAGTTTTCAGACACATTGATAGTTGCACTTCAAAGCTGAACAAACATATCCAGGTCCTCACTTCACTGATCTTAGGATATGGTGAAATTTCCCAGAGACAGCAGTAAATGACAACAGAATGTTATAACTGCAAGACTGTGGAACACAGAGGGGTAGGAAAGCAACATTGTAGGACACATAACAAAGAACTGAAGGGCAATAAAGACTCAGACAAAGACAAATTTTGTAAGCTGAACCAGGAGGGGACAGGGAAGGGAATAGGTGTGGAGGGGAGAATTTGAGTGGGGGAAATAGCACAAGGGAATATTGTGATGAACTAAGCGCGCTTTGGTGGTGGGAGAGCTATGGTGACCACATCTGAGTGGAGAAATCATATATTGTTCTAAAATTAAACTAAAAGTAGAATCCCTAGCTGAAAGACATAAACTGCTCCCCCAAAGGGGGAAAGAAATCAGCAGAGTAAACAGGCATGAACTGGAACAGGACTATCCTTAGCAAAGGAAGACATAACTAAAGTTGGGGGTTCACAAGGGTACTCACACAGCTGATCTATGCAATATGGCTGAGCCTATTGCTCTATTAATTCAATAATGATTTAGTGAACCCTACTGTGTGTCAGAAACTTGTGGAACACTGAGCTTGTAAAAGCCTCAGAAGCAAGACATAAAATTGAATCAAAAAGTCAGAGAAGACCAAGCTATCCTTTGAGAAACAGGTCAATGGTGCTTGACTAGCAAAGGCAGAGCTGTGCAAGTGATTGTCATGATTTGGAGGTCAAGGAGGGAGGGCTGAAATTTAGTGGTGTCAATGAAGATGACGAACTCGGTGGATGCTGCTGCGTCCAGCTCAGTCCCCTTTCCCAGGATACTGAACCCTACAGGGGTTCTGTCCCTGCCTGGAGGACAGGAGTAGCTCATTCAGGGAAAGCATATGCCCAATATCTAGTCACCATGCTCAGAAATGACTGGACGTGGACAGAAGCAGAGGTGTAGAGATGGGAACCAGGACACAGGGCTAAGATTAGTTGTGTGATATATAAGATATCAAGTAAAGACATCATTAGAATTTTAGCATCTCAGTGAAAATCCAAGAAAAAGACATTATAGAAGTACACAGAAGATTTTTAGGGTAGCAAAACACTGCACGATGCCACAAATCCTTACAATACACAATCACAAAATAAGCAGTGAACCATAAAGTAACTATGAAGCAGGTGATAATGATGTGCCAATGTAGGTTCATCATGGTAATTCCTGGGCCACTCTTTGGGGTTGGAGATGGACTATGACTGCAGGGTGTGCGTGTGTGAAAGCAGCTGTACTTGAAATCTCGTTACCTTCTTTTTTCTTTCAGGTGAAGCTAAAATTGTTATAAAAAAGTAAATTCTTACACAAAAAACTAAACCCAATAAGGGTCCATTGGGTTTCCTTTTATCCCTAATAGTTATATGGAGATAAATACTAAATTTGGGTGATTTGTGACATCACTCATTTTGTTATCAATGCGTGACTATGAATGTCATAGAGGCACATTTTAGATATGAATGATAAATCTTTACAAATAAAGAGCTGTTATATAATTATCTTCCTTTACATAAAATCATTTTATCTAATGTCTTTTTTGTTGTGGTGTTTGTTATTTAACTTAGAAGACTTGAGTTTAAATATTCTTAAGCATGCACGAAAGTCCCATCATCAGTTTCTTCTGCTTTTCTCCAAAAAATATATTTCTCAAGAATTTCTTCCCTTTATACCTACAAGGTGATTTGCTTTGGGCCTCCCCTGGTGGCGCAGGTGGTGGAGCGCCGCTCTGTGAAGCTGTCGGCAGCCTCTGCAGCACTGGTTCGATACTGGCTGGGCCGGTGCGGGTCCCACATGATGCGACAGACCTCTCCTGTCGCGCCTGCTGGTCCCTAAGCAGTGTATTTCATCAGTCTGCCTGTTCTGTTCCCTGCTCTGTCTCTGGTGAATCCTCTGACCCTCCCGCACATCTGGTCTGTACCCCGGTTCTTGTATAAATAAATAAATAATTATTTTTTTAAAAAAGTGATTTGCTTTATTATTGTACCACAATATGTATTTTAACTAATAACTTTGTAAAGTTAATTGGTTTAATAAGTAATTCGACTGGTTTATTAAACTAATAAACTTTGTTAGTTTTAGTTATACAGAAAAATTGAATGGAATGCACCAAGAAAAACTTGTATCCATTTTCCCCAGGCAGGGACAACGTCCACTCCAGAGAGATGCCTTTGTTCCTGAAATAATGAATCTACATTGACACATTATTTACAAAAACTCGTGTTTACATTTGAGTTCACACTTGGTGCTGTCCAATCTATAGGTTTTTATTTGTATAATGACAATATCCAATTCTTTAGTAATATAAAGAATAGTTTCACTACCTCAAAAAAAAAGAATCTTCCTATTTTTCCCATCTGCCCTCTCCCCCGTGACTGCTCCCACCACCACCCTTCACAACCCCCCCACCCTGCACCATGTGTAGGCACTCACTTATCATTTCACTGTCTCTTTATCTTGTCTTTTCCAGAGGCTCATATAAGTGAAACCATGCAGTAGTTGCTTTCACATGGACTTCCTTCACCTTGTAATATGTACTTAAGTCCTGCCTGTGTTGGCTTGTTACTTCATTGCTTTTCAGCCCTGAATAATATTCCATTCCCAGGATGTACTGCTGTTAATTCACTTATGGAAGTACATCTTGGCTGTCACCCAGGTTTGGCAATTCTGAATAAAGCTGCTATACACATTCCTGCTCAGTCAAATACATTTTTTTTTTGTTTCTGTCTTTGATTTTAGACCACACAATGTTTCATTTTTTCTTTCTTTGAAAATTTTCTCTTTGTAGTTGGAAGTGTCTTTTGGAACCAATGACTACTAATTTATTTATTTATTTTAGGAAAATATGAGAGGGTCAACAACTTCATTTTGTTATATAGTTCCTTAAGTTTCATGGGAAATGCTACTAAATTCTGACCAGCAGGTTCTATGCCAAAATTACTTTGTTTTCAGGTTGAGTTTTAGATCTCACTTTCGTCTCTAGCTATTGTTTATTTCAAAGAAGTTAGAAACATTGAACCTTTTTAAAACAATTCACTCTAAATTTATTTTTTAAATAACTGATTTCTGAATGATATTTCTTTGCTATTTGATTTCAACTTTCCAGCTATACAGAATGTATGACATTATGTAGTTTAGAACTTAAGTAAAAAGTTTAATTATCAAGCAAATTACATTTTAATGATTAATGTGGCATTAATTGATCTTATTTTCACTGATCCAATAATTACACACACACACACATATATACATATATATATATATATATATATATATATATATATATCTCACATGCCACAAACCAATTTTTTTCTCCAATCAATTTTGTCAGGCAAAATGTGTAGTCTTCTTTCCCACATTTATTCCTTTTAAGATAGAATATGAATTATAAAAATCTATGAAAGTCACCTGATTTCTTCACTTTCATCTATTCCTTTTAGTAATTACCTTTCTTCAAATTAATTGTTTATTTCTTTTGAAATCAATGTTTGACACCAAAGTTTCCTCATGGTGTTTTTCATTTCTGCATTTCTCAGGGTATAAATTAAAGGATTGAACATAGGTGCAACAATGGTGTAAAATAGTGCAAAAATTTTGTCCTCGGGGAAAGTAGTAGGAGGTCTAAGGTAGATGAAGATCACAGGAGCGAAGAACAAGATGACCACAGTGATATGAGACCAACAGGTGGAGAGGGCTTTGCGTCTTCCCTCAGCAGACTGATTTCTTAATGTGTATAATATAATGCCATAAGAAAAAAATAAGACAACAAAGATAACTAAAGCAATTATGCCTGAAAGGGCAATCACAAGGACACCAGTGACATAGGTATTAGTGCATGCAACTTTTAACAAAGGAAAAATATCACAAAAATAGTGATCGATTTCATTAGGGCCACAGAAGGGCAACCTGATAACCATAGAAAATTGAGGAAAGGAATGGAGAGCACCCCCAACACAAGCACCTAAAACAAGGAGATTGCACCTTGTCCTGTTCATGATAATCATGTAATGGAGAGGTTTGCAGATGGCAACATAGCGATCAAAAGCCATGACTGCAAGGATTAAGACTTCAATCATTCCAAACAAGTGCATGGCAAAGACCTGCAACATGCAGCTACCATAGGAAATGGTCTTTCTTTTCACCAACAGGTCACCTATTAATTTGGGTGTAACAGTGGAGGTGTAGCAGATGTCCATGGATGATAAGTAACTGAGGAAATAGTACATTGGCTGGTCAAAAAGAGGACTGCATCGAATGGAGACAAGGATCAGAAGATTTCCTGCCAATAGAGCAATATAGCAGAGTAAGAAAAGAACAAAGCAAAATATTTGCATGTTTTGTTCATAAGAAAGTCCTAGAAGAATGAATTCTGAGATGTTTCTCTGGTTTTCCATGTATTTGAGTTATGTTTATTTTATACACGAAGTATATCTGAAAGAAATAAAACATAGATTTTGTGAAAAATCAGCTATGAATGCAAAAATATAAAATTTATAAAACAGAGTTATGAATAGAATCTTAATATTAACTGAACTAAGTGAATTAAGATTTTTTTTCCGTTTTAAGAAAACTTGCAGGCAGATATAGATCTGAGGCACACAGAAAAGGAGAGGAGAATTAGGGAGTCAAAAGAAGGGTAGGAAAGTCTCACAAGGGACTAAGTCACAAAGTCTCACAAGGGACTAAAATGATGGTTCACAGGTGAGGAGGAGGTGGGAGATTTATGGGGACTACACCTGAATGGATAAATTAAATATACAAAATGAGCAGCAGTTATGTAAAAAAATTAAAAAGTTAATAAAATAATTAAGGAAAATAAAAAAGATTTTTTTCTTGTCATTACATACATATTTTATAAATCTATTGTGGAATTATTATATGATAGTAATAATGAGTTATGTTTTTACTTAATATTGCCAATAGTTATTTGAAATATTTAAATTTTATTTTGCAAATATTTTATCATTACATTATATATTTATATTAGCTATATTGTTTAATAATAAAGAAGACAGACATAAGAGATGCTTCTTTTATAATTTTCAATATTCGTGCCTTATATTTATATGCTCAGCTTTTCTCCCTACAAAATTATTAGACCAAATGCCTATATTGGCTGGCAATGAAGCCTAAATTAATACCATCTGTTTAAACTCCACAGCTTGAATTGCTGAACTTGAATTTGTTTAGGGCACAGTATTCTTTGCTATGTGATCAAATGTGGTCAAAGTGTCATATTAAGACAATACAATTATTGTTATATTAAAATAATAAATGTATGAAAATGGTACAGTAACAGAAAGTATGTTACATCAATTAGGGATAGTCATTTTGAAAAAATTCAGCAAATTCATCCATTTCTCATATTTGCATTTTAAGTGTTAATAATGAATATGTATTTATATTACATGTACATCTATATATACACATATATACTGTCATTAAAACTTGTGATGACAACTGATAAGGAAAATATAAGACAGTTAAATTGCCCAAATTTGTTTGAATTGTTTCTGCCATGGCTTTTGCTAGAAGCTTCATGTTTTCATGCAATCATAAACAACTAAGGTGAATTAAAGAAGTTACAGAAGGTAACTTGAAAATAAATTTTATTGTTATTTAGCACTGAGTGGTGTTTGTTGCAATAAAGACAAAGAAAAAAATTCACAGGTTTATATATTTTGTATCTAGTTAAATTCAAAGACAGTATTTATTCAGTGTAAAGTGAGTGTAGGCTAAAAAAAAAATCACTTCCAGGATTCTTTTTTACCACTATTGCGGAATTAACTGACCCTATATTATATAATATCAAATCTAATTTAATTTATGATTCATAAAATAGAAATCGCTAACGTGTTAAACTTCAACAGTCTTTCTACTCTCTTTAAGCTTCATTTTCTGTATTTATACAATTAAGATAGCATTACATAATTCAGAAATTTAATGTGGAGTATGTGATATAATATAAAACACCCCAGTAATATTTAAGGTTCATTATTCATAGGCATTTTCCATACACAACCTTAACTTTGAGTGGTTTATTTAGCAAGTACAGAAATGATCATGCATGCATATGTAATCAAGTCCAAAGGAAAACAAAGGGGAAAATAACATTTATAATGGGCTCAATAAAAATGTTAGACAAATTTTACATTCACTGATCTATTCGTTAAAAATCTGTTGTTTGATGATGGATTGATCATCTGAAAGCATTTCTTTAAACTAATCATTAGCTTGATTTTTTAACACTATTAAAATATAGTTAAGTTGTTTATTTGACAGTGTTGAATAAAACTATACTTATCATGTAGGTTATGTTGTTCATATAAGAATAGAAACTCCTATATTTAAATGCTATTGCCACATATTCCTATTTTCTGTTACTATAGGAGAATATACTCTGCTATACACGTACCTTAGTTGACACAGATGGAAGTCTTGCACTTTAGAATGACAGCAATTTTGAAATATAGAAAAGCCTTTTTATTGTGCTCTATCTCTGCTCTAATACTAGTCTATTTCATAAAAGTAGTATGGAGAAATGCATATAAGAATGAATTTGGACAGAAATTTACTACCAACTTAAAAATGTTTCATTTTAACTTTATTGATCTTAACTGGAATTTTGTTTATAAACAATTAACAATTAAAATGAAAATATTTTAATCATTTTATATTAATTAAATCAAATATAAATGTAATTTTTAAATAATTTAATACACTACAAGAAAACCGCTAGTCTTTAAAATGGAATTACGTAGAATAAATATAAAAAACATACTGTTTATCTATGCTTGATGGGACCCTTCCCAGACCAAGGTGTCACAGCTAATTCACCAAACATCAGATCCAAGTGATTGTCAGATTAATTTTAGGTTGCGTCAGGAAGCATTCCATTCTCAGAAACTCACTCCCCAGATATTCACTCTGAAGATTTGTCTCCAGTTCCAAATGCAATGAAAATGCAGAAAAATAGAAAAACAGTTGCAAACACATGCAGGTTAATTCTCTGAAAATATTTTGAAAATCTCAGCATGTCTTTTCCTTCCAGGGATTTCCAAGACAAACAGACTTCAAATATTCACCAAAAATCAGAGATTCAAGGGAAAATGCATTTTTAAGCCCAAGTAAAGCAAGCTAAGGATTCTGAATGCCAGTTTAATACCTTTATACTAGCTCACACTAAAAAAATAAGCAAAATGTATGTTTTTAATTACTGCAAAAGTTAACACAAATATTTATTTCCCAGTAAACTTCCAATTTAGTCTATGGCTGAAGATAATTTGCAGAAAAACAGAACATACACTTAAATGAGAACACAAAGATAACGAAGTCTCTGAAAGCCCTAAATAATTATATTCTCAAAGGGGTTTCCACACAGATGCAGACCAGTGTTGATAAATCACTGTCCAAAGAAATGTGCTTGGTGTTCCTGAGTATTTATTTTCAACCTCTGCCTTAGTTTGCCTTAGGGACTCTTTCTCTGGAGTGCCACAAAGCCTACAATCAAGAGTAGTTCAGGAAACTTTGCTCCCTCCCATCCCCCTGCATCCTTGGCAGACACTCATCTTTTTGGTCTCTCCATTTATTTTTGTCCAGAAGCTAATATAGATAAATCATAGAGTAGTTGCTTTCAGATGAAATTTTTTTCACTTGTAATATGTATTTAAATTCTCACCCGTGTTTTCATGGCTTGTTATCCACTTCTTTTTAGCACTGAATAATATTTCATTGTCAGGATGTACCATAGTTAATTCATCAGCTCACCTACTTTAGACCAATTTGCTTGCCTCCAAGGTTTAGCAATTATGAATAAAGTTGCTAATCACACTCCTGCATGGACAAAATATATTTTTTGTTTGTTTCTTTCTGTGTTTCTAGACTTCACAGTTTTTTTTTTTTATTTTGCTTCTTTTAAAATTTTTTTCACTGCACTAGGAAAAGTCTTTGGATTTGAATCCAGTAGTAGGCAGGAGGGAGCAGGTCAATATTAACATTTTATTTTATAGTCTTAAGTTATAGGAAATATTAAATTGTGGTCAGTGGTTGAAATACTACTAAGTTAGATTTTAGCTTTCAGAATTATAGATTCTCACTCTGTATTCACTAGTTACTATTATTTATTTCAAAGGGACATCATAAACACATTTTTCAATAGAATCTATCAAATCTTTATTTGTTGAACAAATGCTCAATAAAATCCAAAGCATTTGAAACATTTTTATATTAGTTAAACTATCAAATACTACAAGAAAAGTAATAACCTTAAATGTTAAACTATGTAGACTAAAATAAAGTGCATATAATTAGCTTATGGTTGGTGGAACCAATCAAGGTGTCATGGCAAATTTACTTACCATCAGGGTCAGTACACTACAAAAGTGAAGCAAAATGCAGGGCATTGCAAAGCAACAATTCAAACACACCCAGATTAATTCTCTGAAAATATTTTGGAAATTTCAAACATGTCTTAACCTAAAAGTTGACAAGGGAGGGGACTTCAAATATTCACTAAACTATTAGAAACTCAAAAATAACTATATCTTTAAGTCCCTAGAAAGTAAGGTAAGAACTTAAAAGGTCAACATATTATGCTAACTCATATTAAAAAATAAATATGTTTTTAAATCCCTACAAAAGTTAACACAAATATTTAGGTTTTAGAAAACACATATTTTAACATGTGACTGAAGAAAATTTGGTTCAAAAGAGGCAATAAACAGATCTCTGAAAGCAGTAAATAATTACATTCCCTAAGGAATATATGTATACACACACACACACACACATATATATATATATATATATATATATATATATGTATCTCCAGGCCAATGGTGCTAAGTTACTCTCCAAGGTAATGTGCTAGGTCCTCTTGGGTATCTGCTCTCCACTTTTGCCTTAGTGTGCCTCAATGGCTATTTCCCAGAAGTCCAAGATATCTAGTCAGAAGGAACCGTTCAAAAAACGTTTGACTGTTCTGAGTTCTTCCAGCTTTCTGAAGATAAGAGGGAACTAATGTATTCTGTAATATCACAACAACTGTGATAACTTAATTGATAAGAGGTTACTTATCACTAGTGACTAACATTACTGGGAAAGTTGGTTGGGAAATGAAAGACAAAGAAAATATGAAAGAATAAAAATCTCCTCATAAACTAGACAGGGTGTAAATGTAAAAATGTATGGGAAAATAAGAGGAAAGAAACTCTCAAAGTACAGAAGAGCTTATGCTGTTTATTATTGTGTTTGGGTCACTTCATAGCAAAATAATACTAACAACTCATTGAGAGAAATTATGGGTTGTTTAATTTTACTATATGTTTAATACTCACAAGTGAGTACTTTGACGTATTATTAGCTTTATTATAAGGTAATAACAGAAGTAACAAAATGGGTTTTCTAAGTTGCTGTTTGTTTTCAAACTTTGAAATTTTAAAACCCTGAGTAAATGAAGTCCATCCTGTTAGTGTCAAAGATTTGTGTTTTGTTCTTTTCTCTTCAATGTTTTGCCCAGTGTTGACCAAACTTTCCCTTAAATTAGCAGTTACCAGCCCATTGAAGGTGATAGTGGTCCTATCTCTAATTGTCTCCCCAACAAAAACACAAGGAGGACACCCCTTTAAGATATACTCAGCAAAGCTAGGAACCTCCACTATCACTATCTTGGTTGAATCATCTCTTCAGGATTTAATTATCTTGAAAAAAAATTTTTGTTCAGTCCGCTTTTAAATAATATTTCTTTTCCATTTATTGGGTTATTTATTCTTGTTCAGGTCATAATGTTTCTTAAGATGCTATTTTCTCTGTGCTTTATATACTATGTGTATATATTCATGACTCTCTGTATGTATCCAAACACATTCTTACACATTTTTAATCTCTTATTTATCTTCTATGGCATACTTTGACCATTTCTCAAGTTTATCCATCATATTCATTTTGTGTTACATTTTGTACAAAGTACCATCAGTTTACAAGTACAGCATCATCAGCCATGGAATCATACCTGGTCTTAGAGATATAATACATTGCATGAACATTTGATTCTCACTTAGAACATTCAGACCTGTTTGCAAACCAATTTCAAAGAGCAGATTATCAAACAAAGCTCAAGTAATTTATTTTTAATAAATATAAATGATCATTAAACTTGAGATTATACAGTCATTTCGGGGTTAGAAACCCCAAACTCTAAGGTCAGTCTTCTTACAAGATGTCCCAACTTGGATAGAGAATATGGGGCAAGTGTCTCAACAAATTGGACAGATCAAGCATTCTGGACTGTCTTATCTGCTAAAATGCCTAGTTGCAATGAGTCAAAATAAGATCTAAAAAAATCTAAGTTTGATCAGAGCTGAATTTAATTGTATTCAATTATAGTTTCTTTATTTGAATGATAAAGTGGAAAATAACATTTCCTTGAAATATATATGATATGTGGTTTAGATCTCCCAAGTGTTGAAGAGAATATTAGAATAGACTAAAATGGTCCAAACCATCACTCTCAATAGATGCCTTTAGACAGAGATGGTGTTAAGAATAAGGGTGAGTTAGAGGGAGAATGAGACTGAAACAGGAAGTCAAATAGAACTGTCTATCTCAGAGCCAGTTTTGATTCTAAACTTTCCTTTAGACCCGATCTTCAGCTTCAAACTTGCTTCCAGTATTGTTATATCTGAAGGTTTAAATAACATGCCTGTGTAATATGAGCATTCATTAGCAGCATAAATATATCCACTAATGAAATTAATAAGAGTGGGTTTTAAATTAGCATGAATCCTGATATAAATGGAGAGAAAGGAATTTCATAACACATTTACAAGCACAAATATTTATTAAATATTCTGTGTTTACATCCACATGCTGAGCAAAAGAACTTGTCAAATTCTTCAATGCATTTACCTGTCAGATATATTTGATGATTATTAGACAAACCTACTTATGTAGAAAGGGGATCCTAGAAGGAATACCTGGCAAGCAAATAGCAAATTTTTGTTTAATATATGTATTTATGTATTTACTCTGTAATAACTATATTGTCAATCATTTTGCCAATAACAACTTATAGACCACAGGAAATAAAAATGATATAAAGGCCTTTTTGTTTTTGTTTGTGTAGCATTCCTTCTGAAGGGATATTTCCTTTAACATAAAAATACTCCAAATACACACACACACACACACTAATTATCATACACACACAGGCACAAATAAAGTCATAGAGAAGGGAGATTTTAAAGAATTTTGAAGACTGTAGATTGATCCAGTGTAGCTGCAAGAGAGTGTCCAAACAGAAGAAAACAAAGGAAAAATTGTAAGGGAGAAGAAAATGACCTACCACAAATTTCTGGTTGCAATATGCCATGCTAAAACTTCAAATGTGTTAATCACCATATTGTATTGGCCACTTTATTATGTACTATCTCTTAGATATTCAGAGAGATGAAGACATAGAGTCAATAATGACCCATGTCCTCCTAACATGGGTCTTTCATCATAACACAATGTTTTCTACTAAATAAATTTCTGAGATTAGCAAATTTATCTTGAACTGATTTAAGGAAATATTTGATTATAAATGGAAAGATAGGATTTCATCGAAAGTAAATAGGATTCCATATAATTTTTTTGGAGAGGACAGTGATAGTGATAAGATCAGAAAAGTCGTTTAGAAGGGCATGTCCACATTCCTCAAATTCAAGCACAAACTGGAAGTAGTTGAACCCTTAGAAGTACAGACTGGAATCTGAATGACAGCTACTTGCTTCTTGGAACATAGATTGTCCTCAGTCATTTAGATCTTAGGTTTACTTGCTCTCTGTAACATCCCAAATGACAAATGCCCTATATACACAAGAATGAAAACATAATGCATAACATCCAATTTACTTAAATTCTGCATGTGTTGTCTTAGACCATATCTTTTGAATGGTGATTTTCATCTCCACATTTCTCAGGGTATAGATGAGAGGATTAAGCATGGGGGCAATCACAGTGTAAAACACTGAGATTTCCTTATCCTTGTTCTCACTCCCTGGAGGTAGAATATAGATATAGATACAGGGCACAAAGAATAAAACCACAACCATTATATGAGAACTACAGGTTGAGAGAGCTTTGCGCCGCCCTGCGGAGGAGTGTGTCCTCAGATGATATAATATGAGTATGTAAGAAACTACTAGCACCACGAAAACCACAACCACCACAATCCCTGAATTTGCAATCATTAAAATATTAACAACACGAATATCTTTACATACCAATTTCAACAGAGGCTTCACGTCACATATGTAGTGATCTATCTGATTAGGGCCACAGAAAGGCAAATGCAGAATCACAAGCAGGAGAGCGATAGCATGCCAGAAACCCACAATCCAAGCCATGACGATCAACAGGTTACACCTGTGCCGGTTCATGATCACCATGTAGTGCAGGGGCTTGACTATGGCCACGTAGCGGTCAAAAGCCATGGACACTAAGATGAATATTTCCACACCTGCCAACAAGTGGGAAGTGAAGAGCTGGGCCATGCAGTTGTTATAGGAGATGTTTTTTCTTGCTGCAGCTAGGTCCCGGATTAGCCTGGGGATCACGGTGGAGGTGTAGCAGAGGTCCATGAAGGAAAGGTGGCAGAGAAAGTAGTACATGGGCTGTTGGATTAGATGGCTGCAGGTGATAGTGAATAGGATGATGAAGTTCCCCATCAAGACAGCCAGGTAACAGAGCAGGAATAAAAACAGAAAAATGAGCTCTATTTGTTTATTTTCCCACAGCCCTATGAAAACAAATTCTGTGACATTGTTCTGATTTTCCATGAGGTTGAGGTGACTCCAGAGCATAGTACAGAAAGTCAGTTCATCTGAAATGATACAGAACATAGGCATCTTCAAACAAAATTTTGAGTTTTGGAATATTTCATACATTGAAATAATATGGGCCACATGGTATTTATTAGAGTCTTAATCTTTTATATCTTTTTTCCATTAAGGCCATCAATTTTTTATCAGATGCTATAGAATGAGACATATTTTGTGTTTGTAAATCTTCCAAATATTTTGTATGTATTTAACTCACAATAGCCCACTAATTACTGTTGTGTTGTTCATTTTACATTATGAGACAGAAAATTTGGAAGGTTCTACAAATTGTAGCAAAATAATTATGATGTTAAGTAACAACCTAAGATATGGATTTGTATCAAACACCATCCCAGTGCTCTTGATGGCTGCCACATTGTCTACACTCCAAACAAAACAAATGCCAGGATTTTCTGTTTATAAAAGATTGGGAACTTACCTCTTCTCTGCCTATTTGACTTGAAACAAGACTGTTCTTTTCATATGCTACATATGGCTTATGTGTAAAGCCACAATCACACATGAACATTACATATTTCTAATGCAACTAAACATTTATTCTTGAACTGAAAACAAAATTAAGTTTCTTTCACAGCAAAATCATGGTTTCCTGCAGACTGTTGGCTGTAGTAATTTTTTTTTTCAATTGTGCCATTGAGGGAATATGTGTACAGGATGACCCCTGATCTAATGGTCATGAAGAGGACCGTGTAGCCTCATTGATCCTGTTAAAACTATTGACGTTAGCACTTAGCAACTTATTCTACCTGTGTCTCCTTTAACTGCTAAGTGAGAATAACAATATGGATTGACATTCCTACATCAAGGCAAAATAAATAAAATCCGTGAGAAGTATACACAGTGTAAAAACGTATGATTCTAACTTTTACAACTGACAAAACTACCCCCCCAAAATAATCGGAGAACAACTGTTACAAAAGAAAATAGATTTCAGAATTTTCAGTGTTAATTGGTATATTTTATGTTCTGAACAAAGTAATGGATTAAAGAATTTATATTAGATATGTATTACTCATGAAAGGGAAAAAATCATGAATGTTGTGGTTTCAAAATAGAACTCAGAAAAGAACATCGTTATGTATATGCTAGGATATCCAAATCTAGCCTTTCTTTTGATGTGGATGAATCAGTTAAAAGATATAAGGGAATCTAAGAATAACTTTTCATTAAAATTGTATGAAAAACTTGACAATCAAAATGCAAACATAAAACTCTTGGTTTAGAATGTTACAAGCCTCAACATTTTTTTTGAAAACACACCCTGGATTTTATTGAATATAAAATCATAGTCCCAAATATAACATCAAGGATAAAGGAAAACACTGACATCCAGTCAGAAAGTGTAAATTACCTACAATGGGAAATAATCATGCTGACAGTTTTCTTCACATACTACACAACAGAAAGACAATGGAGAAATAACTACATGGTTCTCTAACAATAAGGTGTAATCCAAGAATAATGTGCTTATTCAAATATAAAAACATATATGCAAGAACTCAATGAAACAATGCCAGTGAGAAGTAGAAGAAGAAAAATAATGTTTACAGTGAAATCCAGTCAAATATACAATCAATCCAAATAAAGAACTGAAGGATGGAGAAACTGTGGCAAAAGAACACAATGAAAAGAAAGAATACTAGACAATAGCTATGAAATAGAGGTAGAGAAATGAGACAAAACTTGATAATATGCAAATGACAATAACAGAACAATAGCAATAACAAAATAATACATTACAGAACAAAGAAAATGAAAGTAAGGAAGTAGGAGGTGGGACAAAGAAAAAAGGGCATTTGAAAGTCAGAGACTAAGTCAAGGCTGCTTAAAATGGAATTATTTGGGAGCATTTCTTAACATTAGATTAAATCTTCTCAATTTATAAAGGACCAAATGGAAAAGCATCCATCAAAGCAGTGCCCGTAGAATTCTCAAAGAACCCTACCTAGGGCAGAAATAGCCCATCACATTCTCAAATCAAAGACTATTGGTCTTTGTTTAATCCACGCACACGTAAAAAATTAAAAATAAAATACATGACTGCTTGCATTCTTCTCTCTCTCTCTCTCTCTCTCTCTCTCTCTCTCACACACACACACATACACACCACTCACAAAAAATCAGCCATATATATGCTTAAGTTTATCAGGTTTTTGGAATAAAGAATCCTGAGTCCACAATTTACGTACCTTTAAATTAGTTTCTTCAAAAGATCTCTTCTTTAAAAATTTAAATTCTTTAGGAAAAAACTTTATGAGGCTGTGTTACTAAAGACATGTCAACTACAGTTTTATTTGAAAAACTAAATTACAGTTAAACAAGATTACTGGGAAGTAAGATGGAGGACATGAGGTAATATGGATAGAACAAAAATCCATCACAGGCAACTTGATGACTGTTCTGTTTAACTACATCTTTAATAAAAGACATTTGGGAAATTAAAAGTATGAGCATAATTATATGAAATAGTAAAATAAAACGTTTAGAAAACACAAACTAAGTAATAATACAGCCTAGTCTCTTATAATGTTTCAGGTGCCAAACATCTCATCTTCACTATAACTAATGAAGCATATATGATTGTATTATTGTCTCTGCTTTGCTGACAAAGAATCTAGAACTCAAGGTCACACAAACACTAAGGAGAAATCTGTATCTAAACACTTTCTGTATGATTTGAAGGCTTGTACTCTTTTTCATCACACTTAAATACCTCTCACTAATGCAATAAAAATCCTAAATCTCTCATAAATTATTATTCAGATTTTCTTGAATGCCTTCTCGTGAAGATAACCACCAATAAAATTATATCAGAATACTTTAAATTTAAAAGTTTGAATTTACAAAGATCAAAATTTTATATAAGATAGTCACTATTCAAACTCCCAATTATTTCACTGTATGTACACAAATCATGATGCTCATTCCTTTAAGTTCTAAGATTTACATCTCTTGAAATGTCAAAGTGATCCTTTGAGTTGGTTCATTTCCTTTTGTTCTATCGCTGTACTAATGCACAGCAAACAGGTCTGGGAAGCCTCTTACTCTCCCATGAATCGTCCATCCAAAAGTTCTTTTAAGGAAGGAATTGTTGAGAATATCTTCAATTAAAAAATACAGGAAGAACCAGAGGAATAATATCCCCGAGGCATTTTACAGGAGCTAATGTGTGTACTTATAATTTGAGAAATGAAGTCAACACCATGAAAACAGTCACATAGATGGCTCAGGGTTTAATTCTTTTCTTTATCTCCTGAGGGTTATCAAAAGAATGATTCAATCCTCTGAAATACTTTAGCTTGACAAAATATCATGGAATTTTTTTTAATCTCTCCTTTCTTGGCAAAATCAGTCAATCAAGGAAACTTGAAAATAATGTGATCATTTTGATAAGAAAAGCAAGCACTTTGACAAAAAGAATTTTTTTTAGACAAATGGGAACAAAGACATAAACTGAGATTGGCCAATGTGATTTAAAGCACAAGGGGTTAACCACTATTTGAGCTAGTAGTACCTCCTTATTGCAAAAACAAATACATAAGACATTATAATGAGCTCAGATTCTGCTAGATTTAATTCCCTCCATGAATGGCAATGAGGATGTATGCTGAAGTTTTAACCTTTCTGAAATTACTTATTTTATCCTCAATGTTTTCATGTTAATGAGTTAATTAGGGTTCTAAATATGGGAGAACAATACATACAGTCAAATAAATGGAAGATAATATCTTTGAATTTAATTCAGAAGCTATTTATTTACATATGTTAATTTGTACAAGTCAACAGCTAGAAAATACAAATGAAGATAAAGCTTTAGCAATCATCTTTGGCTTGGTCAAACTGAAAGAACACAGTTCATAAACTAAATGTTATTAGTCAATATAGTAATATATCATTCAAATCTGGAAGTAGTTGACCCCTTTGAAGTACAGATTGGAATCTGAATGACAGTCACTTGCATCTATTTTCACAGATTGTCCTCAGTCATTTAGATCTCAGGTTAACATGCTCTCTATAATAATCCAAATGATAAGTGCCATATATACACATGATTGAAAAAATGAAAATGAAGAGCATCCTATTTATTTAAATTCTGAATGTGTTGTCTTAGACCATGTCTTTCGAATGGCGATTTTCATCTCCACATTTCTCAGGGTATAGATGAGAGGATTAAGCATGGGGGCAATCACAGTGTAAAACACTGAGATTTCCTTATCCTTGTTCTCACTCCCTGGAGGTAGAATATAGATATAGATACAGGGCACAAAGAATAAAACCACAACCATTATATGAGAACTACAGGTTGAGAGAGCTTTGCGCCGCCCTGCGGAGGAGTGTGTCCTCAGATGATATAATATGAGTATTTAAGAAACTACTAGCACCACGAAAACCACAACCACCACGATCCCTGAATTTGCAATCATTAAGATATTAACAACACGAATATCTTTGCACACCAATTTCAACAGAGGCTTCACGTCACATACATAGTGATCTATCTGATTAGGGCCACAGAAAGGCAAATGCAGAATCACAAGCAGGAGAGCGATAGCGTGCAAAAAACCCACAATCCAGGCCGTGACGATCAACAGGTTACACCTGTGCCGGTTCATGACCACCATGTAGTGCAGGGGCTTAACTATGGCCACGTAGCGGTCAAAAGCCATGGACACTAAGATGAATATTTCTACAGCTGCTAGTAAGTGGCCAGTGAAGAGCTGAGTCATGCAGTTGTTATAGGAGATGTTTTTTCTTGCTGCAGCTAGGTCCCGGATTAGCCTGGGGATCACGGTGGAGGTGTAGCAGAGGTCCATGAAGGAAAGGTGGCAGAGAAAGTAGTACATGGGCTGTTGGATTAGATGGCTGCAGGTGATAGTGAATAGGATGATGAAGTTCCCCATCAAGACAGCCAGGTAACAGAGCAGGAATAAAAACAGAAAAATGAGCTCTATTTGTTTATTTTCCCACAGCCCTATGAAAACAAATTCTGTGACATTGTTCTGATTTTCCATGAGGTTGAGGTGACTCCAGAGCATAGTACAGAAATTCAATTCATCTGAAATGATAGAAAACATAGGCATAGTAAAAAGAAGTTTTGAGTTTTGGAACAATTGATACATTGAAAAAATATGGGTCATATGGTATTTATTAACATCTTAATCTTGTATATCCATTTTACATTAAGGCCATCATTATTTATCAGGTGATATTGAATGAGACATTTTTGTACCTGCAAATCTTCCAGATATTTTGTATGTATTTAACTCACAGCAACCCAATAGTTACTGTTCTGATATTCATTTTACGTTATGGAGACACAAAAAATTGGAAGATTCCACTAATTGTACCAAAATCGCCATTATATTAAGTAACAATCTAAGATATGGATTTGGATCCAACACCATTTCAACGCTCTTGATGATTGCCATATTGTTTACTGACCAAATAAAATGCAATGGATTTTCTCTATAAAAAGATGGGAACCTACATCTCTTCTGCCTGGATAACTTGAACCAAGACTCTTCCCTTCTTATTCTATGTAAGTGCATATATAATGCCCCATCACATTTGAACATTACTTATTTCATATGGAATAAACATTTGTTCTTGTGAAAACAAAATTAAGGCTCCTAATGTAGCAGAAAAAGCTCAATTAGTTGATAATAGTTTAGTGACTGTCCTTAGCAGTCTTGGTCAAATTTCAGGTAGGAAATTGACAAGTGGATATATTGTTGGACATCTGATTTAGAAAAATAGGTTTTTGTTGTATAAAAGCTGACCATTTTCCTAAGAAAAGAAAAGACAAAAAAAAGAAACAGTTTGAAGGTTGCTGTTGAAATGTTATAACACCTTAGAGATTTAGTTGTTTTTGGTTGCCTTATTGAGGAACAAAATGTGCTTACACAAAGACATGGTTGGTCTATGTGGAAACCATTACCTTTCACTCATAATAAAATATCTTTCACAGCAAAATCATGGGTTCCTGTAGATTGTTAGTAGCAGTGATTTTTTTTTTTTGATATTGCCATTGAGAAGTATGTGTACAGGGTAACTCCTTATCTAATGGATCTAATTTAAAATGTTTCCTAAACTTTATACAAACCTCGGCATTCCTTAACATTTGATTCAATCTTCTCAATTTATAATAAGTAGACATCATTTAGTAAAACACAGGACCAAATGGAAGAGCATCCTTCAAAGCAGTGCCTGTAGAATCCTCTGAGAAATAAGCCTAAGACAGAAATATCCCATTGCGTTGTTAAACCAAAGACTTCTGCTCTTTGTTTATCCCCATACACATACAAATTTAAAAAAAATACAAAAACTTGAATGTCTTGCTTTCTTCTCTCTCTCTCTGTCTCTTTCTCTCACTCTGTCTCTCTCTCTCTCTCTCACACACACACACACACACACACACACACTGCTTCCAAACACAACAGCATATATTTTTAAGTGTAATAGGGTTTTGGAATAAAGAGACCTGAGTCCAACTTTTTACATACCTTTCAATTAGTTTCTTCCAAAAATATCTTCTTTAAAAATTTAAATTCTTTAAGGAAAATCTTTGTGAGGATGTGTTAATAAAGACATGTCAAATACAGTTTTATCTGAATAACTAAATTACATTTAAACAAGATTATTGGGAAGTGAGATGGGGGACATGAGGTAATAAGGATAGTATAAAATCCATCATAGGCAACTTGATGACTGTTCTTTTTAACTACCACATCTATAATTAAGAACATGTGTAAAATTGAAGTATGAGCTTCATTATATGACATACTTAAAATGTTTAGATAGTACAAACTAAGTAATAATATAATCCACTCTCTTTTAATGTTTCATGTACCAGCCATTTTATCTTCACAATAACTGATGAAGCATATATGATTGTATTACTATCTCTGCTTTGCAGACAAGGAAGCTAGAACCCAAAGTCACACAAACACTAAGAAGAAATCTTTATCAAAACACTTTCTGTATGATTTGAGGCTTGTACTCTTTTTCATTACACTTAAATATCTCTCCCAATTACAAGAAAAGTCTTAAGAATTAGCTTAGAAATTATCATCCAGATTTTCTTGAATGCCTTCTCTTGAAAATAACCACCAATAAAATTATACCAGAAGAATTTAAATCTGAAAGTTTGAATTTATGAAGATCAAACTTTTATATAAAATAAGCACCATTCAAACTCCCAATTATTTTCGCTGTTTGTACACTAATCATAATGCTCACTCCTTTAAGATTTATGATTTTACATCTCTCAAAATGTCAAAGTGATCCTTCGAGTTGGCTACTTTCCTTTTTTCTATGGTGTTAATAATGCACAGCATACAGTTCTGAAAAGTCTCTCACTCTCCCGTGTATCTTCTATCCAAAAGTTCTTTTAAGGAAGGAATTGTTGAGAATATCTTGAATTAAAAGGAACAGGAAGGACCAGAGGGAAAATATCCCCCAGGCATTTTACAGGAGCCAATGTGTGTAGTTATAATTTGAGAAACGAAGCCAATAACATTAAAGCAGTCGCATAGATGGCTAGGGGTTTACTTCTTTTCTTTATCTCCTGAGACTTATAGCATAAGTGATTCAATCCTCTGAAACATTTTAGCACTAATAAAATATCATGGATTTTTTTTTAATCTCTGCTTTCCTGGAAAAATTTCTCAAAGGCTGATATTTGTCATGCTGCATCATAGCTATTTCATGTATGTTGATCTTTTCATCACCTGATTATAAGATGCTTTGTATTACAGGACATTATCTAGTATTATAGTGTTGTTTAGAATTGGAAAGTGCCAAAATGCATGATCATTTTACCTTTATTTATCTTATTTATGTTTTGTTTCTGTGAGTTGAAACAAAGGAAACAATTTGAGTTAAGCATAGTCCTTAATTCATAGCAGATGTTTCTCATGAGTCCATGTATGGCCTTCTGAAATTTTATTTTACTTTATTTTATAACCTTTCCCTTTTTGCATTGTGCATATTGACTTCCATTGTGCGTCAGGACACAGATGATATATTCCCCTGTAAGCCTGAACACAAACCCCATGGTTGGCTACTGCTTTCAACACACCATATCAGGTGTCCTTAGATTCCTTTATGCCTTTTATATAACAGAAAAAAATGTAAATTGGGTGTTCAACATAAATTTTGAAATGAGTATCAGAGATGGATTTTAATAAAGAAGACAAGATGACCCATTTTGTGGATGAAGTCAGCCTCTTTCCTTGCCACTCTTGTCCTCAATAGGCTTATAAATAAGGTGGCCATGGGGGTAGAATGAAGGTTATTATTTCACTTAACAATATGGATCTCTATACATGAAGACCTTCATTGCGATAGCCACCACTGAGTACCCAATCTGCCAGTAGAAGAAAGCAGCCCTGTGTCCCCTAAGACACCATCCCTGGGGATTTCAGCTTGGTTCAGGTAGTTTACACTGTAATTTTTTATTCATGGAAGCAGTAACATTTTGTTTTCAATGACATAGATACTAACTCTGGATATGGATTTTCCTTCCCTGCTTGCAATGTTTCTGTCAAAACTACCACCTGTGTATTTATATAATATCTGATCCACCATCAAAGTATTCCACACAGCATTTTTTTTGATAAAGGAGTGCACTTCAAATAAAATGATTGCATTTTAAACAATAGTGAATGAGTGTTCCTTTTTCTCAGTGTCCTCAACAATATTTACTATTCCAGGCTTCTTGATATAGGACATTTTCACAGGGATAAGATGATGTTTCATAGTGGTTTAATTTGCATTTCTCTTATAATTGATGATGAACATTTTTTTTTAATGTGTCTATGGGCCATCTGTGTGTCTTCTTTGTAGACGTGTCTATTTAGGACTTTTGCCCATATTTTTGATTGGGTTCTATTTTCATTGTTGTTTTTGAGTTATATGAGTTCTTTTTAAGTTTTGCAAAATAACTCCTTGTCTGATGTATGAATGCAAATATCTTTACACAGTCTGTTGTTGTGAATTTTAATAGATACCATCTATGTTGAAAATGGAATGGAGATTTTTGAAGACAGAAAATGGAAATACCATGTAATTCCACATTCACACCTCTAGGTGTTTACCCAAAGAACATGAAAATTATATGCTTCCCTGTATTCATAGCAGCATTATTCACAATAACCAAGACAGGTATTAATCTAAATGTCTATCAACAGCCAAGTGAATTTAAAAACAAACAAACAAACAAACAGTGGTGTAACCTCAATGGTTATTAGGAAAGTTATTTAAAAAGATAAAAAAGTGACTTTTGGGACAAATGTGTAGATCTCAAAGTGATTATACTAAGTGAAATAAGTCATAACATGAAAGACAATTGGATGAGGCTTCACTCAGTTTTGAAATATAAATTACCAAAGAAAACAAACAAGCAAAACATAACAAATAAACTTAGCCTCTGTTAAACATGTAGTGGTTACCAGAGGAGAGAGGTAGAGAGAGAGAAAGTGGTTAATATGATAGGCTATTGCCACTGGACCTTTGGTGGAGTGTGTGAAGCCTATGTACACTGAGGTGTGAAGTTGCACTCTCTAAGTTATATATTTCTCTAAATGAGTGGTAAATTAATAAAATTTGAATTTAAAAATGAAGAGGAAACATAAGCCAATATACTTATGGAATTAATTGATCTTACCATATTTCTCATCATCCCAAAGCACTTGGTCTAACAAAATGGTGGACTGACCTTTTCAAGAGTGAGTTACAGTATGAGCTAGGAAGTAATAACTTACTAGGCTGGGCAAGAGTCTTTAGTGCTCTAGAATCCAATGTGTGTTCTAAATCAGCACTTATGTGAAGATGCTTTTTCTGCCATAGCCAGAATTAATGGATCCTGTAATCAAAGGGTAGAAATGGAAGTGGCACCACTCACTACTATCCTTAGTGTTTCATTTTCAACATTGCTGCCTCTTATTCCCATGAACTTATGTTCTGCTTATCTAGAGAGCTTAATTCCAGGGAGAAATATTTATTCTAGGAGACACAACAGTATTCTATCATACTGCGAGTTAGGAGTTAAGGCTGCTGCCTGACCACTTCGAATTCCTCAGGCCTTTGAATCAATCAGTAAAGACATAAACTACTTCTCTGTCTGGAATGCTTGATCCTGACAACCACACTGAAATTGCATAGTGACAGTTTCCATAGCTTTTCTTGTGTTTTGATGATATTACAGAGAATTGAGAAAGAGGAATAATTTGAAAGGAAATCCCTAGGTACAGTCCAAACTTAAAAGGAAAACTTTGAGGGCAGTGTATCCACATAAATCATATGGAATATTTTGTCTACTCTCTGTATATTTAGTAATTCAATTGTTTATATAATTATGACTCATGAACATTTAATTTCTGGCTGGTTATATTTCAAGTGAATATTATTTTTTATGACTGCTTAAATTTTTTTCTTCTATTTTGGATATTAAGAGTTCTTTCAATTTATTCCTGTGCCTTTTGGGCATATCCTCATCACTTTGGAGTATGTGAGTGAGTGTGTACGTGTGACTGTGTCTGTGTGTTAGTACTTCCTTTCTTTCCAGCACTGTAAGATTCTCCATTCATTGATAGATTATTTCCTGATCTAGAATTATTGACTTTTTTTAAAAGAAGCCCTGTGATATTAGAGAATGGTATTAGAAATGAAGACCTGGGCTTAGATGACCATCAGTTTTTATTTTAGTCAAAGGATGTCATTTATGATTCACATGAACATCTCTAATTGCAATAATAAGTCACCATTTTTATAATATAATAAGACATTAAATATTAAGTTCTTTATTAAATGTGGCTCATGCTCCTTAGTTGGAAGGAAAGTGACTTCAGGGAATGACCTTCCCCAGACTCCTATATTTTCCATCATTCATGTTTAAATATTCCTTAAGGTAAGGCAAAAAAGAAGCATTTCCCAGTCAAGATCCTGTGTGAGAGTGGATTTCAGAACACGTCTGAGGAATCTGGGATAATCTTAGCCTGACTGCTGGTATGCAATGAGCCCTAAACTTCTTCATGAAATCAAAGATGTCTTGGTCCCAGATATTCAGACAGAATATTAGAAGCAACTTTGAAAATTTCATTTGAGTAAAGACTTTCCAAATTACCTTTGGGGAAAAATGGTTAACTTATCATTACCTTCATAACTTCTTACTAAAATGGATACAATTGTGTTGGGGTTAGCATAGTTGCATTTCATACTTGGAGAAAATAAATCTGACCAACAGAATGTTTGAGGATTTTTTAGAAGTGCATACAATCTAAATAAAGGAGATGGAAATAAATGACAAGCACAGAAGTTCCTAACAGGAATGGCCAACACTAGGTAAGTTCTAGTGGTTGATGGGTGTGAAGGGCATATGTTCGTGAAATGGTAGAAATGTGTGTGAAATAAATAGCATGTTTGAGTGTTTTAGGGAAGGGTCTGTGGCGGTCATGATTTTAAGTGGATGTAGTAAGGACCTGGCTTCCCATCTCAGTGCTAACTGAACATAGAACAATGCCAACAACTATTGAATTTTATCTATGGGAAATTATCATTTAATTCACTCAACCCATACTTATTATTTAAAACCTACCTTTTCCTGGTTGTTTAAATTAAGCAGTGGGCAGATAAAAATTGTGTCCCTTATGTCATTCTTATCTATGTCATTTGGTGTCATTTGTATATATATTATTCCTCTCTATATATATTCATGTTATATATTATATTATATGGTATATGTTGTATGTTATATATATACATATAAATGGGAATTAATATAGTGTAAATTAATATATTTAACTTATATTTAAATAAATTATATATAAATATGTAAGCTATATAAATGTCTAACTATCTCTGTGTCAATAGAAAGATATCTTTTTATAATATGTAATTCTTAGCAACTTCTTTCATATTTTCACTTCTGTTTGCTGAAATTTTCACAAACAGCATATGTTCAAAATCTATAGGTCTTCTGGTAAACCTTTAGGTGATGGCAGTGTGATGGGCATGATATGGTAAAGAGAACTGAGCTCTTGAACTGTCTCAGTAGCTGACTCATAATCCAGCTCAAATCCCTAAACGTTAATGTTGTCCTAAAAATTTCATTATCCCTCCAGCGTATATCAGAAGTCAGTTGCTATGCATCAGTTTTATGACAGTGTAAAAATCAAATCACTTTCTAAGATTAGTTTTTAAAGTTTTATTTTTAAAGCAGCATAATTATGGTATGTTTTCAAATGTTACTTATAGGACTGATTTATAAAATAAGTTATCATCCTAACTATGATACCAAAATGCAATTTCTCCAACCCTGAGAAAATGAATATTGTGCTATTTTTGGTAGTTTGCTAAAATACAACAAACTTACATGATTGTATGTATGTGATGTGAATGGAAACATTACCATCCTAAGCAAATAATTCTGATCTCTTTCACTTTATAACAAAATGTAGAAACCATTCACTACATTTACATTTATATTGTATTCACCAGTGATGGTACAGAGTCCCATGACTGATTTATTCAGCTCCCTATAATGGGCACTGAAGTTGCTTCCTTCCTTTGAAACCATGGAGACTATTATCAATAATTACTTTTGTGCCTGTGAATGAGGAGTATCTTCATGGATTCATTAGACCTATGTCTATGTCTAGTGTTAGTGTAATAGTGTTCATTTTGAATTCACCCACTAAGAGACTGTATCCATCAAATTCCTGCCAAAAATGTATGGGACTAATTATTTCCAATATAACTTTCAGCAATATCAGTTAAAATACATTCATCATAAAGATCACTTTGCTAATCTGATTTGTTTAACTGTAAGTGAAGTGGAACATCTTCTTACATAATTAATTATTTATTACAAGAAGGATGTTACATACTCATATCAAATGTTCATTAATACCTGAAGGATCATTAGTTTTTCTTATTTATATATTTAAATTGTATCCATAAATGATTGGGTAAATAGATAAAATTTATTACTACTTTATTTAAAAAATATATAGCAGGCAACTGACTCTCCATGGAATTTTCATAATTAAGCATATTTATTTGACCTCCAACTATAGTCATCATTTCAATTTTCTTCCCTTTGTAGATTAACTATATTTAACCTGTACTTTCTCATTATCAACTGAAACAATGCAGCCAAATAACAGTGTCACTGAGTTCATCCTGTTAGGATTGACACAAGATCCTACGAGACAGAAGATGGTGTTTGCAATCTTCTTTATTTTCTATGTGGGAACTGTCGTGGGCAACTTGCTGATTATTGTGACCATCAAGTTCAGCAGGACACTTGGGAGCCCCATGTACTTCTTCTTATTCTACTTGTCCTTTGATGATTTCTGCTTTTCAACATCCATAGCCCCAAAACTAATTGTGGATGCTCTCTCTTCAAAAAAAACTATATCTTACAGTGAATGTCTGACTCAAGTCTTTGCCCTACATTTATTTGGTGCCATGGAGATCTTTGTACTTGTCCTCATGGCAGTCGACCGCTATGTGGCCATCTGTAAGCCCTTGCATTACCCAACCATCATGAGGAGACAGGTCTGCATCATACTGATTATTATTGCCTGGATAGGGTCTTTTACACATTCTATAACACAGATTATTATGGCCTTGAGATTGCCTTTCTGTGGACCCAATTTGATTGATCATTATTGCTGTGATCTGCAGCCCTTGCTGAAACTTGCATGCATGGACACTTATGTGTTCAATCTGCTGTTGGTGTCTAACAGTGGAGCTCTTTGTTCAATTGGGTTCATGTTTCTGATGATCTCATACATTGTAATTCTGCATTCACTGAGGAACCACAGTGCAGAAGGGAGGAAAAAAGCTCTCTCCACCTGCACATCCCATGTTATTGTAGTGATCTTATCCTTTGGGCCTTGTATATTCATATATGCACGTCCTCCAGTCATTTTCTCTACTGACAAGATGATAGAAATATTTTATACCATTGGAACACCCTTTCTTAACCCACTCATCTACACACTGAGGAATGCAGAAGTGAAAAATGCCATGGGAAAGTTATGGCAAATCAAAATTACCTCAGACAGTCAAAGATGAATTGACAGCCTTGGTACATTATTTATCAGTCATTATTTGACCGACTCTCTACAGGTATCACATATTAGAGTGTATTTCCTTACTGACCCATACAATCTAATCTAATGTACCTATTCCTTACATTTTTCTGTGACTTTGATTCAATTAACTTCATAATCAAAAGATATTTTGGATGATCTCAGCAATGACTGTTGTATAAAAATTAAAAATTATATATGAATATAGTTTCTCCATGGAGCAGAAACAAGTGCAAGTAATGAGGAAACTTAACCCATGCCACATGCTGTATATTTGGAAATACTATCAAATGGTGACTTAGTATTATTTATTTCATTTATGTATACAGTCCATAGATTTTCTTCTAATAAAAAATAAGGAATAATAACATATATTTGTAAGCAGTAATCTCTGTAACAATCCAAAGAAGGAGGCACTGCAATATCCCTATTTTATAAGTGAAAAAAAATTGACACAAAGTGAAAGTTATCAAAACAGATATATTGAAAGACAATAACGAGAATCTGATGTCTCAGATTACACTCCTGACAGTTATTTTACACTGTAAAATTCTCAATGATGATAGAAAGATAAGATTATTATACTAGTAGTCATTTATTAACCCTGATATTTTGCTTGGGACAATATCTATCACTGAATATCTATATTCATACTTATATATTATATATAATTAATTCATTATCTGTAAATTCTAATGGTTTCATTATAACTGCTCAACTTTATATGCCATAATTGATGGCAGATATTACTTTTAACAGTATAGTATTTTATTGGATTCACGCTATACAAGCAATGGATCATTTAAACTCTGAATGATAAGTAACAAATTTTACACCATATTTTAACTTTCCTTGGAGGCTTTAGAACACATATAATCATCTTAACCTGCTAACTCACTAGAAAGTATGATTAAAAAAATTTAATATTTCATCGTGAGGCAGGATTTTCAATTTTTTAAATAGTCATATGTATAGAATGCTTGTTAGCAATAGCTTGTATAAGGTGCTATGCTATCCAGTTAAAAATATTGAAAAATTAATAAAATTACAAAGGAAATGAATAAATTAAGAAATTATAGAGTAAATAAATAGTACAGGAAACAAGGGGATTTTTTCTATTATTAAGTGAATCAGACCTCTGAGGATAATTTTAGGTAAGTTTCTTGATGCAACCACAATTTGTTTTAATTCCTGTTTAAAATGAAGAATGAGAAGGAAATTACAACTGAGTTACTCAGTGAATGAGCAATTTATTTATCTTGATAGTCTCCATATTCTCAGTAAAAAGTTCATCATCTTATAAATGTGGACTGTTTGTATTGTATTTCTTTGTTAATATAATTACATTTTGCTAACATTTAATTACCAAAAACTTTTAAAACATGGTGCTTCATCTACACACAAAACATTTTCAGTGTAAACATATTCCTTCTGTACTTCACTATTTATCCACAAAATTTTTTTAACCAAGAAATATAGCAGACACAGTGATAGTGACCAAGCTCCAGTGGTGACAGAAGAAGATACCAGATCCTCCCTTCACAGAGTTCAGGTTTTATTGAGAGACACCAAGAAAATGACAACATACTATTATTAATAAGATAGTAGAAACACAGGGTGCTATGAAAGCAACTTTGAAGGACACCTAACAAAGATGTCAAGGGTAAAAAAGGGCTTTGTAGGTTAGAAGATATCAAATATGACTCCCAAAGATTGAAAAGAAAAAGGCAAATAACAAAGTGAATAGGCATGAGTTGAAGCAAGCATTCATAGAATAGGGAAAAGGTAACAAATCTCAGGAGTTGAAAATATGTAAGAAACATAATTTAATATGGTTCTGAGAATTAATTCAACCATTCATTCAATAAAAAACTTATTGAACATCCATTGTGTGCCAGGCAATTTGCTGGACACTGAGCTTGTAGATCAATGGAGTAGACTAGAGAGCTAAAATAAACCCAGTGAATTTCAACAACAGTGTAGATACCACTCAATAGCAGATTTTTCAATGAACGATTATGGAAAAATCAGTTATTCACATGCAAAGGAATGAATGTGGACCCTTAAATTATACGATATGCAAATAAACTAAAAATTTATCAGAGACCAAACAAAGAGCAAAAAGTATGTAATACTTTGAAAATATAGAGGCAAAAATATTCAAGCATAGATTTGGCAATGATTTTTGAAGACTAAAACACAGACAACAGAAAAACAAACAGATCAACTGGATTACATCACAGTTAGAAATGGGTATGCAGCAAAGAGAACCATCAACAGAGTAAGTTAAACAATGGAGGAGGAAATTCTTACAAATGTCTATTTGATATGTGAATAATATCCAGAGTATAAAAACAATTCCTACAACTTGAATTTATTTAAATTCAAATTTTAATTTTAATTTAACAATTCAAATATTAAATGGACAAAAGACTTGAATAGATATTTTTTTAAAGGGCATATAAACACATGAAAAATGCATGAGACATTCATCAAAATTATGCACCACTCCTAAGAATGTAAAATGGTACAGTCACAATGGAAAACAGTATAACATTCTTAAAAAGTTAAAAATAAATGTATTAGGTGATACAGCAAATCCATGTCTGGGTAAATACCCAAAAAATAACTGAAAGAGGAACTCAGTGAGATACTGTCATATAATGGCAGCTTTGCTCATTATATCCAAAAATGAAGTACCCAAAATATCATTATCACATAAATTGATAAACAAAATGTACCATACATACAATGAAATATTTTTCAGCCTTGAGAGGAAGGTGTTTTTAATTAATTAATTAATATATTTTATATAATTGTTCATTTTTTAAAAGATTTATTTATTTATTTATACAAGCACTGGGTACAGTCAGAAGTGTGGGAGGGTGAGAGAATTCACCAGAGCCAGAGCAGAGAGCAGAACAGGCCGACCGTCGGAGTATACTGCTGAGGGGAGCAGCGGGCGGCAGGAGAGGTCTGTGCGCCATGTGGGACCCTCGCCCAGCAGCCGGGGATTGAACTGGCACTGCAGAGGCTGCAGGCAGCTTCACAACCCAGTGCTCAACCACTGCGCCACCAGGGAGGCCTTTATTGTTCATTTTTGTACAATGTATGCTTTCTCCTCTCAGGTGTAGACCCAGTAAAATTTCTACCACCCATTCACCTGTTCACCATCACCATAGTCCCTTGTGCTCTTCCCTACCCTGTTTTGATCCCTCTCCCTCCTCCTTTCATGAAGAATGTCTCTGATTGATAGTTGCCTGTTAATTTTGGTTTATTTATTATTATTTTTTCCTGATCCCTTAATTTGTTCCCCTCTGTTTCTCTTATAAGTGAAATCATCCTATATATATATGTATTTTTTTTTTCCTTCTGGCTTATTTCAATGAGCATAATCCCTTCTAGCTCCACCCATGTTCCTGTGAGTGGCATGAATTTATTTAAAAAGAAGGTGTTTCTAACACAGACTGAAACATGGATAACTATGAGAACATGTTAAATAAAAATAAGACATTGATTTTTAATGAATTCTAGGACAATTTTATACTTACAGGGAAGTTGAGAAAATAATACAAAGAATTTCAACAACATACCTTACCTGAGATTCCTCTATTATTAACTTATATTAGTAGGTATATTTGTTGTGATTAATTAGTGACATCACATTATTATTAACTAGACTCATATTTTAATCAGATTCATTAGTGTGTACTAATGTCATTTTTCTTATCCCGAATTTTACCTATCTCATCACAATGCACTGAGCATTCAAGTTTTCTTGAAATTCTCAAGACATGCTGCTATAAACATAGGAGTGCAGGTGCCTATTTGAATTAATGTTTCTTTGTCCTTTGGGTAAATACCTAGGAGTGGAATTGCTGGATCATATGGAAGCTCTATCTTTAGTAGGTTGAGGAATCTCCACACAGCTTTCCATAGTGATTGGACCATTTTGCACTCCCACCAGCAGTGCAGGAGAATTCCTTTTTCTCCACATCCTCGCCAACATTTGTTGTTGCTAGTTTTTTTTTTTTTTTTAATATGTGCCATTCTCAGTGGTGTAAGATGGTATCTCATTGTAGTTACAATAGCTAAGCTATGGAAACAACCCAAATGCCCCCCAAAAAAATGACTGTATCAAGAAGATATAGTACATATACACAATAGAATATTACTCAGCAATCAAAAAAGGTAAACACATGCAGTTTGCAACAACATAGATGGAGCTGGAAGGGATCATGCTCAACGAAATAAGCCAGAAAGAAAAAGAAAAATACCAGATGGTCTCACTTATAGCAGGAATTTAGAAAACCTAAATAAGGGACCAGGAAAAAGACTAATTAATACAAAGTAAAAATCAAAATCAACAAGCAACTATAAACCAGAGACACACTACGGTGGGGGAGGGGTGGGGATAGGAAGGATTAGGGTCAAAATAAGGGGGGATGCAATTGTATTGGGGAATATAACCAAAATGAAAATGCATACATTGTGCAAAAATGAAAAATGATGTAAGAATTATATAAAATAAAATATTAAAAAAGAGAGTTTGAGAGCAGAGATTTTAGTAAATAATAGCAAATTCTTTGTCTATTTCCCCCTATTTGTTTAGTAATTTATTTAGTCATTAATATCATCATAACTCATTGACATTTAATCAGGTGGTATATTTCAATTCTATATTATTTATTTTGTTACCTAGTTTTGTTTCCATCTATAGACTTCAGGAACCCCTTTAGTAGTTTCTTGTGTTCTTTTGACACATCCTCATTGTTATGGAATGTGTGTGTTTTCTGGAACTTCCTTACTTTCTAGCAGTACAAAATTGTCCAGTTCATTGTGTATATTTCCTGTCCCAGACCTAAAATTAGTCATTTCTTCAAAAAGATCTGATCATTTTATTGGACAATGATATTTGAAATCAAGACCTGGACACTAGATGACCATCATTTTTTTTTTCTTTTAGTCATAGGATGTCATTTATGAACTCTATGAATATCCTTGACTGGAAGACTGAGTCACCATTTGTTAAATAGTGTAATAGGATAAATTGGAGTTAATTTCTTTATCACATCTGTCTCATGTTTCTTAATTGGAAGAAAAGGGACACTTTAGGGAATGACCTTCCCCAGACTCTTTATTTTGCATCATTCATGGTTAAATACTCCTCCAGGGAAGGCAAAAGAGAAGCATTTCCCAGTCAAAATCCTGTGTGAGAGTGGATTTCAGAGAGTGAGGAATCTGGAACCATGTTAGCCTGACTGAAGCCATGCAGATGAGAACCTAAACTTCAATTTGAGTTCAAATAAACTGTGGGTTAGATATTTAGAGAGAATTTTGGAAGCACTTCTAAAATTCTCCTTTGACTAAAGGGTGACTAAATAAACTTGCGAAGAAAAGAGGTCAATTGAACATCTCTAACTATGCATGCATTCTTACAAAAATTGGTAAGATTTATATAGGGTATTTAAATAGTTACATTTCATATCTGGAGAAAATGAACTTGATCAATAACCCAGTGCTCAGATAATACATAAAAAAGAGGTGTGAAAGAACAGAAAGTTTATACAATTTTTCTGAAAGTCCTTTATAATCTAAACTGAGAAGATGGAAATAAAAGACAAGTACAGAAGCTCCTGATAAAAATGACCATTACAAGGTAAGGGCTATTGGTAGGTAGGGGCATGAAAGATAATAAATTGTGATAACATTGCCTTGAGTGTTCCAGAAATGCTCCACAAAGGTGATGATTTTCCTGGAGGTCTAGTAGGATGGAGGCTTCTCTTCTCAATGTTAAATGAATATAGAATAATGCCAAAACCCCAGGGGAATGTATTTATAGGAAATTCTTTGATTTTTTTATTCCCTCAACCAATATTTATTATATTATTCAGTACCTCCTTTATTCTAGATGCTTCAATTCAGTAGTGAACAAATAAAAATTTCTTCTATTTTGTTGTTTCGTTCAAATGTATGTCACTCCTATGTCTATTATTCTAATAGATGATAGATAGAGATAGATAGATAGATAGATAGATAGATAGATAGATAGATAGATAGATAGATAGATAGATAGATAGATAATGGATAGAAGAAGGAAGGAAGGAAGGAAGGAAGGAAGGAAGGAAGGAAGGAAGGAAGGAAGGAAGGAAGGAAGGAAGGAAGGAAGGAAGGAAGGAAGGGACTAAAAATATTTGATTGTTTGCAAGAATAGCCATTTCTGTAAGCTAAGAGTTTTGATAAAGAACATAGTGAGAAAACATTTAAGTCTGTATTTAATGGTGAACTTCCAGTTAATAGTTCCGTGGTGTTATGTAATCTGGTAAAGAGCACTGAATTTATGGACTATTCACAATGTTGCCCTAAAAATTTCACTGCCCATTAAGACTAAATGAAAAGTAAGTTGTTATGTTTCAGTAATATGGCAGTGTCAATAATAGGCAATCTCCTGCAATTAATGTAAAGATATATTAAAAAGAAGTAATAAAGATAACTGTATTAAAATTGAAAGATCTACTTATCAAATTTTATTTTAATGCAGCATGATTATGATATATTTTCAAATACTACAAAAGAATTATTTTAAGGTAGGTCATTTACCTAACACTCATACCAAGAATGTAATTTCTCTTCCTGAAAATCATAAATATTAAAATATGAAGATACTTTGATACTGTCCTATATGGAATTAATTTATATAAGAGTTTACATGTGTGTGATGTGTATTATTTTGATATCAAATATATATAATTATCCAAAACATATAATTCTGAACTTTCAACATAAAATAAATTTTAGAACATTGCACATACATCTGCCTCTCTCTTAAAATTATTGCATAAAAAACTATCCCTGATTAATTCAGTTGCATTCTTATGACATTTAAATTGTTTCTTAGATTTTACTACCCTGGAAATACTACAATGATTGTTTTGTGTCTATGAGTGAGATTATCCATAACAAATGGAATCACTAAACATAAGTCTACCTACATTTATCCCATGTTGAAAAACCCTCTGTAAGAGAGTGTACCCATGTAAAGTCCTACCAAAATTGCTTCCTACATTATTTTTTTGCAATATTTTTTTCTCTTTTTTAAAGCTTTTTTTTTTCTTCAAGATTTATTTATTTATTTATTTATTTATTGTTTATTTATTTATTTATACAAGCACTGGGTACAGTCAGAAGCACGGGAGGGTGAGAGAATTCACCAGAGCCAGAGCGGGGAGCAGCGCAGGCAGAAGGACCGAAGTACACTGCTGAGGGGAGCAGCGGGCGCAGGAGAGGTGTGCGCGACATGTGGGACCCTCCTCCGGTGGCCGGGGAGCAGTCGGGGATCGAACCGGTGCTGCAGAGGCTGTGGGCAGCTTCGCAACCCAGCGCTCAACCGGTGCGCCGCGGGGAGGCCCTATTTTTTTCTTAATATTTATTTTCCAATTAAATGGAGACACTATTCCTTTTTATATCTATTATATAAATAACTACATCTTTATTTTTTAATTATTTAGTATCTCTAAAGAATAATTTTGCATACTAGTATATTTGTTTAAACTTTTGCATATGACATATATATATTTAATAAGTTTAAATTTGTAGCATACATCTAAGCATTCTAATTCCAGATTATTTTGTAACTATGAAAAATGTTTTTGTTCCTAGTAATTATTTTTTATGTCAGCAAATGCTTACCTAATATTTATAAATGAGGCATAACAAATTTGGTGAAATGAGCTGTCTCATATTCACAGATACAAATTTTTAAACTGTCTACCAATATTTCCATTTGTTCAACATAGATTATAAGTTTAGACTAAGTGACTATTACTATACTTTGGAACATTTTATAGGTAATGAAGCAAACAATAACTTTTACTAAATTCCCTTAATTTTCTTAGAAAAGAATACCAGCCTCCATATAAAGTGGCCATATTGCTTCAATGCTTGTTTAAACCACAGTAGTCACAAAATTATTTGTATCTTTCAATTGCTAACACTCTTTTTTAAATTAATTTATTTTTTATTTTAACACTTATCATTTTGAAATTTTTTAGACAATATTTTCTTCCCCCCACCCCCTCAGATTGAGCCCCCATAGAATTTCCTTCCCCAAGGCACCCATGCATCATCACCACAGTCCCCTGAGCTCCTCTGTCCCTCCCTCTGATCCCTCTCCCAACTCCTCACCTGCAAGATGTCTCTGGTTTATAATTGTCCATTTTTGCTTTGTTGTGTTTTGTACTGATATTATTTTTTTTACACTGATGTCTTATTTGGCTCCCCTATATTCCTGTTTTAAGTGAAACCATCTGATATTTTTCTTTTTTCCTTCTGGCTTATTTCACTGAGCATAATTCCTTCTAGCTCCATCCATGTTGCTGTGAATGGCATGAGTTTATCTTTTTTGATTGCTGAATAATATTCTATTGTGTATGTATACCACATCTTATTAATCCAGTCATCTATTTTTGGGCATTTGGGTTGTTTCCAGGTTTTACCTATTGTAAATAGTGCTGCAGTAAACATAGGTGTACAGGTGCTCCTTTGAATCACTGTTTTTGTGTTCTTTGGGTAGATCCCTAGTAGTGGAATTGCCAGCTTGTATGGTACCTTTATTTTTAGTAGACTGAGGAACCTCCAGACAGCTTTCCAAGGTGGTTGGACCAGTTTGCACTCCCACCAGCATTGTAGGAGAGTTCCTTTTTCACTGCATCCTCGCCATCTTTTGTTGTTGCTTGTTTTTTTTTTTTTTTTTTTTGATATGTGCCATCACTGTAATTTTAATTTTTAGTACTATTTTTTAAAGCACACACTTATTGAAGTACTGCTTTACTTACCTGATAGGTGAAAAAGATATCTAATTGAAATTTACATTTGAATGTATTTCACTGTGAACGAGATTTAGCATATTTTCATATGCTTGATTCTTTTTAATAAGAAAGCTCTCATTTGAAATAATTTTTCTCATTATATATTCTTGTTGCATTTAAAAAAAAATCTCTGAAGTCATTTATCTTTAAGTAAATTATGCTCTTGTATAGTCTATATGTTGTAAATACATTTTATAAATTTACCAATTACCTTACACTTTTAACTATGCTATTATTTGGAGAATATGTGATAAGATACTTAAAATAATTTTCCCCTTGATTGATATAGATGAGTAAATATTAGTTCCCTTTATATCTTTTATCTTTTTTTTACTGAAGGCACAGGGGATGGTTCATTCAAGTCTATAGATTCCAAGAACACTATTGAAAATTATTGTCTATGACATAGAATTTCCTGAGTTCATGTCCTAAATCCCCGGTGTTAAGCATATGTGTGAAATTGAAAAACTATTCTAAGATAAATGTTCTCATAATATTTATCTATCACTTTAGTCTCAATATCTATTTCTGTCTTAAGAAAATATATTGAAAACTATGAAAAATAATTAATAACTGGTAGATTTTAGCTATTCAGTATAATTTTTAAAAACATATATTTTAATGATTGAAACTAAATTTAGAAGTATAACTACTGGAAATGTTTAAGAGATAAGATGAAAGGAAATAAAGATAGTGAAGGCAATAAATAAAAATAAATATTGTGATAGGCACAATTGGGCCAACTGACTGTCCATTGCTTATTCTCTCTCTCTCTCTCTCTCTCTCTCTCTTAATCTCTCTGTGAATTTGAGTTTTGTGGGTACATTTAGATTTATTAAAGAACATACCACAAATCTTTCCACACTTATTCCTTGAATATCTGGTATATTTACTATAAAATATTTTACACCTGGACTACATTAGTCAAAAAATGTGGAATCACATTTAGGTAAATCATGCATAGGTTTTCCTTGCATTTGCCACAAAAGGTTCTTGCTAAAACTACAAATGACTTCTATTTAGGAAACAATTCATAATAAATTTCCTAAATTAAAGTTTATTATGCCTGATAGTCATTCAATTGTTCATTTAATTTGCTGTTTTCATAAGATCAGATATGTGGACAGTGCAAATATTTTGATTTCATTTTTTTAAGAAAACATAATTTGCCCATTGTTAGTATCATTTACATAATCAGCTATATATACTTGACCACCAAATGTAGTCTTTATTTCATTAAGTTTTTCCTTTACAGATTGACTATTTCTCTGCATCGCAAGAAATAATGCAGCCAAATAATGTCACTGAGTTCATACTGTTAGGATTGACTCAAGATCCTAAGAGACAGAAAATGGTAATTGCTGTCATCTTCATTTTCTATCTGGGAACTGTGGTTGGGAATTTGTTGATTATTGCGACCATCAAGTTCAGTCGGACACTCGGGAGCCCCATGTACTTCTTCTTACTCTATTTATCCCTTGCTGATTCCTGCTTTTCAACATCCACAGCCCCAAGGCTCATTGTGGATGCTTTTTCAACAAAAAAGAGCATACAATACAATGAGTGTCTGACTCAAGTCTTTGCAATACATTTATTTGGTGCCATGGAGATCTTTGTTCTCATCCTCATGGCAGCTGATCGCTATGTGGCCATCTGTAAGCCCTTGCGTTACCCAACCATCATGAGGAGACAAGTCTGCATCATCCTGGTTAGTTTTGCCTGGATAGGGTCTTTTATACATTCTATAGCTCAGATCATTCTGGCCTTGAGATTGCCATTTTGTGGACCCAATTTGATTGATCATTATTGTTGTGATCTGCAGCCCTTGCTGAAACTTGCATGCATGGACACATATGTGATTAACCTGCTATTGGTGTCTAATAGTGGGGCTATTTGCACATGCAGTTTTGTGATTCTGATGATTTCATACATTGTTATCTTGTATTCACTGAAAAACCACAGCGCCGAAGGCAGGAAAAAAGCTCTCTCCACCTGTACTTCCCACATCACTGTAGTAATCTTATCCTTTGGTCCTTGTATATTCATATATACACGCCCCCCAACCACATTCCCCATGGACAAGATGGTGACAGTATTTTATACTATTGGAACACCTTTTCTCAACCCACTCATCTACACTCTGAGGAATGCAGAAATGAAAAATGCCATGGGAAAGTTATGGCATATCAAAATTATATCAGAAAATCAAACATGAAATGAAGACCTTGATGATTACTTACTGAGTCATGGTTCAACAGAATCACTAAGATATCAAATATGAGAGTGTATTTCCTGACTGCCCAATGCAATGTTATCTAATGTACCTATCTTCCTTACATTCTTCTGTGGCAAATGATTCAACAAATTTAATAGTTGAAAGGACATTTTGAAGGATTTTTGCAAAAAATAGTGGGATAAAGACAAAAAGTAGATGCTGCAATTTTAGACTCAGCATGAATGGAACAGAAACAAGTGCAAGAAATGGGAAAACCTTGGCCAGGCCCACTATTGTATAGTTGGAATATCTAACAAATTGAATGTTTGTTTTGCCTCTTTCCCTTGTGTGTATGCTTCATGTCTTCCTTCTAATAAGATATATAAGAAATAGTAAAATACATTGTTATTAAAGAGTAATCATCTATAATCCAAAGAAATAAGTACTGCAATATCTCTATTTTGAAAGTGGAGGAACTGACAAAATGGAGAGATCATTATAACATTTATATTCAGAGATCATTACCAATTTAACTGCTAAGGCTTTGTGCTTAACCACTATGTGCATAGAGAGAGTTATAATAGAAAGAAAAGTCAACTCTAGTAGTTGTCATTTATTGAGCCAATGATATTATAGGGCAGACTGTGTATGTATTTGTTCATTAGAAATAATTCAATTCTGATAATTCTATATATTATCTGCTCAATTCCACATATCATAAATAATAACAATACTGTGCCTGTAAAATCATGGCATCTCATTGCATACTGGCTTTAAATAACAGGTCATTGAGCACCTGCATGATAAATAAAAATAATTGCACCACATTTCCAAATCTCCTTTAGGCTTTAGAAACTTTTCACATTGCACATGTCTCCAGCTTAAGCTTCTAACCCATTGGTAAGTATGATGACTCAAATTAAAAAAACAAAAACCATATATTACATTGTCAGGCAAAAGATTTAGCTTGTAATTAAACCTCCAAAAGGCATAAAATTACTGCCTGATAGTTGACCAGTTGTTTTTACAAGGCAGAATAATATCTAGTTGATGATAAATAGTGAAAGTATGAACTGAAGTGTAAAGGAAGATGAATAAATTCAATAAAGAATAGAGCATATAAATGGTATAAAAATAAGGGAATTTATTTCTATCCTTTAACAATTCAAAATTTGAAGAATAGTAACTACATTTCATAGATAAAATATATTTTGTTTGAATTTATCCTTAAATCAAGAATTAAAAAATATTTGAAGTAAATTCTCAGTTAATGACATAGAGTAACTGTGATAGTCTATGCTCTCAGCAAGTTTTTATCATCTTGTTAGCTTACCATCTCTGTTAGCTTACTGTTTGCTAAAATTTCTTTAATAAAAACACTTATTAAAATATATCACTCCATCTACATACAAAATTTCACAATAAATACTCCTCATTCATTCCTTCTGTACGTCTTGATGTAGCATCCAAAATTTTGGCATCCAAGAAATGTATCAGACATGTTGATAATTGTTGCCTCAGTGACAAAGAAACCAGCCGGTAGGATCTACTGAGAAATCCCAGGAGGGGGCAGATTATGAAAACCCTCTGTTTAAAATGATAACATCTGGATCCTATAAAAGTATATTTGAGGGACAAGAGCAAAGACTTGTGGGGTGAAAAAAGACTTCCAAGTAAAGACATCAAAAATTCCACCAAAAGGATTAAAAGAAATCAGCAGAGGGAATAAGCATCAGTTGGACCAGCTGCATTCTCAGGAAGGTAAAACATTTCAAAAACCAAGAGTTGAAAAAGAGGATGGAGGAAATCTGATCAATTCAATATGGTTATGACAACTATTCTACTAAATTAATAGTGATCTGTTGAACCACCACCAAGTGTTAGAAAGCTTGCTTAACAATGAATTAGTAAAAGCCTAAATAACAAGATATGAAACTGGAGAGACATTAACAGGGATGATCAGAAAGGCTTCCCTAGTCCTATTAAAACTCAATTACTGGGCCTCCCCGGTGGCGCAGCGGTTGAGCGCTGGGTTGCGAAGCTGCCCGCAGCCTCTGCAGTGCCGGTTCGATCCCCGGCTGCTCCCCGGCCACCGGAGGAGGATCCCACATGATGCGCAGACCTCTCCTGCCACCCGCTGCTCCCCTCAGCAGTGTACTTCAGTCCTTCTGCCTGCTCTGCTCCCCGCTCTGGCTCTGGTGAATTCTCTCACCCTCCCACGCTTCTGACTGTACCCAGTGCATGTATAAACAAAACAAACAAACAAATATAATAAATAAATAAATAAAAGCATGCCTCTATAAAAAAAAAAAAAAAACTCAATTACTCAATTTTGGCCTCCCTGGTGGCGCAAGGGATTAAGATGAGACCTATGAAACTGTCACTGCCTCTACAGCACAAGTTCAAATCCCCGGCCAGCCAAGGAGCAACCCATATGGCAGAGCAGACCTCTTCTGACTTGCCCGCTGCTCTCCTCAGCAGTGTACTTCAGTCAATCTGCCTCGTCTGTTCCCCACTCTGTCTCTGGTGAATCCTCTCACCCACCCACCCTGCACCTCTGGCCTGTACCCCAGATCTTGTATGCATAAATAAAATAAATATTTTAAAAGAACTCAATGCTGAATGTTTGGGGATGAAAATAAAAAACTTTTTTTTTTTTTTTTTTTTTTTTTGCTAGTGAGTGAAGCAATGTGACTGGGTTTTAGAATGATGACTGTAGCTACAGTATAAGAACTGACTCGACTGGAAAAGTCTGAAAGTAGGAGAGGCATGCAAGGCCATTATGATATTATGATTAGGATATTAAAGGATGGAGAACAGTGAGTCTTCTGCTGGTGCCTTGAGATGGAGAATGTGCATGCTGCTCACTCAGACCACACCCTTTATCAGTCATTACTTGAATTGAAGCTCAGAAATACGCTCACACTTATAAGGATAGTTAATTTATGCAATACAACCCAAAATATGCAAGAAAGAAATGAAAGTCTTCTCAAAAAATAATTCTGAAAAAACTTAACGGCCACAAGGAAAGATGAAAGTACACCTCTATCTCACACCACACACACAAATACCAAAAGAATAAATAGTCAAAACACTTCATGACATTGGTTCCCGGGATAGCTTTTGGGGATTGACACCAATGGCAAGGGGGAAAGAGCAAAAATAAGCAAATGAGTCTGTATCAATCTAAAATCTTTACACAGTAAAAGAAACTATCATTAAAATGAAAGGTACCCTACTGAGTAGAGAAAAATATTGCACATTTTAATTGGAAGAATTGGCAATCCTTCTTATTCATTATGTAATAAGACAAATTGAAGATTAACTTTGATCACATCTGTCTCATGTTCCTTAATTGGGAGGGACAGGACACTTTAGGGAATGACCTTCCCCAGACTCCTTATTTTGCATCATGCATCTTTAAATACTGCTCCAGGGAAGGCACAAGAAAAGCATTGCCCAGTCACAGTCCTATCTGAGAAGTATATCCAGTCAAAATCCTGTGTGGGAGTGGATTTCAGAAAGTGTGTGAGGAAAGTGGGACCATCTTAGCCTAACTGCTGGCATGCAGATGAGTGCCTAAGCCTTGATGTGACATCAAAGTGATCCTGGCTACCGATAATTTAGACAGAGTATTCAAAACTCTATTAAATTCTCATTTGAGTAAAGGGTGTCTAAATGATATTTGGAAGAAATTATCAGCTTGACATCCTAGCCTTTTAATGAGTTGCTATGAAAAGTGCTTAACTGCATTTCATACTTAGAGAAAATGAACCCAATCAATGTCACAGTGCTCATCTAATATCAAAAAAGGCATTTTTTTGGAAGGACAAAAAGTTTAAGAAATTTTCTAGAGTGCTACAATTTAAATTGGAAGATGAAATAAAAGGCATACTCAGCTGTTCCTGGTAGAAATAGCCACTACTAGGTAAGGTCTGTTGGTAGACAATGGTGTGAGAGATGCGCAAATACAAATAACATTTGAGTGTTTTGAGTGTTACAGGGAATGCTCCGTGGAGGTGATGAGTTTGCTATAGTAGGATGCAGGCTTCCCTTCTCAATTTTAACTAAATATAGAACAGTTCCAAATACTGTAGAATTGTGTCTATAGGAAACTTTAATTCTTTCATTCATTCAATATTTTTTATTAATCACATATTCTTTCTACATGCTTAAATCCTGCAGTGAGTAGATAAAAATTATATTTTTTATATTTCTTCATTCTAATGTATTCCTATATCAGCCATATAAAAATGTGCATTTTGTATGATCACTATATATTATATACAATACAATTAAGTTTACATATTAGAATAATATAGTAATATCATACATTATATATAATACATCTTATATATAATATATTTAATCATATACACACATATATGTACATATATATGCATTACTTAATTGTTAAAATTATGACTTTGTTTTCACTTCTGTTTGTTGAGTATTAGGCAAAGTGCATATTTGGAAAATATACGTCTGCTGTGGATGTACAGGTAATGGCAGCGCGGTGGGTATGACATCATGAAGAGCACTGAGTTCCTGAACTGACCCAATACCTGCCTCATCATCCTACTTAAACTCCTAGACCTTAACACTGCCCTAAGAATCTTGATGTCTCTCCAGGCTACATCAGAAGATTGTCATGATCAGTCAATTATATATAGTAACAGATTCATCTCTTAAGGTGATAATTTGAAATGTTTATTTTAATGCAGCATGACTGCGACATATGTTCAAGTATAAAACCAAGGAAATATTTTGTAAGTTAGGCCATTCTCTCATATCTGATACCAAAATGCAGATGCCCACCTGCTGCACAAATATCATGCTATTGTGCACTCCCCTAAACACAATTATTTTGTATGAGAATGTGTGTGTTGTGTATTAGCCTGCTTTTAATGGGATATTACCATACAGTTCTGAGCTTCAATTTACAACATCTCTGAGAAGTCTTTGCATGTAACACTGCTTAATTTGGGTTGATTGCATGAATTACCACCCCTGATTCATTCAGCTTCCTTCTGAAGGGCACTGAAGTTCTTTCCTATCTTTTGCTACCATGGAAAGGGCTACAAAAATTGGCTTTGTGAATGAGATTATCTGCACCAAATGGAATCACTGGACTAATGTTTATGTCCAGTGTAATATCATCAATGTTGAAAATCACTCTTTAAGAGATTAGGCTCATGTGAATTCATTCCAAAATGTGTGGGATTGTTCCACATCATTTTTTAATTTATTTATTTATTTATTCTTATTTTTTATATAATTCTTACATCATTTTTCATTTTTGCACAATATATGCATTTTCATCTTGGTTATATTCCCCATACAATTGCACACCCCTTATTTTGACCTCAAACCCTCCACGTCATTTCATTATTATTTATTAAAATACATTTCTCAAAAAGACCAATTCATTAACTTGATAGGTAAAAAAAAAAAATTGCCATCTTTTTGAATGTAAATTAAATTGAGCATCTTTTCATTTGTTTAATTATTTTTAATGAGAAGAGGGGTTTCTTTTGAAATCAGGTTCTTTTGTTTTAGCCTATTATGCATTTGAGCTGCATTTTTTAAAGATTGGTGTCTAAAATCCATTCACTTTTAAGGAAATATGGCTTTGACTAGCATACAACTATTTATAATACCAATTTGTCATTATGATTTTACTTAAAGATCTATAATCTGGAGAATATTTGTCAGAGTAACAAAATCAATTTGTCATATATATATATATATATATGAATAGACATTAATTCCTCTCCATATTAATCTTCCCTTACTTAAATCAGGGGGTGGGGCATTCAAGAATTAGATCTAAGGAATTCATTGAAGTGTTTTGGCTGTCAGTTGGAGTTTCTTCAGGTCATTTTCTAAATCCTATATAAATGTGGAAGAATATTATATTCTTAGCAAGTGTTCTCACTCTGTTTCTCCATCATTTTAGTGTCAGTATCTCTTGTCTGGTATGTTGATCTAGAAAAATGAGTAAGGGAAAGAATTAATTTGGACAACACAATATAATTTTAAAAACACAAAAATTAGTGATGGAAGTTGAATTTAGAATTCTAAACAACTGCAATTGTTTCATAGATAAACAAAAAGGAAACCAAGTCAAAGTAAAAGATAAATTAAGTCTTCAGAATGAATGAACCAACTGACTGGAGGTTCATTGTTAAAATTTTGTTTTAGGGATAACCATGATATAGTTCCTATATGTGTCAATTCTCAACTCATAGTCCCTCTTTCATATATAATATGGTAAAGTAATATTGGTTCAATTTAAAAAGACAGAATTATAAAGTAAAATGAAGTATGCTTTTCCTTCCTCTCTCTCATAGCTGTGTGTGCATTTAGGTTTATTAAGAAGACACTACCAATGTTCTACAATTATCCCTTGAAGTTCAGAACATTTGCTAGAAGACAAGTTATAATCGGAGTACAGATTCAAAAATGTGGAAACATATTTAGGTAAACTATGAATAAGTTTTCTCTATTTTTGCTGCAAGCTATCCAAATTTATGAAACCCAAAAAAGAAATTCACAGCTCAGGATGTTATCTACCCATAAACCAAGTGCCCTTAGCCAATATTCTTATGCCTAAAATTCATTTATTTTTCTCAATACTTATATATTTAATTGTTTTCTAAAGTTATCAGGGATACAGATCCATTAAATATTGCAAGTTCTGGTTTATTTTTTAAAAAGACATATTCATAAGTAATGCTTTCAAAATCAAGCTTTTTACCTCTAATACTAGAATTCTTTTCAAATCATTTCTTTACAGATTAACTGTTACCAACCAGCTCTTTCAGGTTATTAACTGAAACAATGCAGTCAAATAACAGTGTCACTGAGTTCATCCTGTTAGGATTGACACAAGACCCTGTGAGGCAGAAAATGGTGTTTGTTGTCTTCTTCATTTTCTACGCGGGAACAGTCGTGGGCAATTTGCTCATTATTGTGACCATCAAGTGCAGTCAGACACTCAGAAGCCCCATGTACTTCTTCTTATTCTATTTGTCCCTTGCTGATTCCTGCTTTTCAACATCCACAGCCCCAAGGCTCATTGTGGATGCTCTCTCTTCTAAAAAGACCATATCTTACAATGAGTGCATGACCCAAATCTTTGCACTACATTTCTTTGGCTGCATGGAAGTCTTTGTTCTCATCCTCATGGCAGTTGATCGCTATGTGGCCATCTGTAAGCCCTTACGTTACCCAACCATCATGAGGAGACAGGTCTGCATCATCCTGATTATTTTTGCCTGGATAGGGTCATTTGTACATTCTTTTGCTCAGATCATTCTGGCATTGAGATTGTCATTCTGTGGACCCAATTTGATTGATCATTATTGTTGTGATATGCAGCCCTTGCTGAAACTTGCATGCATGGACACTTTTGTGATTAACTTGCTGCTGGTGTCTAACAGTGGAGTTATTTGCTTAAGCAGTTTTACGATTCTGATGATCTCATACATTGTTATCTTGCATTCACTGAAAAACCACAGTGCCGAAGGCAGGAAAAAAGCTCTCTCCACTTGCACATCCCACATCATTGTAGTGATCATATTCTTTGGCCCTTGTATATTCATATATACACGCCCTCCAACCACATTCCCCATGGACAAGATGGTGACAGTATTTTATACTATTGGAACACCCTTTCTCAACCCACTCATCTACACACTGAGGAATGCAGAAGTGAAAAATGCCATGAGAAAGTTATGGCATATCAAAATCTCTTCAGAAAGACACAAATGAGTTAAGGGCCTCGGTTATTACTTACTGAGTCATGGTTAAACTGACTTTCTAGATATCAATTAGGATAATATATTTCCTGATTGCTCCTAGCATTCTAATCTAATGCTTCTATTTTTCTTATTTTGTTCTGAGACATTGATTTAACTAACAGTCCAAAATAGCAAAATATAACTATTGGTGTTAAGATAAAATTAGCTGGTATGAATCTAGATTTTGCATTAATGGAACAAGTGCACAAAATTTTGCCCAGGACCACTCACTATATGGTTGGAAAAATCTAACAAATTGAATGTGGTTTTGCCTCATTCCCTCATGAGAATTATTCTCAATCTTCCTTCTAATAAAATATGTAAGAAATAGTAATATATATATTGCTATTAAAGAGTAATTATTTAATAATCCAAAGAAATAAGCAATGCCACCATCCTTATTTTTAAAATGCAGGAACTGAAAAAATGCAGAGATCATTATAACAGATGTATCAGAGACCATAACCAGTTTAACTGCTCTGGCTATGTGCATAGAGACAGTGATAATAGAAAGGAAAGTTGACTCTAGTAGTTGTCATTTATTGAGCCAGTGATGTTGCTGGGCAGACTGCATATATTTTTTTCATTAGTGATAACTCAATTCTGATAATTTTATATATTAGCTGCTCATTTCTACATACTATACATAATAGCAATACTGTGCCTGTAAAATTATGGCATCTCATTGTATACTGGCTTTAACAGTGGGTCACTGAACACTTGAATGATAGATAACAATGACTGCACCACATTTCCAAATCACCTTGTAGGCTTTAGAACCATTTCATATTACACATATCTCTACCTTGAGTTAGGTTGCTAACTCATTAATGAGTGTGATTAATTATGAGTTAATTATGTGATTAATTAGGTTGCTAACTCATTAATAAGTGTGATGACTCAAATAAAAACATATATTACATTGTCAGGCAGAACTTTCAATTTGTAAATTTAAAAGCCAAAATTCATAGAATATTTGCCAATAAGCTTACACTAGTTTTTACAAGGCAGAATAATATCTAGTTGATGATAAAAAGTGAATGCATGAATTGAAGTGTAAAGGAAGATGAATAAATTCAATAAAGTGTGCAGCATATAAATGGTATAGAAATAAGGGAATTTTTCTATCCTTAACTAATTCAAATTTTAAAGAATAGTATTAGTACATCTCATAGAAAAAAAAAATATGTTGTTTGAATTCTTGCTTAAACTAAGAAGGAAAAATTTTTGAAGTACAGATTCTCACTTAATGATCATAGAGTAACTATGATAGTCTTTGCTCTCAGCAAGTTTTTATCAACTTGTGAATTTGAACCATATATGTCTCATTTCTCTGTAAGTTTACATTTCACTAAAATTTTATTAATAAAATCAATTATTAAAATATGTCACGTGGGGCCTCCCTAGTGGTGTAGGGGTAAGTCTCAGTGCTATCACTACTATGGCATGAGTTCAACCCTGGCCAGGCAGGCTAGGCAGACTTCTACTACCTCACCCGCATTCCACTTAGAAGTGTATTGCAGTAAATCTGCCTGTTCTCCCCATTCTGTCTCCATTGAATCCATTCACCCCTGCTCCTCTGGCCTACACCACAGTTAGTCTGTTCATAAATAAATAAATAAATCTTTTTAAAAAATAAAATATGTCACCCTATATGAACACAGACAATTTCACAATAAATATATCTCATTCATGTCTTCTGTACATCACTACATATCATCAAAAATGTTGGCATCCAAGAAATGTATCAGACATGTTGATAATTGTTGTGCCTCAGTGATAAATAAAGAAACCAGGCCCTCCCTTCCTAGTTGTTAGGATCTTTGAGAAATCCCAGTAGGGGCCAGAAAAATGAAAACCCACTATTAAAAATGATAAGATTATTTAACTTCTGGGTCATATAAAGACATGTTTGAGGGACATGCATAGAGATTTGAAGGGTGAAAAGAGGCTTCCTAAGTAAAAGGCATCAAAAATGCCATAAAAGGATGAAAAGATGCCAACAGAGTGAATAAGCGTAAGTCAGAACACGGACATTCTGAGGAAAGGTAATATATTACAAAAACCAAGAGGTGAAAAAGTGGAAGCAGAAATTTGATCAATATGACTGTGAATACTCATCTATTAACTCAATAATGATTTTTTAAAAAGATTTATTTATTTATTTCTACAAGAATCAGGGTTACAGGCAAGATTCGCAGGAGGGTGAGAGGATTCACCAAGCCAGAGCAGGGAACAGAACAGGCAGACCACAAAATACACTGTTGAGGGGAGCAGCGTGCACGACAGGAGAGGTCTGCTGCACTATGTGGGACCCTTTCCAGCAGGCAGGGAACTAACCATGGCTGCAGAGGCTGCAGAGGCTGCAGACAGCTTCACAGTGTGGTGCTCAACCACCTGCATCACAAGGGGAGGCCCTATTAATTCAATAATGATTTATCGAACCACTGAATTTTGGAAAGCTTGCTGAACATTGTGGTCATAAAAGCCTAAATAACAAGATATGAAACTGGAGAGATATTAACAAGGATGATCAGGAAGTTTCTCGTGGTCTATAAAATTCAAATAAAGTGCAATAGAGAAAACGGTAAAAAGTCTTTTGTGCTAGTGAATGAAGCATTTCTATTTAGTTTTAGAATGACAGCTGTTCCTAATGCTTGGGAAATGACTTCATGGGAAAAGACTGAAAGAAGGAGAACAGGGCAAGGCTATTATGATTGGGGAATTAAAAAGGGCAAACTGTGAGATGCCTGCTGGTCTCTGTGAGATACAGAATATGTGCTGCTCAAATAATGACATTTATCGGGTCATGGACCCATGCCCAATTGCCATGTATGTGAGCTGGTAACAGCACATGGCCTAAACCTTCTGTTGAGAATTAGACCTGAGAAAAAATTACAAAGTGTCTTTGGGTTATATGCCCACCAAATCAAGATCCATCTACAATCAATGAGAAATGGGCATAAGGGGGAAATTCAAATAACAAGGGCTTATATCACCAGGTTTTTATGATTATAACCCTAAAAACTACACAATATTTCAGCATTCCCAAAATGCCACCGTCCTTGGGAATTTTAGCCTGGTTGCAGCTTTATTACATTAGACTTCCCGAACATGGAAGGGTCAATATGTTATTCATTTCACAGACACTTACTCTGGATAGGATTTGCCTACCCTAACACAATATTTCAGCCAAAATTACCATCCATGTATTTGTAGAATGGTTTCCCACCATCATACTATTGCACACTGCACTGTTTCTCATCGTGGGACTCATGGTATAGCAAATGAAGTGCAACAATGAACCATACCTGAGGAATTCCCTTACCTTATGACATACCTACCTTTTAAAAGCACTGAGTCTTCCCACATATTAGAATGCTCTTTTTGGGGAATGAGATTTTGTACCAGCTAAGTGACAGTACCTTGCAGGCCTGTGGCAAAATGTCTTCAAAATGATAGAGCCTGTAAATCAATATCCATTTGATTTTGTTGCTTCTTCCAATCTTAGGATTTTCTGGTGGTGAATTAGGGGGTAGAAATGGAAGTAGCACAACCAAGCATATCCTCAATCTCCATTAAAACCTGCATTTGCTTTCTATTCTCGTGAATTTATGTTATGCTTGTATAGAGATCTTTGTTCAAAGAAAGAAATTGCCTTATCTATGATTTCAAATGACATATGGAATAATTAACATTACTAAAACAACCATGCTACCACAAGTAATGACACATTCTGTGCAATCCCTATCAAAGTTTCAATGGCATTCTTTAAGAAATAGAGTAACCATTATTTAAATTTATGTGGAACCCAAAGAGCCAAAGCAACCCTGACCAAAAAAAAAAAAAAAAAAAGGATATTTCATACTCCTGGTTTCAAACTGTAATATAAAACTGTGATAATCAAAACATATGGTATAAGAACAAAAAAGTCAAATCAATGCAATAGAATTGAGAGCCCAGAATATACCAACACTTATATGGACAGTTAATTTATGAATTAAAAGCAAGAATACATGATGGAGAAATAAAAATCTCTTCAAAAAAAGGTGCTCAGAAAACTAAAGAGCTATAAGCAAGAGATGAAAGTAGACCACAATTTCATAAAACACACAAAAATTTTATAAAAAATACATTAAGGACTCAAATTTTAGAATGGGAATTAACAAAAAAAGCATAGGTGAAACACTTCATGACATTGGATTCATAAAATCTTTGGGACATCGACTCCAATGGCAAGGGGAAAAGAGCAAGAATAAACAGATGAGACTATATCAAGCAAAATCTTTTGCACAGTAAAAGAAATTATCATTAAAGTGAAAAGGTGCCCATCTGAATGGAATAAAATATTTACATGTCATATATCTGATAAGAAGTTAAAATCCAAGATCTACAAGGACATCATACAAATCAACATAAAATTAATAACCCAATTACAAAATGACCCAAAGATCTAGATCAATAGGTCATCAAAGAGAACATAAAGATTTCCAATAGGCATGTGAAAAAATATTCATCATCTCTTATAATCAGGGAATGTAAATCAAAATCACAATGAGACACCAACTCAAATCCTTCAAAAAATCCCACATGAAAAAGGCCAAGAAGGACAAATGATGGCCAAGGTGTGGAGAAAAAGGAACCCTAGGACAATTTTGGTGGGAATGTTTATTCATGCATCCCCTACCAAAACAGTGTGGAGGGGTCTCAAATACTAAAAATTTATCTGCCTAACTTATAATCAGCTATATTTTTCTAGAAACTCTGATTTATTTATTTTTTTTTTTGGAGATGGTATTTGTAACAAAAATCTAGATACTAGATGACCATTATTTTTTTAATTTTACCCAAAGATGTCAATTTTGATAAGTATGTGTATCTTTAATTAGAGGAACTGGCAATCTTTCTTTTTCATAATATAATAAGACAAATTGAAGATTAAGATTTTTTATCTCATCTGTCTCATGTTTCCTAATTGGAAGAAATGGGACTCTTCAGGGAATGACCTTCCCCAGACTCCTTATTTTGCATCATCCATATTTAAATACTCCTCCAGGGAAGGCACAAGAGAAGCATTTCCCAGTCAAAATCTTGTGTGAGTGGATTTCAAAATGTGTGTGAGGAATCTGGGACCATCTTAGCCTCACTTCTGGCATGCAGAGGAAACCCAAGCCTTGATGTGATGTGACAGCAAAGAGTTCCTGGTTCCAGATATTTAGACAGAGTTTTCAACTTTTTTTTCAATTCTAATTTGAGTCAAGGGTGTCCAAATGACCTTTGGAAGACAAATGGTCAACTGAATACCCTAATCTATTTATAACTTGACACGAAAGGTGATCAACTGCATTACATACTAAAAGAAAATTAATCTGATCAAAGCCAGAATACTCTTCTAATTCAAACTAAAAAGGTATTTGTGGAAGGACAGAACCTCATGGAATTTTCTATAAGTTCTACAATTTAAACTTGGGAAGATGAAGTAAAAGGCATATCCAGCTGTTGCTACTGGCCACTACTAGGTAAGGTCCGTTTGTAGACAATGGCGCGAGACATGAGCAAATAGAAATAACATCTGTTTTGAGTGCTACATGGAATGCTCTGTTGATGTGATGAATTTGATTTAGTAGGGTGCAGGCTTCCCTTCTCAGTGTTAACTAAATATAGAACAGTGCCAAATACTATAGAATTTTGTTCATAGGAAATTCTTTAATCTTTAATTCACTCAAACAATCTTTTATTAAACATGTACTTTTTCTAGATGTTAAAAAAGCAGCAAACAGATAAAAATTACCTTTCTTATATTTCTCCATTGTGACAGATGCCATTCCTATATCAACTACACAAAATCAATGTGCATTTTGTATGTACATTATATATATATATATATAAATGTATATACACAAACAAGTAAGTTTACATAGTAGGTAATAGTTATAGAAAGTCCATATATGTTGTATACTATATATTGCATATAATATGTACAGTGTACACACGTATATAAACATAAATACTTAATTGTTAGAAATCACTTTTTTGTGAAAAATTTTAGCAAAATTTTAGCAAAAATTTTAGCATATTTGGAAAACATACCCCTGCAGAGGACTTTCAGGTAATGACAGTGCAGGGGGTATGGCATCATGAAGACCACTGAGTTCCTGAACTACCCCATTATCTGGCTCTTTATCCTACTCAAACTCCTAGACCTTAATGCTACCCTAAGAATCTTGCTGTCCCTCCAGACTTTATCAGAAGATAGTTACACTCAGCAAGTTATATATAGTAAATTCCCATCTCTTAAGGTAATAATCTGAAAAGTTTATTTTAATGCAACATGATTGTGGCACATGTTCAAGTATAATCCCAAGGATATATTTTGTAAGGTGGGTCATTCTCTCATATCTGACACCAAAATGCAGATGCCCACCTGCTGCACAAATATTATGTTATTGTATACTCCCCTAAATACACTTAATTTGTTGAAGATTGTATGTGTGTGTGTGTGTATTGTGTATTGTGTATCTCCTGTTAGTGAGATATTACCATTCAGTTCTGATCTCCCAATTCACAATATCTCTGAGAAGCCTTTGCATTTGTCACTGCTTAATTTGGACTGATTGCATGAATTATCACCCTTGATTCATTCAGGTCCCTTCTGAAGGGCACTGAAGTTGTTTCCTATCTCTTGTTACCATGGGAAGGGGCACAATGATTGTCTTTGTGAGTGAGATTATCTGCACCAAATGGAACCGTTGGACCAATGTCTATGTGCATTTGTAATATCATCAATGTCAAAAATCACTCCTTAAGAGATTAGGCTCTATTGCTTCTTGGCCTTTTGGCTAAGATCAAGTGAAGAGATTAGGCTCATGTGAACTCATTCCAAAAATGTGTGGGATTGATTGTCTCATACATTAAATCAACACTATTTGTTATAAAGCAAACAATTGTGAAAAGGAAAAATCAATTTGTCTCTTATTTGGTATATATGAATAAATATTAATCCATTTCTATTATTATCCTATCTTACTGAAGTCAGGCAACGGGATACTCAAGAATTAGATTCTAGGACTTCACTAAAATATTTTGGCTGAGTTGGTGCTTATCAACATCATATTCTAATTCCCATAAAAAAACTGGAAAAATTATATTTTATGGCAAATGTTTTTACTCTCTTTATCCTTTGTTTTATTCTCAGTATGTCTTCTCTGAAGAAAGTGAGGTGATCTAGAAGAATGGGTAATGGGAAAAATTTAACATTAGACAATACAACTTAAAAAGCTCAAAATTTAGTGACATAAGCCAAAATTAGAACTGTAAACAACTGGATATGTTTCATAAATAAAGTAAAAGTAAATCAAGTCTATTTATTCAATATAATAAACAAATCTCATGAGTGATTGAACCAACTGACTGTTCACTTGTTAAAATTGTGTTTTAGTGGTAACTTTAATGTAGCATATACACATGTCGATTTCCAAAAACACCTGATTCTTATATAATGTTACAAATAATATTAGCCAATTCATAAAAACAATATCATAATGTAAAATTAACCATTTTCTCCCTCTCTCATAGGTGTGTGTGCCTCTAGGTTTTATTAAGAAGACCCTACCAATGTTCTACAATCATCCCTTGAAGGTTCAGAATACACTTTACAAAAAAACGTTACAACTGGATTACCACATTCAGAAATACTGAAGCATATTTAGGCAAATTGTGGATATGTTCCCTCTATTTTTTCTACAAGTTATCTGAAAAGGTATTTATGAAGATGGAAACAGAAATTCATAGCTCAGGATGTTATCTACCAATACCAAGTGCCCCATATTAATGCTACTATGCATAATGATTCAATTGTTTTATCTCATTCCTTATATATTCTATTGCTTTCATAAGTAATCAGGTTTACAGCTTCACTGATTATTGTAATTTGCATTTCATTTTAAAATGCAGAGATATTCCCATTCATAAGTAACACTTCCAAAATCAAGCATTTTTACCTCCCATGGTAGAATTTTTGTCAAACTATTGCTTTACAGATTAACTATTTCTAACCTGATCTTTTGCATTATCAACTGAAACAATGCAGCCAAATAACAGTGTTACTGAGTTCATCCTGTTAGGATTGACACAAGACCCTGTGAGACAGAAAATGGTGTTTATTATCTTCTTTATTTTCTATGCTGGAACAGTTGTGGGCAATTTGCTGATTATCGTGACCATCAAGTGCAGCCGGACACTCGGGAGCCCCATGTACTTCTTCTTATTCTATTTGTCCCTTGCTGATTCCTGCTTTTCAACATCCACAGCCCCAAGGCTCATTGTGGATGCTCTCTCTTCTAAAAAGACCATATCTTACAATGAGTGCATGACTCAAGTCTTTGCACTACATTTATTTGGCTGTATGGAGATCTTTGTTCTCATCCTCATGGCAGTTGATCGCTATGTGGCCATCTGTAAACCCTTGCGTTACCCAACCATCATGAGGAGACAGGTCTGCATCATCCTGATTATTTTTGCCTGGATAGGGTCTTTTATACATTCTATAGCTCAGATCATTCTAGCCTTGAGATTGCCATTCTGTGGACCCAATTTAATTGATCATTATTGCTGTGATCTGCAGCCCTTGCTGAAACTTGCATGCATGGACACTTATGTGATTAACCTGCTGTTGGTGTCTAATAGTGGGGCTATTTGCTCAAGCAGCTTTGTGATTCTGATGATCTCATACTTCGTTATCTTGAATTCATTGAAGAACCACAGTGTAGAAGGCAGGAAGAAAGCCCTCTCCACCTGCACATCCCACATTATTGTAGTAATTTTATTCTTTGGCCCTTGTATATTCATATATACACGCCCCCCAACCACATTCCCCATGGACAAGATGGTGGCAGTATTTTATACCATTGGAACACCCTTTCTAAACCCACTCATCTACACACTGAGGAATGCAGAAGTGAAAAATGCCATGAGAAAGTTATGGCATATCAAAATCTTTTCAGAAACACACAGATGAGTCAAGGGCCTCATGGTTACTTATTGAGTCAGGGTTAAACTGAATCTCTAGATATTAACTAGGGTAATATATTTCCTGACTGCCCACTTCATTCCAAAATAATGTTCTTACTTTCCTTACTCACTTTCTATGAATATAGATTCTGCATTAATAGAACAAGTACAAAAAATCTTGCCTAGGACTATTCATTATATACTTGGAAAATATAACAAAGTGAATGTGGATTTTGCCTCATTCACTCAATATATATGATGCTTAAGTCTCCCTTCTAATAAAACATATAAGAAATAATAAAGAATCATATTTTTAAAGAGTAATAATTTAATACTACAAAAAATAAGAACTGCAATCATCCCTATTTTACAAATTGAAGAACTGAAAAATGGGGAGATCATTAAAACAGTTGTGTTAAAAGAGAAGTTTTTTTGATAAGAGAAGTGCAATAGAAAAAGCACCTTAATTCAATGCTAAACATAATTCATTAAGTCAAGACGCAAAAATTAGCTTCAAATCTTTGTATTTTAAAAAAGAGTTATGATTTGACATGATATAGAAAACCATTTTTCAGGTTTTATGGGGAATGGCTATGCATTAAATCAAAGAATGCTCATTCGGACACTTTGTGCTCCTTTGAGGGGAGCAGAAAATAACAACACACTGTTATAAATGACAATACATGGAAACTCTCGGTCCTATAAAGGCATGTTGGAGGGACATGAAGCAAATACCTAAATAAATACTTAAAGGGGATGAAAAAAGGCTTCCGAAGGAGAAGACATCAAAAATAGCACCCACAAATGAAATGAAATCTACAGAGTGAATAGGCATTAGTCAGAACTGAGACATTCTGAGGAAAAGTAAAATATTACAAAAACCAAGAATTGAAAAAGAGGAAGGAACCGGCCTCCCTGGAGGCACAGGCGGTTGAGCGCAGCACTGTGAAGCTGTCCGCAGCCTCTGCAGCGGGTTTGATCCCCGGCCGGCCCAAGAGAATTGCCCATAGATAAGCAGACCTCTCCTGTCTCACCCCCTACTCCCCTCAGCAGTCTATTTCATCAGTCTGCCTGTTCTGTTCCCTGCTCTGTCTCCAGTGAATCCTCTCACCCTCCCATGCATCTGGCCTGTACCCCGGTTTTTGTATAAAAAAAATAAATAAATCTTAAAAAAAAAAAGAAAGAAAGAAAAAGAGGAAGCAGGGAAACTGATCAATATGACTGTGACTACTGAACTATTACTTCAGTCATGATTTATTGAACCAGTAGGTTAGTAAACTTGCTTAAATATTGAGCTGGTAAAAGTCTAAAGAGTAATCTATCAATCTGGAGAGACATTAACAGGGATAATCAGGAAGATTCTCCAGGCCTATAAAACTCAAAGCTAAGTACAATGGATAAAACAGTAAAAAATCTTTTACACTAGCTTGTGAATGATGCAGCTAGATTTCAGTTTTATAATGATAACTGTAGCTACAGTTTAAGGAATGATTTCATGGGGAAAAGACTGAAAGCAAGAGAGTATTGAAAAGGTATTACTTTTATAACATTAAAAGATGGAGGTCTATTAGATGCCTTCTGGTGCCTGTGAGAAGGAGAATGTGGTGGACAAAATGTGTTCTGCTCCAATAATGCCTTTTTAGGCCTATGTGCCCATGCTCAACTGCCATTTATCTGGGCTGGTAATAGCTCACAACCTCAAACTTCTGTTGAGAATTGCACCTGGGAAAAAATTACAGAGTGTCTATTGTGGCATTGTATGCCCATAATCTCAAGATCCACCTGCAATTAATGAGAAATCAGTATAAGAAAAAACTCAAAAAGCAGGGCCTCATATAATCAAGGTTTTTATAACCATCACTACAGTGTACACTCTACGTACTATATGTCAGCATCAGAAAGCAACTTTATGTACCCCAGTTAGCACCATTCCTTGGGAATTTCAGCCTAGTTGCAGCTTTATTACATTAGACTTCTCCAACATGGAAGGGTCAATATCATGTTCTTCATTTCACAGACACTTACTCTGGATAAAATTTGCCTTCCTTGAATACAATGTTTCAGCCCAAACTGCCAGCCATGCATTTATAGAATGCCTTCCCCACCATCATACTATTCGCACACAGCATTTTTTTTCTCATCAAGGGACTCATGGTATATCAAAAGAAGTGCTTACTGCTTCCGGAAGCAGTGAGTCTGCCCACGTATTGGAATGGTCTTTTTGACTAATGAGATTTGATACCAGCTAAGTGGCAATAACTCGCAAGCCTATGGAAAAAGTCTTCAGATGTCTAGAAAATGATAGATGCTCTAATCAATATCCATTTGATTTTGTTGCTTCTCCCACTGTTAGGATTCCCTTGTGGTGAATAAGAGGGTAGAAATGGAAATAGCACCACTCAATACCCTCAATGACTCATTAAAACATTTTTGTTACCTATTCTCATGAATTTATGTTATGTTTGTTTAGAGATCTTAGTCCAAAGAGAGAAATTACACTATGACTTCAAATGACATATGGAATAACTAACATTACTGAAAAAACCATGTTACCACAAGTAATGACAGATTCAGTGCAATCCCTATCAAAGTGTCAATGACATTCCTCAAGAATTAAAGTAACCATTATTTAAATATATATGGAACCCAAATAGTGAAAGCAATCCTGACAAAAAGAAGAATAGATATTTCATACCCACCAGTTTCAAACTATATTACAGGGCTATAGTAATCAGCACATATAGTATAAGGATAATAAAAAAAAAAAAAACACAGATCAATGAAATAGAACTGAGAGCCCAGAATATCATCACTTTTATATAGACAGTTAATTAATGAAATAAAATCAATAACATATGATGGAAAAATGAAAATCAATTCAACAAAAGGTGCTGGGAAAACTGAACAGCCACATGAGCAAATGAAAGTAAACCACTATTTCACACCACACATAAAAAAAAAAAAAACTATGCAGAATGGATTGAAGTTTGGATGTTAGACTTGAAGCCATAAAATATAAAAATAGACATAGGCAAAACACTTCATGACATAGGTTTCAGGAAAATCTTTGAAGCCTTCTCTCCAATGACAAGGGGAAATAAGCAAAAATAAACAAATGGGATTATATCACTCTAAAAATCTTTTGAACAGCAAAAACACATATCATTAAAATAAAAAGACAGTCTACTGAGTAGAATAAAATATTTGCACCTCAAATATCTGACAAGGAGTTAAAATCCAATATCTACAATAACTCATATAGCTCAACATAAAAAATAATAACCTAATCACAAAATGAGCAGAAAGTTTAGATAATCTAGATAAATATATCACCAAAAAAGCACACAGATGACCAACAGGCATATGAAAAAATAGTCATCATCACTTATAATAAGAGAAACGCAAATCAAAACCACAATGTGACACTAACCAATATCCATGAGAAAAGCTCACATGGAAAAGGTCAGAAAGGGTAAACGATGGCCAAGGTGTGGAGAAAAAGGAACTCTAGGACACTTTTGGTGCGGATGTTTATTTGTGCATCCTCTACGAAAAACAGTGTGGAAGGGTCTCAAATTTTAAAAATTAATCTGCCTGATGGTGCATGCATGCAGCATTTCCACTTTTATATATCTTACACTCAGTTTCCCTATTGTCATCCTATGTTAGTACTATATAAGTGCAAGAACTAATTGTTCTATGCTATTTCACTGTTTAGCTAAAATTCATACTTGAACCAGATTCCTTAATCTCTACTAAGGCATTGTTTTCTCCATTGAGTTTTCAAGTGTTCTTAAACATCCAAGACAGTGACAGTTTAAAAGGTTTACCTTGTTTTCTTATTTTTTAAAGATTTATTGTATTTATTTATGCATACAAGAGTTGGGGTGCAGGACAGAGATGTGGGGGAGTGGAGAGTGAGAGGATCTACCAGAGACAGAGTGGGGAGCAGAACAGGCAGATCTACTGAGATACACTACTGAAGAGAGCAGAGGGCTAGACAGGAGAGTTCTGCTGCAGCATTTGGGCCAGCTCCCTGGCCAGGGACTGATTTCCTGATGTAGTGACTGCCTATATCTTCATAGTGCTGAGACTTAACAACTTTGCACACCAGAAAGGCCCTGTTTACCTTGTTTTTGATGATCTTAAGATTTTTGAGGGATGAGTATTAGTCAGCAATTTGTGAAAAAGCCCTTAATTAGATTTCCTAATATTTTACTCAAGATTAGATTACTCTTATTGTTGTGAACCACATAAGTAAGACCACAGAGGGGTGGTGCCTAATTCATCACATCATAACACTTTGTACATAGTGTAATTTGATTTAATACTACTTGATTTATTACTTTTTAAGCTAGCTCAGGTATTTTTCACAATTGTCCTATGGAAATTTACTCTTTTCTCCATGCCATAAAGTGGCCTCCAGAAACATTTTCAGCACATACTCAAGTTACAGAGATTTGAGGGAGAAGTATCCACATGAATCATTGGAAGCCATAAGCTTGTTTTATCTAATCTTCCCTGTATATGAAGTAATTTTAAATAACTTTTATCACTATAATTTATGGATATATAGTTTTATTACATTGGATTATATTTCAATTATCTGTTATTTATCTTGTTATGACTTATTTTTTGAGCTTTGGATATTGGGGTTCATTCATTCTGCTCTTGAGTTCCTTTGGCATACCTTCATTACTGTGAAGTGTGTGTGTGTGTGTGTGTGTGTGTGTGTGTGAGCAATTCCTGACTTTCTAGCACTGCAAAATTTTCCAGTGTATGTTGAAAATTCCCTGATCCAGACTTAAAATCAGCTATTTTTTCTGTATTCCCTGATTCATATTGTTGGAGAATGGTATTTGAAACCAAGATCTTGATACTATATAATCATTTTTTTAAATTTTGCTCAAAAGATGTCATTTATTATCAGTAGGAATATCTTTAATTGGAGGAGCTGGCAAATCTCTTTTTCATGATGTAATAAGACAAATTGAAGACTGAGATTTTTATCACATCTGTCTCATGTTTCTTTTATTAAAGATTTATTTATTTATGCATACAATAGCTGGGGTACAGGCCAGAGATGTAGGGGTGAGAGGATTCACCAGAGACAGAGTGAGGAAAAGAACAGGCAGATCGATGGAAATTCACTGCTGAGGAGAGCAGTGGGAGAGTCAGGAGAGGTCTGCTGTGCCATGTGGGTTGCTCCCTGGCTGGCCAGGGATCAAACTCATGCTGCAGAGGCTGCAGATTGCTTCATAGTGTGGTGCTTAACCCCTTGCACCATGAGGGAGGCCCCTGTCTCATGTTTCTTAATTGGAAAGGTTGAGACACTTTGGGGAATGACCTTCCCCAGACTTCTTATTTTGCATCATACATGGTTAAATACTCCTCAGGAAAGGCAAAAAAGAAGCATTTCCCAGTAAAAATCCTGTGTGAGAGTGGATTTCAGAGAGTGAGGAATCTCACTGGAACCGTGTTAGCCTGACTGCAGCCATGCAGATGAAACCCTAAGCTTTGATTTGAGATCAAAGGAACTGTGGTCTAGATATTTAGACAGAATATTGGAAGCACTTTTAAAATTCTCATTTGACTAAAGGGTACCTAAATAACCTTGTGAAGAAAAGAGATCAACTGAACATCTGCAACTCTGCAAACATTCTTACAAAAACTGGTAAGATTCATATAGGCTATTTAAATAGTTGAATCTCATACCTGGAGAAAATGAATTTGATCAATGCCCCAGTGCTCAGATAATATGTAAAAAGGAGCTTGTGAAAGAATGGACAGTTTACACACTTTTTCTGAAAGTCTTTTATAATCTGAACTGAGAAGATGGAAATAAAAGACATGTGAAGAAGCTCCTGATAAAAATGACCATCACTAGGTAAGGGCTATTGGTAGGTAGGGATATAAAAGATAACATTGAAATACTATCAATTTGAGTGTTTCTGTCTCTTCACCGAGATGATGATTTTCCTGTAGGTCTTGTAGGATGCAGGCTTCTTTTCTCAATGTTAACTGAATATAGAATAAAGCCAAAACACTATGGGATTATATTTATAGGGAATTCTCTGATTCTTTAATTCTCTCAACCAATATTTATTATTCAATACCTTCTTTGTTCTAGATGAGTCAATTCAGTAGTAGACAAATAAAAATTTCTTTCATTGCATTGTTTTGTGCAAATATATGTCACTCCTATATCTATTAGTCTAACAGATACATAGATAGATAGACAGATAGACAATCAAAAGATGGATTATAAATGTAAGGAAGGAAGGGAGGAGGGAGGGAGGGCGGGAAGGAGGGAGGGAGAGAAAAACTTTTAAAAACATTTGATTATTTGAAAGAACAGCCATTTCTGTAAGCTAAGAGTTTGGATAAAGAACACAGTGGGAAAACATTTAAGTCTGTATTTAATGGTGAACATACAGTCAATGGTTCTGTGGTGTTACAAGATCTGGTAAAGAGCACTGAATTTACTGAGGATTCATCTTACTCAAACTCCTAAGCCATAATGTTGCCCATTAAGATTAATGAAAAGTAAGTTTTTATGGTTCAGTAATATGGCAGTTTCAATAATAAGCAATATCCTGCTAGTAACACAAAGATATATTTTAAAAATATATAATAAATGTAAATATGTATTAAAATGGAAAGATGTAGTCATCAAATTTTATTTCAATGCAGAATGATTATGATATATTTCAAATACTAACAGGGAATTATTTTTAATGTAGGTCATTTACCTAACACTCACACCAAGAATGTAATTTCTCCACCTACAGACCATAAATATTAAGATATTTTGATACTGTCCTATATGGGATTAATTTACATGAGTTTACATGTGTGTGATGTGTATTATTTTGATATCAATTATATATTGCTATTCAAAACATTTAATTCTGAACTTTCACTGTAAAATAAATTTTAGAACATTGCACATACATCTGATTCTTTCTTAAAAATAATCACAAAAAGAAATATCTCTGATTCATTCAACTCCATTATCATGACATTGAATTGGCTACCTAGCTTTTACTACCATGGAAATGACCACAATGATTGTTTTATGTCCATGAGTGAGGTTATCCATAACAAGTGGAATTACTGGACATATTTCTACCTACATTTATCTTATCCATGTTGAAAAAACCTCTATAAGAGAATATACCCATGTAAAGTCCTACCAAAATTGCTTCCTACATCATTTTTAGCACTATTTTTTAAAGCACACACTTATTGAAATACTGCTTTACTTACCTGATAAGTGGAAAAGATACCTATTTGAAATTTACAATGGAGTGTGTTTCACTGTGAATGAGATTTAGCATATTTTCATATGCTTATTTTTAATAAGAAAGCCCTCATTTGTAATACTTTTTCCCATTATATATTCTGTTGCATTTTTTTTAAAATGGCTGAAGTCATTTATCTTTGAGTAAATTATCCTTTTGTATAGTGTATATGTTGTAAATGTATTTTGTAATTTTACCATTTATCTTACACTTTTAACTATGCTATTATTTGGAGAATATGTGATGAGGTACTTAATAGAATTTTTCCACTGATTGATATAGATGAGTAAATATTAATTCCTTTTATATTTTATTTTTTTTACTGAAGGCAGGTGGAATGAGTCATTTAAGAATATTGATTCCAAGAACACTACTGTAAATTTATTGTCTCTGACTTGGAGCTTCCTGAGGTCATATCCTAAATCCCTTGTGTTAAACATCTGGGTGAAACTGAAAAGGTATTCTATTTTAAGATAAATGTGCTTATATGATTTATCCATCATTTTAGTCTCAACATCTGTTTGTGTCTTAAGAAGATATATTGAAAACTATGAAAAATTATGAATAACTGGAAGATTTTTACTTTTAACTATGCAGTATAACTTTAAAAAATACATTTTAATAACATTTTAATAACATTTTAACAACATTTTAATAACATTTTAATAACATACATTTTAATAACAGAAACTAAATTTAGAAGAATAACCACTGGAAATTCTTAAGACGTAAAATGGAAGGAAATAAAGGTAGTGAAGGCAACAAATGAAAATAAGTATCATGATTAATACAACTGAGTTTGAGTGTGTGGCCACACTAAGATTTAGTAAAACCATACAAGAAATATTTTGACAATTATTCCTTGAATCTGTTATATTTTATAACTTGACTACATTACTCAATAAACGTGAAATCATATTTAGGTAAATCATGCATAGGTGTTTTCTACATTTGCCAAGAACCAAAGGTTCTTGCTAAAAATTAAATAAGACTTTCACTTCAAGATATAATTCATAATAAATCTCCTAAATTAATGTTTATTATGCCCCTGCCAGGGACCAGCCTCGGCAAAATGTCGTGTCAGGGGTTCCTGAAAGGATGAGACAGCCTTGGCGAAAACGAAAGGACTGAAACTTAAGGGCTGAGGGGAAGGGAATGAGGAGACACCGACACCTGGTGAGGTGTTAGTATCTTTTGCCGGGAGGCTCAGCAGGTTCTTTATTTATACATTTTTTGTAAGCAGTGAGATTACATTATTATGTGCATAGAAACAAAGCAGAAACAATCAGTGTATCTCTTTTTCTATGGGCTTTTGTCCACTACATGCTTTCAGTAAGAAGGCAACCTTCAAGGTTAATAAAAAACTAAGTCTTATACTAAAACTCATTGTTTTTGCAAAACAATAACCTAAGATAGTAGATAGCCGCCAGTATGTCCCTATCAACAAAAGCCCAAGCAAGGAAAGACTCCTCTTATTCGCATGGCCTTCAGCTGGGGACCAGCTGCTACTCGGCTATCAGAACTTTTTCTATCTAGAAACTCCTTAACTCAAATAGCTTTATTTAAAAACTTTCTCAAGAAACTTCAAGGGAAAGCAAAAGAAGGACCTACTATAATTATTGTATTGTAATGCTTGTCAGGCATGTTCAATAAATTGTCTTCCGTCGTCAAGTGGGCCAAATTGTTTAATAATTAGTTTCTAACAGATAATTTTCCATGCCGTTTATTTGCAGTATACTGATGCATATAATATAGTGCCTAATATACTTTTTGTGGGAAATTTTTTTTTCTTTTTATGACCAAGAACAAAAAGTGAAAGGATGTTAAATCTTCAGCCCCACAGTGTGAGGCACAAGGAATCTTCGGCCCCATGGTGTGAGGCCCTTTTACTTTGCTGCTTGCCAGTGTCTTATCTGGCTGGGGCAACAAGGCCTCCTGCAGCATGCCCCCAACAGTCAGTCAATTGCTCAAAATCTTTAATTTGGTGTTTTCATAAGACATCAGATATATAGACTGTGCAAATATTATGATTTCATTTTTTTATTTTTTTAATAAATTTATTTTTATATTCCCCATACAATTGTAATCCCCTTATTTTGACCCCAATCCCTCCCCTCCCACCCCCTACCCCCCATAGAGTGTCTCTGGTTCATAGTTTTTTGTTGATTTTGATTTTCACTTTCTTATAGTTATTCATTTTCCTGGTCCCTTATTTAAGTTTTCTAGATTCCTGCTATGAGTGAGACCATCCGGTATTTTTCTTTTTCTTTCTGGCTTATTTTGCTAAGCATGATCCCTTCCAGCGCCATCCATGTTGCTGCAAAGTGCATGTGTTTATCTTTTTTGGATGCTGAGTAATATTCCATGGTGTATATGTACCACATCTTCTTGATCCAGTCATCTATTTTTGGGCATTTGGGTTGTTTCCAAATCTTAGCTATTGTAAATAGTGCTGCTATAAACATAGGTGTGCAGGTGCTCTTTGGAATTGATGTTTCTGTGTCCTTTGGGTAAATACCTAGGAGTGTAATTGCTGGATCATATGGAAGCTCTATGTTTAGTAGGTCCAGAAATCTCCAAACAGCTCTCCATAGTGGTTGGACCAGTTTGCACTCCCACCAGCAGTGCAGGAGAGTTCCTTTTTCTCCACATCCTCACCAGTATTTGTTGTTGCTAGTTTTTTTTAATATGTGCCATTCTCACTGGTGTAAGATGGTATCTCATGGTAGATTTGATTTGCATTTCCCTGATTACAAGTGATGTTGAACATTTTATTTAGTTATTTATACAAGCACTGGGTACAGTCAGAAGTGTGGGAGGGTGAGAGAATTCACCAGAGCCAGAGCAGGGAAAAGAACAGGCAGAGTGATGAAGTACACTGCTGAGGGGAGCAGAGGGTAGCAGGAGAGATATGTGCTCCATGTGGGACCCTCCTCCAGTGGCCGGGGAGCAGCCGGGGATCGAACCAGCACTGCAGAGGCTGTGGGGAGCTTTGCAACTCAGTGCTCAAACACTGCACCACCAGGAAGGCCCTGATTTCATTTTTTAAGAAAACACACTTTATGTGCCCATTGGTAGTGGCATTTACATAATCAACTATATATCCATAACTTCCAAATGTGGACTTTATTTCATAAACTTTTCCTTTACAGATAGACTATTTCTCTGCATCACAAGAAACAATGCAGCCAAATAATAATGTCACTGAGTTCATACTGTTAGGATTGACACAAGACCCTGTGAGGCAGAAAATGGTAATTGCTGTCATCTTCATTTTCTATCTTGGAACTGTGGTCGGGAATTTGTTGATTGTTGTGACCATCAAGTGCAGCCGGACACTCGGGAGCCCCATGTACTTCTTCTTATTCTATTTGTCCCTTGCTGATTCCTGCTTTTCAACATCCACAGCCCCAAGGCTCGTTGTGGATGCTCTCTCATCCAAAAAGATCATATCTTATAATGAGTGCATGACTCAAGTCTTTGCAATACATTTGTTTGGTGCCATGGAGATCTTTGTTCTCATCCTCATGGCAGTTGATCGCTATGTGGCCATCTGTAAACCCTTGCGCTACCCAACCATCATGAGGAGACAGGTCTGCATCATCCTGATTATTTTTGCCTGGATAGGGTCGTTTATACATTCTATAGCTCAGATCTTTCTGTCCTTGAGATTGCCATTTTGTGGACCCAATTTAATTGATCATTATTGCTGTGATCTGCAGCCCTTGCTGAAACTTGCATGCATGGACACTTTTGTGATTAACCTGCTGCTGGTGTCTAATAGTGGGACTATTTGCACATGCAGTTTTGTGATTCTGATGATCTCTTACTTTGTTATCTTGCATTCACTGAGGAACCACAGCACTGAGGGCAGGAAAAAAGCTCTCTCCACTTGCACTTCCCACATCACTGTAGTAATCCTAACTTTTGTCCCTTGTATATTCATATATACACGCCCTCCAACCACATTCCCCATGGACAAGATGGTGACAGTATTCTATACCATTGGAACACCCTTTCTCAACCCACTCATCTACACACTCCGGAATGCAGAAATGAAAAGTGCCATGATAAAATTATGGCATCTCAAAATTTTATCAGAAAGCCAATAATGAAATGAGGACTTGTTGATTAATTATTGAATCATGGTTCAACAGACTCACTAAGATATCTAATTTGAGAGTGTATAGTGGAATATCTAACAAACTGCATGGTAGTTTTGCCTCCTTCTGTCATGTATATCATCCATTCCTATTATTTGACAGTTATATTTACAAGTCAGAACAAGGGCTAGTTGGTGATAATATTTGAATGCATGAATAGAATGTAAAGGAAGATGAATAAGCTCAATAATGTGTAGAGCAACAATGGCATAAAAATAATGGATTTTTCCTATCATTATTACTCAATTCAAAATTTGAAGACTGGAAATTGTACATTTCATGGAAAAAAAATATTTTGTTGAATTCCTGCTTAAAATAAGATTTAAAATATATTTGAAGAACAAATTCTCAGTTAATGATCATAGAGTAATTGTGATAGTCTATGCTCTCAGCAAGATTTGTTTTTAACGATTTATTTTTATTTATGCATACAAGAACTGGGGTATAGGCCAGAGGTGCGAGGGGTGAGACGATTCACCAGAGACAGAATGGGGAGGAGAAGAGATGGATCTACTGAAATACACTGCTGAGGGGAGCAAAGGATCAGACAAGAGAGGTCTGTTATGCCATGTGGGTAAACTCCCTGGCCAGGGATCAAACACATGCAGCAGTGGATGGTGATAGCTTCATACCCTTGACTTTAACCCCTGAGCCACCAGGGAGGCCCCTCAGCAAGTTTTTAATCATCTTGTGAATGTGTACCATTTATGTTTCATTTCTCTGTTAGTTTACCTTTTGCTAAAATCTCTTCAATAAAATCACTTATTAAAATATGTCAGTCCATCTACTCACAAACAATTTCACAATAAATACACCTCATTCATGTCTTCTGTACTTCTCGATGTAGCATCCAAAATTTTGGCACCCAAGAAATGTATCAGTCATATTGATCATTGTTTTGCCTCAGTGATAAAAGAACCAGGATATAGGATCTATTGAGAAATCCCAGGAGGTGGGGGGCAGATTATGAAAACCCACTGTTTAAAATGATAAGATTATGGAAACTCTGGATCCTATAAAAGTATATCTGAGGGACATGGAGCAAAGACCTGAAAAGTGAAAAAAAGACTCCCGAGGTAAACACATCAAAAATGCAACACGTGGAGAAAAAGGAACTCTCCTGCATTGTTGGTGGGAGAGCAAACTGGTCCAACCACTATAGAGAGCTGTGTGGAGATTTCTGGACCTACTAAACATAGAGCTTCCATATGATCCAGCAATTCCACTCCTAGGTATTTACCCAGAGGACACAGAAACATCAATTCCAAAGAACACCTGCACACCCATGTTTATAGCAGCACTGTTTACAATAGCTAAGCTTTGGAAACAGCCCAAATGCCCAAAAATAGATGACTGGATCAAGAAGATGTGGTACATATACACCATGGAATATTACTCAGCATTCAAAAAAGATAAACACATGCAATTTGCAGCAACATGGATGGCACTGGAAGGGATCATGCTCAGCGAAATAAGCCAGAAAGAAAAAGGAAAAATACCGGATGGTCTCACTCATAGCAGGAATCTAGAAAACTTAAATAAGGGACCAGGAAAATGAATAACTATAAGAAAGAAAATATCAAAATCAACAAATAACTATGAACAAGAGACACCCTATGGGGGGGTGGGGGGTGGGGAAAGGAGGGCTTGGGGTAAAAATAAGGGGGTGGTAATTGTATGGGGAATATAAAAATAAAATTTAAATTAAAAAAAATAAAATAAAATAAATGCAACCCAAAGCATTAAAAGAAATCAGCAGAAGGAATAAGTATCAGTTGGGCCAGCTGCATTCTCAGGAAGGTAAAACATTTCAAAAACCAAGAGTTGAAAAAGAGGATGCAGGAACCCTTATCAATTCAATATGGTTATGACGATGACTATTCTACTAGTTCAGTGACAATTTATTAAACCACCACAGAGTGTTAGAAAGCTTGCTTAACATTGGCCTGGTAAAAGCCTAAATAACAAGATATGAAACTGGGGAGACATTAATAGGGATGATCAGGAAGGCTTTCCTAGTCCTGTTAAAACTCAATGCTGAAGGGCCTCCTTGGTGGTACAAGGGGTTAAGACACAATCTATGAAGCTGTCCACAGCCACTGCAGCGCAAGTTCGATCCCTGGCCAGGGAGCTACCCACACGGCACAGCAGTCTCACCTGCTGCTCCCCTCAGCAGTGTATTTCAGTCAATCTGCCTGTTCTGTTCCCCACTCTGTTTCTGGTGAATCCTCTCACCCCCCACACCTCTGACCTGTACCCCAGTTCTTATGCATAAATAAATAAATCTTTTAAAAAACTCAATGCTGAGTATTTGGGGGATAAAAATTAAAACCTCTTTTTTTTTTTTTTTTTTTTTTTTGCTAGTGAGTGAGGCAATGTGACTTGGTTTCAGAATGATGACTATAGCTACAGTATGGAAACTGACTTGACTGGAAAATACTGAAAGCAGGAGAGTCTTGCAAGGCCATTATAATTAGGGTATTAAAGGATGGAGGATAGTGAGTCTCCTACTGGAGCCTATGAGATGGAGAGTGAGATGGACGCTGTGTGTGCTGCTCACTCAGATCACACCCTTTATCAGGCATTATTTGAATTGAAGCCCAGAAATATGCTCACACTTAATGGACAGTTAACTTATACAATAGTAGCCAAGAATATACAATGAAGAAATGAAAGTCTTCTCAACAAATAGTTCTGGAAAACCTTAATGGCCACATGGACATGATGAAACTAGACCTCTATCTCACACCACACACACAAAAGTGAATTAAGTTAGATTGAAGGCTGGATTGTTAGACATGAAACCTTAAAATATATAAAAGAATAAATAGTCAAAACACTTTATAACATTGGCTTTAGGGATAGCTTTTGGGACTTGACACCAATGTCAAGGGGAAAAGAGCAAAATTAAGCAAACGGGTCTATATCAACCTAAAATCTTTACATAGTAAAAGAAACTGTCATTAAAATGAAAAGTTATGCTACTGATGGAGTAAAATATTGCACATTTTAAATAGAGGAATTAGCAATTTTTCTTAATCATTGTTTAATAAGACAAATTGAAGATTAACTTTGATCACATCTGTCTCATGTTTCTTAATTAGAGGGGACGGAACACTTTAGGAAATGACCTTCCCCAGACTCCTTAGTTTGCATCATCCATCTTTAAATACTCCTCCAGGGAAGGCACAAGAAAAGCATTTCCCAGTCACAGTCCTATCTGAGAAGTATATCCAGTCAACATCCTGTGTGGGAGTGGATTTCAGAAAGTGTGTGAGGAATCTGGGACCATCTTAGCCTGACTGTCGGCATGCAGATGAGCGCCTAAGCCTTGATGTGAAGTCAAAGAGATCCTGGCTACAGATACTTTAGACAGAGCATTCAAAACTCTTTATTGAATTTTCATTTGAATAAAGGGTGTTCAAATGATCATTGGAAGAAAAATGGTAAACTGATATCCTATCCTCTTTATAAGTTGCTACAAAAGGTGTTTAACTGCATTTCATACTTAGAGAATATTGATATGATCAATGCCAGAGTTCTCTTCTAATTCCAAAAAGAAGATATTTGTGCAAGGACAGAAAGTTTAAGGATTTTTCTAGAGGTGCTACATTTTAAACTGGGAAGATGGAATAAAAGGAATGTACAGCTGTTTCTGGTAGAAATGGCCACTACTAGGTAAGGTCTATTGATAGACTAGGGTGTGAGAGATGAGCAAATAGAAATAACATCTGTTTGAGGATTATAGGAAATGTTCTGTGGACATGATGATCTTTGATGATTTTGACATAGTTGGATGCAGGCTTCCATCAATTTTAATTGAATGCAGAATAGTGCCAAATGCTATTGAATTATGTCTATGAGAATTTATTAAATTATTTCATTCACCCAATACTTTTTATTAAACATGTACTAGATGCTTTAATTCAGCAGTGAACAGACAAAAATTACCTTCTTTATATTTCTTCATTCTGATACATATATCATTCATTTGTTATACATAAAATGTGTATTTAATGTTTATTATATGTTGTATACAATAAAATTTGGTTTATATATTAGAATATTAGAATAATAGCTGTAGGAATGCCATATATTTTATATACAATACATATTATCTATAGTTCATACAATACACACATATACCTACATATATACTTAATTTTTAGATCTCATAATTCTGTTTTTACTTCTGTTTGTTGAATTGTTGGCAAAGTGCATAGTTGGAAAAATTGTAACTCTACAGAGGACACACAAGTAATGGCAATTCAGGGGGTATGACATCGTGAAGAGCACTGAATTTCTGAACTGCCCCAATACCTGCCTCATCATCCCACTCAAACTCCTAGACCTTAAAGCTGCCCCAAGAATCTTACTGTCCTTCCAGTCTACAGCAGAAGATAGTTATACTCAGTCAGTTATGTATCAGTAACAGCCCATCTCCTTAGATAATTTTAAAATTTTATTTTAATGCAGCATCATTGTGACAAATGATATATGTAATATGTCACATTCAAGTATAATACCAAGGAAATATTTTGGAAGGTGAGTCATTCTCTCATTCTGACACCAAAATGCAGATTCCCACCTGCCCCACAAATAATACGCTATTGTGCACTCCCCTAAATACAGGTAATTTGTAGAAGAATGTGTGTGTGTGTGTGTGTGTTAGTCTGCTGTCAATGAGATATTACCATTCAGTTCTGATCTCTCAATTTACAACATCACTGAGAAGCCTTTGCATGTATCACTGCTTAGTTTGGGCTAATTCATGAATTTTCACCCTTGATTCACTCAGCTCCCTTCTGAAGGGCACTGAAGTTATTTTCTATCTTTTGCTACCATAGAAAGGGCTGCAATGACTGATCTTTGTGAGTGAGATTATCTGCACCAAATGGAATCACGGGACCAATGTCTATGTGCATTTGTAATATCATCAATATCAAAAATTACTCCTTAAGAGATTGTGCTCACTGAACACATACCAAAATGTGTAGGATTATTGTCCACATAATTTCAGCACTGTTTGTTAAAATGCCTTCCTCAAAAAAAAATCAATCTGTTAATTTTATAGGTGAAAATATATCTAATTTTCATCTAATTTTGAATTTCTATTAAATGAGCATCTTTGACACAATTATTTTTAATAAGATTTCTTTTGAAGTCAGATTTTTTATCCATTATGCATTTGAGCTGTGTTTTTCACATTCTTTATTTTATTTTTTTAAACTTCCTGAGCTATGTTTTAAAAGATTGAGCTCTAAAATATATATTCACTTTTGAGAAAATATGCTTTTGACTGTCACAGAGTTTGTCAATCTATTTACCGGTTTGCAACTATTATGCTTTTAACTGTGCTATGATTTGGAGAATATTTGTGTTGAGGCACAAAACCAATTTGTCTACTGTTTGGTATGTATGATTAAATATTAATCCCTTTCTATTTTTATCTTCTCTTACTTCAGTTAGGGAATAGCACATTCAGGATAGATCCCAGGAATTCATTAAATTGTTTGGCTAGGAGTTGGAGTTTATAGAGGTCGTTTTCTAAATTCCTGGTGCTTTAAATAAAAAAAAAAAGTTAAAAGAAGAGTTTCTAATGGCAAATTTTCTCACTATTTTATCCTTCATGTTAGTCTCAGTATATTTTCTCTTAATAAATAATGTTGACTCAAAAAAAAAAGGATTAAGTGGGAGAATTTCACTTTGGACAACAGTATTTAGCTTAAAAAGTACAAAGTTTAATGATAGAAGCTGAATTTAGATTTGTAAAAAACTGAAAAAGTTTCATCAGTAAAGTAAAATGAAACTTAGTCAAAGTGTCATAACAAGTATCACAAACCTCTGAAGTCTCATGAGTGACTGGATCACCTGAAACATACATAATAATCAATATAATGTCAAATGAAATGTTTGTTTTGTCTCATACATGTGTATACATTTAGTTTTTATTAAGTAAGATATTAATTCAACATTTTCAATTAATATTCAGTAATTCAATGATTTCAACAATTATTCCTTGACGGTTCAGAATATCTCTGCTCAAAGATATTTAATGCTACCAAAAGCAAGCATTTTGACCTCCAAATATAAAACTCTTTTCACACTCTTCTTTTTTTGCAGATTAATATCTAACCTGTGTTTTCTCATTGTCAACTGAAAGAATGCAGCCAAATAACAGCGTAACTGAGTTCATACTGTTAGGATTGACTCAAGATCCTAAGAAACAGAAAATGGTAATTGCTGTCATCTTCATTTTCTATCTGGGAACTGTGGTCGGGAATTCACTCATTACTGTGACTATCAGATGCAGCCGGACACTCAGGAGCCCCATGTACTTCTTCTTATTTTATTTGTCCCTTGCTGATTCCTGCTTTTCAACATCCACAGCCCCAAGACTCATTGCGGATGCTTTTTCAACCAAAAAAACCATATCTTACAATGAGTGCCTGACTCAAGTCTTTGCACTACATTTATTTGGCGCCATGGAGATCTTTGTCCTCGTCCTCATGGCGGTTGATCGCTATGTGGCCATTTGTAAGCCCTTGCGGTACCCAACCATCATGAGCCAGCAGGTCTGCTTCAATTTGGTTGTTTTTGCCTGGGTGGGGTCTTGCGTACATTCTATCGCTCAGATCATTCTGGCCTTGAGAATGCCTTTCTGTGGACCCAATTTGATTGATCATTATTGCTGTGATCTGCAGCCCTTGCTGAAACTTGCATGCATGGACACTTATGTGTTCAATCTGCTGTTCGTCTCTAACAGTGGGGTTATTTGTACATGCAGCTTTGCGGTTCTGATGATATCGTATGTTTTTATCTTGCATTCACTGAGGAACCACAGTGCAGAAAGCAGGAAAAAAGCTCTCTCCACCTGCACATCCCACATCATTGTAGTAATATTATTCTTTGGTCCTTGTATATTCATATATACACGTCCCCCAACCACTTTCCCTATGGACAAGATGGTGGCAGTGTTTTATACAATTGGAACACCCTTTCTCAACCCACTCATTTACACTCTGAGAAATGCAGAAGTGAAAAATGCCATGAGAAAATTATGGCATATCAAAATTACATCAGAATGACAAAGATTAATTAAGAGCCTTGGTTGATTACTTACTGCATCATAAATCTCTGCTAATAGCAAATATGAGTATAATTTCTGACTCCCCCATGCAATCTAGTGTCAAGCACTTGCTTTTCTTAAAGATTTCTGGGGTTCATCCCTTAGGTCAGTCATTTTCTAACATTTTCTGTCTTTTTTTTTCTTTTGCTGAGAACTTAAATCTGACATTGTTGATGGTGAAATATACTTCACAACAATAAGGACGTTTATACAATCACAAATTTTCATCTGAGCATCCTAAATAAAGGATTACACCTCTCTCTCAAGTGTAATTCCAGCTACAGCACATTGCAAATAAGTACCTTGTTTTCTCTTGAGTTCTTAAGCAAAGGAACTAATGTGTGTATCGAGAAGTTCATTCCATTATATATTTTTGATTTTTGATTTTTGAGAAGATCAAAATATTTAAAGTATAATAATTTGTTCTAAAATATTTTTTATTATTTCCTTTGGTTATTAGTATAACTGAGACATTACATATAGGATTTTTAGATGTAGTATTAGGATTTGCAGATGTGGTTTTTCTTCTGTATTTGGTGATGGGGTGACAGTAACAGAATTCTATAATATTAGAAGGTAAGAAAGTAAAAAAATGTATGTTGTCAAGAACAAATAAATTATTAAAATACATTAGAGATACACTATATTTTCTGTGATCAAAGTATAGAAAAATAGAACCAGGTTTTAAAAATTTACATGAAATTATTTCATTTGAAATTTTGTCAGTGAAAGTTTGAAAAGTATCATAGACTCTGAGATACTACTCACATACTTGTTCATAGAATTACAGAGGACCCACAACTATAGCAAGTTGTCACTTATTTTCTGTATCTGTACTTTTTTTTAAAAAAAAAAGGGTAGTATAGATTCACAAGTTAGAAATTTCAATCAATTTTGGTGCTCAGAGTGGACAGAGAAGATTAACAGCTGTACCTGGGATATGCATGCAAGGAGTTATAGCATTACATTTTAATATTACTGTTTGTTTATATTAAAGTATACCACATTTTTAGCAATTGCAAGATTCTATTTTATTTTAATGTTGTGTTCCTCGTTATTGAAAACCTTACCAATCACTATGTCCACCTCTTGTCAAAGATTACCTTAAAATAAATTCAGTAAATACTATGAGATTTTAATATTCTCACTTCTTTTTTTGTTTTCTGTGTCTTTATGATCATCAAGCTCTACTCTGCTGTTACAAACTTGTCATTCCATGTATAAGGAAGGTCATATAATACAACATGGAAAAATGATTAAACATAAACTAATCTACTTCTCTGTAATACTACCACACATAAACACAAACATTATTAATGTATTTATGTTGATATGATATTGATGAAAAATTGAAGGCAGAAGATATATAAGAGAAGAAATAAGATAAAATTTAACATAAAAATCAAGGATAGAAAATAGAATTATAAGAAATTATATAGGAAAAGAATAAACATGAAGCTTTATGTGGTTCCAAAACACAGTCAAATTAAAACTGTGGAAATTAAATAAAAGCTTTAAAATTTCAAGAATAATTTATCTATCAATGAATAATTTTGAATTAATCACCCACCCTCAAAAGGAATTCACCTAGAATGGAAACTGAATTATGATTATTATTTTATTTTGAGAATAAGTAGTAGCTGCTGTGTCCCTTGGTCTTGTCATTATTACACTTGTGTCTCACAAAAAAACTGCAAAGTTAGGTGTTCCTATTGAAAACTTACAGATAAGAAACCCAAAGATCATAGAAATAAACAAATTCCTCAGGTTGTTTGTTATGGATTTGAAGTTCTCTGTCTCCAAGTCATGTGTCACCTACATTGTGACTTATTTCCATCATGTTTCTAAAGGGCTAAAACAGAGGCACCATTAACAAGTTGATGCAATGACCATAAACTCAAAGTATGTGGTAGAATATAATAATTATTCATATGACCTCTGGGATAAAACTGCATGAAATTAGCATTAATAAAATTGCCCTCTTACCCAAAGCAATGTAAAAAAAAATTAAATCCTTGAAATTTTCGATTGTATTCTTCAAAGAAATAAACATTGCTTAGATTTTATGGAAGCACAAAAGCCCCCAATAGTCAAAGAAATCCTGACAAGAAGAGAAGGGAGGTATCACACTCCCAGATCTCAAATCATATTACAAAGCTATAGTAATCAAATCTGTATAGTATCTGAATAAAGAGAGACACACAACTAAATGGAATAGAATCGACAAATGAGACTACATCAAACTAAAAAGCTTCTGCGTAATGAAAATAACTATCATTTTAAAGAAAACACACCCTACTGCTGAATGGAAGCAAATATTTTCATGTCATAAATTGTACAAGAGAATGGTATACAAGTTCTACAGACCTCATAAATCTCAACAAGAAAATAAATAACTCAATCAAAAATTAGGCAGAAGAGCTCAATAGACACTTCTTCGAAGAAGACAAATAGATGGTTAATAACCATGGGAAAAAGCTCACCATCATGTATCATCAGGGAAAGGCAAATCAAAACCACAAATCAAACTGACTCACACCAGTGAAAATGACCCATACCAAAAATGATCAGAAACTACAAGTGTTAGAATGGATATGAGAAAAGGGAATTCTTGTACACCATTGGTTAGGAACATAGACTGTTCCAACCCCTAAATAAAACAGAATGGGGGCCTCCCCTAGTGGTGCAGCAGCTGAGCGCCGGGCTGCGAAGCTGCCTGCAGCCTCTGTAGCGCCGATCGATCCCAGGCCACCGGCAAGGGTCCCACATAGCGCGCAGACATCTCCTGCTGCACCAGCTGCTCCCCTCAGCAGTGTATTTCGTCTGTCTGCCTGTTTTGTTCCCCGCTCTGGCTCTGGTGAATTCTCGCACCCTCCTGTGCTTCTAACTGTACCCAGTGCTTGTCTAAATAAAAAAAAAAAAGAAAGAAAGAAAGAAAAAAGAAAACAGAATGGAAGTTTCTCAGAATATTGGGTTGTCATGATGCATTTTTGCTTGAAAAACATAGAAAAAAATGCATCGTGACTTTGCCAACAACCCAATGTTAACAATAGGTTTTCCAGGTCCTCCCTGGTGGTGCAGGCAGTTGAGCGCAGCCCTGTGAAGCTGTCTGCAGCCTCTGCGATGCCGGTTCGATCTCCGCTGGCCTCAGAGCTGACCCACATGGCGAGCAGACCTCTCCAATCTTGCCTGATGCTCCCCTCAGCAGTGTATTTCGTCAGTCTGCCTGTTCTGTTCCCCGCTCTGTCTCTGGTAAATCCTCTCACCCTCGCAAATATCTGGTCTATACCCCGGTTCTTGTATAAATAAAATAAATCTTTAAAAAAAAAAGTAGGTTTGCCATATGATCTAGCAATTCCAATTTTAAGTGTCTACCCCCAATACTGAAGATATATGTGCAATCCTATATTCACTGTGGCACTATTTTCAATAAAATCATGGAAACAACCTATGTGCCCAAGGACAGATGAGCAGATAAAGTAGATTTGGGGAGTGTGTGTGTGTGTGTGTGTGTGTGTATATAATAAAATATATATAGATTTGGTATATCCAAATCTACTTTATCTGCTCATCTGTCCTTGAGCACACAGGTTGTTTCATGATTTTATATATATATATATATGTATATATATGTATATATATACATATATTGTATACACACATACACAATGACTACTTCTTATGTGTAAAAAAAAGATGAAATCTTGCCATTTGCAACAACATAGAACTGAAGGGCATTAAGTGAAATAAATCAGAAGAATGGCAAATACTGGGTGATTTCACTTATATGTGAAATATAAAGAAACAAAACAAAGTAACAGACAAAACTAATACAAATCCTAGACATAAAGAATTGAAGCTACTACAGGGTGGAGTAGGTCATGGGAAGGAAGAGGATGTCAATGCACTATGGTGAAGGATTTTGTGTTTTGAGTGCACTGTGGTAGATGTAACTATAACTCTGGGGGCATATACAGTATTGTTAACCAGCTTTATCGCAATACAAATCATTACGATTTAAAAAAACAAGGTCAGTCTCCTAGTCAGTACATAGAGAAGTTTTGATTTCAAAATAAAAAGTATACTCTGTTCCTCTATATCTTGTTTGGGGATTCGTATTCATATTCACATTCATATTCACATTCATATTCACATTCATATTCACATATATTTAAATTATTGTTGATAAAGAATAATCTATTATCACTATTTTGCTTTTTTTCCCTATCTGCCTTGCATATAATTGTTAATCCCAAAGCTCTTCTGTTTTTCCTTTGTGGTTTTTTGCAGTGATATTCTTCTTTTCTTTATATTTTTTTCATTTTTTAAATAACCCATGCTTGTTATTATGTGTGGTTGCAATGTGATTTCCATAAAATTTTTGTGTTATGATGGACTGTTTTATGGATAACAGCTTAATGTCAATCACATTAATACTTTCATTTCTCCTGTCACACACTTTCAGTTGTTGAAGCCATTATTTATAATTATGTATCCTGTCTCCATTAAACAACTTTTGTAGTTCTATTCTTTAAATGTTTCTTTCAACATTAACACAAAAGTTGAGATATGTCCATGCCACCATTAAAGTCTACACTTTGTGTATATGCAACTATATAAAATAAGTATGTTACTTCCATATATGTTCATGTTATTGCTTAATATTCTTCAGTTACAACCTGAAAAAGTACCTTTGGCATTTGTTGTCTTGTAGATCTGGTGGTGATGGACCCACCCAGCTTTTATTTGTGTGCAAATGTCTTCATATCCTCTGTATTTGAAAAAACACTTTTTCTGAGTATTGAATTCATTGTTGTCATTTTTTTTTTCATTCATCACATTGAATATATCTGCCCACATCCTTCTGTTTTGGAACGTTTCTACTGAGAAATGTGAGAAAAGACAAATTATGGCTCTAGCTGTGGGGGGCGGATTTTTTCCCAGGTAACCCACTTCCTTTTTAAAAAGTGACACTATTTTTATGCTTCTGTTCTTTACCAGCATCTTTACTGTTCATTTCTTTAATTCTTCTTTTTTTCCCCTGTAACAGTGGTCAGCCTGAAACACCTAGCAACTCCAAATCCTTGTCTATATGTAATTAATGAGTGTGAAGAAGATTGACATGCTATTATCACAGGCTAAGTAATAAGTGAAAAATCAAGTTTATTGCCTATGAGGTATTTCTGACTAGCAAACTAAGGAAAACTTCAGGGAATAATAATCTCTAGGATATGAGTAACTTGCATCATTATTTCTGAAGATATTCCCCCTGGAATGCAAGCATAAACATTTTTTCCCGTTTTCTGTGAGAAGTCTACTGTCAGAAAAGTATGGGCAAACTTGACTCTAATCAGAGAGTCCTTTAACAGGTAAGAGACAAATTACCACTATCTTTTCTCTCAGAGTGATTATCTTTACAAAATAATCTGACATATTTTTAATGCATGTTAAATAAACTGTTCCCACACACTCTGAGAAAGGAACATAATAAAAAAAAAATCATTATTTAAAAAAAATACTCAATATAGGAAATAAGTAGAATTATCATAAGTATTAAGAAAAAAATGATCATTTGAGCTCAACAAATCCTTGATGAACACCAGGTATGCGCCAATTCATCACAGCATAAAGGCAGCAGGAGAATGCATTCCATGGGTTAAAGCTTATTATAGTTTCTAGATATGAGAGAGTTTAGGAAAAGATTAATAAATGAATTTGATGGAAGTTAGTAAAAGATAGTCCAGGTAAGAAATTATAGAAAATGTTAATAATATAGTTTCTACACAGCTTTTGAAGAAAGTCACCTTTTCTATCTTCCAGAGATAAATTTGAGTAGAATTTTAGATGAGGGTAAAGCATGTTTCTGAAATATTGCAAAATTATAATTTGCTGATATGTTAATTTAAAAGAGGAAAAATGCTGTTTAGATAAAGTTCAGAGAAAATATGATGAGGTGACTAAAATCTGGAAGATAGCATACTGTATATCTAGTAAAGGATTTCCTCAAAATATTTTGTATTAATAGTCTTCTCTTTCTTCCAACTTAATGTCCCTGCCCAACATTCATTCACATGTGATTATTATCCACCCTTGTTCCTTTACAAGGTCTCTGCTCTTTTTAGTAATATTTGGAAAGATGAATAAATAGATAATAATCTCATGTCATTGGGGCAATCAGATGAAGAGACCATAGTTAATGTGTATTACATTTTATGGTGAATTTTTGGTTCTTAGGTACAGCTGCATTTCTAGGGTATCTGTTGAACCAATAAGGAGGAATCATAATTCAGTTACCTAGAGTGAGTTCTTCAAGAGGGTAGATATTATTAATCCTTTTGTATAGATTTTAAGTATAAAAGATCTTGAAAAAAAACAATTGGCATTCCCACAGAGAATGGTAAATTCTGTGTAGAAATAGAATGTGTATTCTCCCAAAGATCAAAGTCTACAATAACTTAATGGGGGTTTAATGACAGTATTTAAGGCATCAGTGCAGCTCACTCTGGTCTCTGCTATATAACATTAGAAGTGCAGGAGATAACAAACACTCTGCCTCCCACTGTCATCTATTTGACACTTTTTTCTAGACTGCTTTTTCTTCTGAACAATTGTCACTGTCCCCACACCAACAATTTTCTCATTTGACATGGCTATTCTGCCCTTGACTTACCTGTTTAATGAGTTAGAGGGAGCACAATGAATGGTCTTTGTTACTGATACAGTTTTGTCTCCAGATATTGGTGTCTATTTTTGTGTCTGATTCCTTTAAAGAACCTGATGAAAGATGTTAACTTTCCTTTAGAAAAAAAATAGGCATATGGTTATATACCAATTGTACCACAAATATGAATCAATATTATGAGAATATGAAAAATGTAAAGTCTTTTTTTGCACCCTGAGTATCTAGGTTCAGGATTATGGATTATGATTCAGGATTCAGTATTCAGATTCAGGATTATGTGTGTAAGACATTCAGCCTCCGTCATGTCATATGGTGGCCTTCAGGGAGCAACACTGTCCACTCCAGGCTTTATAGTTATTCAAAACTTAAATTTATCTTACTTTTATCTTCAATTTCTGACTTTATAAATTGAGATTGATTGATTTCTTTATTAATTTCCTTATTTGTCTTTCTACCATGCAGAATAGCTAGAAACTCTAGTAAATTCATGTTGTGAATGCCTTTTGTAATCAGAATAGTACAACAAAAATAGATAATGTCATGTCATAAGGAGTAGTAGAGAATTTTCAGTGTAAAATATCTTACTGACCACCTGCAATATATAAAGCATTGAGTTGGAACTGTGACAAATAACATCTTGAGAACACATTGATTTGAATATTCCAGTTCTGTGAAGGAACTTAAAATTAGCATGTTCATTTTTATGCTATAAGCACTCATGTCCAGTAGTATTAGAATATTGTAAGTAAGCTTTTAGAGAGTTCCTTCTCACAATCAGAGAAGATCATCTACAGGATGATTTTCCACAGTTCAGTCCTAAGTTCACAGAGGAGGAGGCACTAGGAATGTAGGGTTTCCAGGAGGAAAGGAGAGGGCAAGATGACAATCATATGCCTGTTATGCTTTTTTCTGGACTACTCCATGACTTCCCTCCTGCTCCACCTTGTATATTTACTGATCTGTCAACAATCCCACTGCACTGTGAGCAGTCTCCAATAAATATTGCTGATTTGAGAACATTTCTTCCCTTCTAGATCGTAGGTTATTACAGATTATAAAATACATTAAAAATTCCTTGGTTTAACATTGAAAGAGAACCCCTAAACTGCACTTAAGGTATAGAGAATATTTTTCAAATAAACATATGACTGGCATACTCTGAATTGTTTGGAACATGAATAGATAGAACTGGGTTCTACAATTATTAAAATGAAAAGAAAACTTAAGGGAATAACAGAATTGTATATTTTATTTCTATATTCTTTCAGTTGGCAAATTTCATCAGAATCTTTTCAAAGATCACAGGGTTTGTATTGAAAAGCACTATCAGAATCTACCTGATTCACAAGCTTAGTTGAGATGTACAACATCCACTGAAATGATCATTAAAAATAAAGGCATCAAGGTTTAGAGAAACATTCAAAAAATCACAGAATGTACCTTGTGAAGAATATTTGATTTTGCTTAAAACATTCTTAAATAATTCACTTCAAGCACTTCTATATTCCCCCAAACACAATAAAAAATTGTTTATTTTTTTGCAGATAATCCATTTGAAAGTCATTCCTTCAGCTAATTCATGCAATCATGTATCTGAAGAATAATGTAACTGAGTTCATTTTGCTTGGGTTGACTCAAGATCCTTTTAAGAAGAAAATAGTGTTCATCATTTTCTTACTCTTCTATTTGGGGATATTATTAGGTAATTTGTTGATTATTGCTACCATCAAGATGAGCCGGTCACTTGAGAGTCCCTTGTACTATTTCCTTTTCTACTTATCCTTTTCTGATACCTGTTTCTCCACTTGCATAGCCCCTAGAATGATTGTGGACACCCTTGTGAAGAATAACACCATCTCATTCAATCAGTGCATAATACAAATTGTTACATTACATTTCTTTGGCTGCCTGGAGATCTTCATTCTAATCCTCATGGCTGTCGATCGCTATGTGGCCATCTGTAAGCCCCTGCACTACACCACAATCATGAGCCATAGAGTCTGTGGCATATTGGTGGCTGTGGCCTGGGTGGGGTCCTGTGTACATTCTTCAACTCAGATCCTTCTGACCTTGAGTTTACCTTTCTGTGGTCCCAATGTGATTGATCACTATTTCTGTGACTTGCAACCTTTGTTGAAACTTGCCTGTGCAGACACCTATGTCATCAACCTACTTTTGGTGTCCAACAGTGGGGCCATCTGCACAGTGAGTTTTGTCTTATTGATGTTCTCCTATGTCATTATCTTGCATTCTCTGAGAAACCACAGCGCTGAAGGGAGAAAAAAAGCCCTGTCCACCTGTATCTCCCACATCATTGTGGTCATCTTGTTCTTTGGCCCTTGCATATTTATATACACACGCCCTGCAACCACCTACTCCATGGATAAGATGATAGCTGTGTTTTATACAATTGGAACACCTTTGCTCAACCCTATGATTTATACTCTGAGGAATGCAGAAGTGAAGAATGCCATGAAGAAGTTATGGAGCAAGAATTTGATCTCAGATGACTAAAGGTGAATGGAAGTTACACACTTTTATTAATAGTTTATATTACCTAGGAGCTCCTTTCTATGAAGTTATTACAAATCTAACTTGTAATATGAGAATTATCTCCTTGAGGAAAATAGACAATGTAAATCCATACACTGGCTAGTGTTGAATTAAATGTGTATATGGGAATTGACAGTACCAGGTATAAACTGATGCATAAGGCCTTTTGTCTTAAATGTCATTCACTGATGTGTTTCTGCCTCTCCTGCCTGCCTAGAATCACTTTTGGTTTTGATCTACTGTTTTCCCTGCTCTTCATCAGGTTGACATCTGGTATTGTCTGCTTCCCAAATAGTCTCTGCCATATGCTTATACGAATAGCCTCGCTAGTTTTACCTACTGTAAAAGATTTTATTGATTCAACCTTTTAAAATGGACCTGTTTATATACTTCCTGGCCAAAGAGAATGTAACACAATAAATTACTATAGAAGAGTCATGTATCAAGAAGCAATATATAATCTAATAAACTCTCTTCTGAATTTTAGTCTTTATTCTAGATATATACTATGTGTTTATTTAGCTCCTTCTAGAACAATGACACAGCAGCCAGAAAATTCATTCTCTGAGGTAGGTCTTCAATGTTATGAAAGCTTTGACTATTGTATTTATACTCACAATAATATTCTTCTGGTAAAATCTGCTTTTTATTCCTTGTAATTGGAAGATTATTAAGGTTTTTCTTAAGTCATATGAACCAATTGTGGTCGAGAATTCCAACTGAAGAGAAGTATATTTATGTGGTCTAGAAACAGTGAGAATAAGCAGCTGCTATTAATGAGATTCAAAATATAAATAGATATAATAAGCTCAAGGAAGATATGTTGGTTTTAAAATGGCAAAATTTACATGATAGATATGTAATACCAATTTTCTTTGTGGAAAAATGCAAATAGTGGAAAACAAAGGACCTTATTTTTCAAGGGCTCAGGGGGTGCAAGAGGAAAGATGAATAAATGGAGCACAAGTTATTTTTTGGAGAAGGGAAACTTTATGATACAATTGTGATGGACTCATAAAGCATAAGTCAAAACCCATGAGACTATACAACCCAGCACAATCTATCTGACCAAAAATATGAATGCTATTGAAGATAAAAATCTTGGTCCATATGAAAAATTCTTGAGTATATCTGATAGATGTTTATCAAGTACAAATAGTATATGCCTGATGTATAGGAAGAAAATGAAGGACACTAATGTAAAGCAAAAGAAAACTGGAGAAAAATTGAAGATGACACCAAAAATACAATGAGGAGCTCCAATTATAAAGTTTATACAACATTGTAGATAATTGTTGCCTCAGTAAATAATTTTTAAAAGGTTTAACAAATTTTATCTAGACTGAAAATGCAAGGCATTTGAATTATATGTTAATTAATCTGACTTATGATTAAAAGGGCTGACTACTCTGATTGCTTTTGTGAGCAACATGAATGGATCCTGGGATATTAGTTGGAAAAGAAAGTCAATTATAGTAGCTTGGATCAGGACACTAGTAAAATGTCTGCTGTAGTTTCAGCTTTCATTGTTGAGGATAATATCAAATGCTACCTCCCCTTTGGATAAAGTTCTAGATTTTTAAACATAAAATTAAATATATACTTGGTATATGTCCAAACAATCCCATTCTTAGCTCTTTATTCAGGAGGAATATATTCATGAAATACCTGTAATATAATGTTTACAGAATATTGGTTCATAACAGCCAACAGCATGAAACAATGCAAGTGTGCATGAATTTTTTAAAAAGATAAATTTTGGCACATATACAATAATTTATTCTCCAGCACAGAAAATAACTGTACTCCTGAAATACACTACCACATTGGTGAACTGAAAAAAATATTTTGTTGTGTAAAAAGAGCTTTACAAAAAGCAGCATATACTTTATAATTTCATTAATATGAAGGTGTTCAGCAGACAAAATTAAACTGTGGTGGAAGCTAAGACAAAACTATATTTGTCTACATGGGGTGAGAGGGTTCAAGGAGTGAGAATAATCTGGGAAGAAGAATGAAGTCCATTTCTGGGCTACTAGAAATTTCTATATAGTAATAGATACTTTAGTTACATTGGTATATTTATTTGTAAACTTTGTTTTATATTTGAATTTTTTTTTTAAGATTTATTTATTTATTTATACAAGCACTGGGTACAGTCAGAGCGCGGGAGGGTGAGAGAATTCACCAGAGCCAGAGCTGGGAGCAGAACAGACAAAAGGACCGAGGTACACTGCTGAGGGGAGCAGCGGGCGGCAGGAGAGGTCTGCGCGCCATGTGGGACCCTTGCCAGCGGCCGGGCATCAAACCAGCACTGCAGAGGCTGAGGGCAGCTTCGCAGCCCAGTGCTCAACGGCTGCACCACCAGGGAGGTCCTATATTTGAAAAATTTAATAAAATGTAATGAAAAATAAATTTCTTGAACATGTAACGATTCAGCCATTTTGCTTTACTCTGCTTTGCCATTATTCTGATGGGAAAAGGTGATTTTAAATGTTTTTTCTGTAGTTTCTACTCTTTTACATAGTAAAATCTTGTTAGAAGAACAATATTGCATTCCCTTCTGTGTTTACTTTATCATAATGTACCAACCTCCACCAAATTATAAACTCTTCGAAGGTGACTTCCCCACCCTTACTATGCACTGTGCTGCCAAGGGAACTTTTTGCCTTTGTGAAAAGCATGAATACTGGCAAAGACAAGGAAGATCAAGTCATAATTTCCAATAGAGACAAAAGAAAAAAAAGAGTTTTCCCTAAGAAAGAGCTGGTACAGCCAATGTGGGTTCAAGACATAGAGAAATGAACCTGGGGCAGGGACAGTATTCGGACCATGCAAACATGATCTTTCAGGGAATGTCTTTTCCATCTTTCACCACTAATTCTTGAAATTTCGATTCAATAATTTTTGAATGCTAGACTAGCTAGACTCATTACAGTCAGCAAAACAAGCAAAATCACATTTAGTGGAATGCCCGTCACTGACATATCAATATCAAAAATTATATTAAATAATGTCAATAGTTCATTAAATGTAAGTGATCATATAAATTAATAATAAGAAGTCACAGTAAAAATATATATTGGCAGAGCAGTTTAAGAATATGACAAAACTTCATGCTATTTTAAAAAATCATTTCAAACATAATTACGCATCACGATGAAAATAAAATTTAGGGAAAGCATATACCATGTAAACACCTATAATATATTAGTGTTCAATGGTGCAAGAGTGGAATTACTCCATTGAATGGCAGATCCGTTTTTTTTTTTTTTGTAGTTTTTTTTTTTTTTTTTAAGATTTATTTATTCATTTATACAAGCACTGGGTACAGTCAGAAGCGCGGGAGGGCGAGAGAATTCACCAGAGCCAGAGCGGGGAGCAGAACAGGCAGAAGGACCGAAGTACACTGCTGAGGGGAGCAGCGGGCGGCAGGAGAGGTCTGCGCGCCATGTGGGACCCTCTCCGGTAGCCGGGGATCGAACCGGTGCTGCTGAGGCTGCAGGCAGCTTCGCAACCCAGCGCTCAACCGCTGCGGAATGGCAGATCCGTTTTTAATGTCTTGAGACACCTCTTTCCATAAGGGCTGGCCAGCAGTGAAAGAGGGCTCCCTTCAACTAATCTCCTCTGTATCATCTTATTTGGGAATTTTCATTCATGTAGATTTCAATTATTATTGCTGAAGAATGACTATCACCACCTTTCTCTTTTCTATCTGCTTTTATATCATTTATTACTCCATAACGCTCTTGCACCCCCCTTTTTTTTTTTTGGTTTGTTTGCAGTAATATTTTTATTTCTTCTTATTTTTCTTCTTTTTATTGTCTATGGTTGCTTTATGCAGGCTCCCTGAAGTTTCTTGTTTCATTATAGTCTGTATTACTGATACCATATTGTCAGTCACATATGTACTTTTTTACCTCTGCTCACACCCTTTAAGTTGTTAACGCCACAATTTAAATCTCTTTATATTGTCTCCATTAATGAACCTTTTTAGTTGTATTCTTAAAACTTTTGTTTTTTAACATTAATAGTAAAATTAAGAAAGGTTTATATACTACCATTAAAGTAGTAGTATATGCATTTCTTTAAATACAACTAAATAAAGTTTATTCTTCATGTATGTTCACATTGTTATTTAATATCCTTTACTTTCACCTTGAAAAAGTCCAATTAGCCCTTGTTGTCAGGCCAATCAAGAGGTGACAATCCCACTCAGCTATTGTTTGTGTGAGAATGGTTTCAGATCCTCTTTATTTAAAAAAGAAATCCCACATACTGAATTCTTTGTAGTCATTTTCTTCATTCCTCATGGTAAATGTGTCACCCCCCACAATCCTGCCCTGTTTGTTTTTCATTGTTATTATCATTTTAAGTTTTTATTTAACTGATGTTGACTCATAAGTTTTTAAACATTATGTAAATTCTCAGCATTTTATATCAATAGTGGCATATATTATGTTACATTGACCATCAAATCTCTAACTTCCATCCTTCGTCATACTATTGACCCCTTTTACTGATATATCCCTCCCACCCCTTCCATTTTGGGAACCATTGTTTTTTTCTGACATTCTAAATGTTTGTTTTATTTTGTTTGCTCATTTGTTTTGTTTCTCTTCCACATGTGAAGAAGTGATACAGTTCTTGTCTTCCTCTACTTATCTCTTTTAGCATAATATTCTCTGGGTGCATCCATGTGGCTGCAATGGCATTTTTTTAAGCAAAGTAGGGAAAGTAATTGTTTTCAGGTATCCCACTTCCTTTTTAAAAACTGACACTATTTTTATGCTTCCTGTTCTTTACCAGCATTTCCACTGTTCATTTCTCTATTTTCTTCTTCGTAACAGTGATCAGCCTGAAACACCCAACAACTCCAAATCCTTGTCTACATGTGCAAAATGAGTGTGAGGAAGATTGAAGTGCTATTCTTACGAGCTAAGTGAAAATCCAGAAATTAAATTTATTTCATAGGAAGTATTTGTGACTAGCAAACTGAGGAAAACATTGGGGAATAATAATAATAATACATTATGAATAACTTGCATCATTATTTCTGAAGATATTCCCCCTGGAATGGGCATGAACAGTTTTGTTTTGGTTTTTTTTTCCAATTTTTATGAGGTTACTATCAGAAAAGTATGGGCAGACTTGATTCCAATCAGAACAGCTTCTAACAGGTAAGTGACTAACTGCCTCTGTCTTGTCACTCAGTGTGGCAAAATAATCTGACATAATTGTCTAATATATTTCTATGTCTTTTAAGTAAATTATCCCCACACACTCTGAGAAAGGAACAGAATAAAAACAACCCAAAGTTTTTTTTGAAATGTACTGCTAATAAATAAAATAACATAATAAATACAATGAACATATGTATTAAGGAAAAATGATCATTTGAGCTCAGTAAATCCTTGATGAACACCGGGATTATTTATTTGTGTATTAAAGTTTATTATAGTTTCTAGAAATGGCAGTATATAGAAAAAAATCACAAATAAATTTAATGGAAGGCAATTGAAGATTTTGCCAGGTTAGAAATTATAGAAAAGGTGAATAGAATTAGTGGCCTTTACATAGATCCTGGAGAACACCAGCTTTTCTATCTTCAAGAGACAGATTTAAATAAACTTTCTATATTAGAGTATAAAATTAACTATTCTCTATGCAGGCTTCTAAAAATATCATTAAAATATAACTTGCAACTGGCATACTTCTGATTATTTTATTTAAAAGTGTAATAATTATTTTTTAGAGAAAAAATGATGAGGTGACTAAAACCTGAAAGATAATATGCCATACAACTAGTGAGGGAGTTTCTGAAACTATTTGTGTAAAAATCTTCCCTTTTCCCCTATTTAATGTCCCTGCCCAAAAGCTATCTGAAATTTATCTTAGTGTTTTTTAATTTGTCTTTATAAATTGAAATTGATTGATTTCTTCATTAACTTATTTGTTTTTCTACTATACAGCATAGGTAGAGATAGAAACCTAGTAATTTCTTGTTGTGAGTGTGTTTTGGAATCAGTATAGAGAACAATAAGATAAACATCACATTTAAAAAGTGGTAGGGAATGTTCAATGTAAAATATCTTACTGACTACCTGCAATGTATAAAGCCTTGAGTTGAAACTGTGACAAGTAATGCCTTGGGAACACATTGTCTTGTGATATTCCAATTACAGGAAGGAAGTTAAAATAAGCACACTCATTCTTATGTTATTAGCAATATGTCCAATAGGACGAGAAAGCTACAAGTAAGCTTTTAGAGAGAAAGGGTGTTAATTATCCTTCTCACAATCAGTGAAGGCCATCTGCAGGATGTTTCTCCACAGATCAGTTCTAAAGTTCACAGAGGGGGAGGTATGAGTTGTGGAGAAAAGTTGAGGATAAAAGGAGTTTGGATCATCTATACCTATTATGTTTCATTCTCGACTACTCCATGACTTCCCCCCAGCTCCACCTCATATATTTACTAATTTGTCCACGTTCCCACTGCAGTGTGAGCACCCCCCTGCTTCTACCCAGTCTCCCAACTGCGGAGATACCCACATGGCATGGCAGACTTCTTTTGTCTCTCCTGCTGCTCCCCTCAGCAGTGTATTTCAGCCTATCTGCCTGTTCTGTTCCCCACTCTGTCTCTGGTGAATCCTCTCACCCTCCCTTACATCTGGCCTGTACCCTGGCGCTTGTATAAAAATAAAATAAAGCTTTAAAAAATAAATAAATAAATACATGACTAACGTACTCTGAATGTTTGGAATGTGAACAGATGAAATGGGTCTACAAATGCAGAATGAGGTGGAGATTTTTAATGCCATCATGAAATTACTGATTAAATATTTTATGAGGATTGATTATTAACAAACCGACCCAGTTAAATATAGCTATTACTATTAATTTATCTTAAAGACATATGTTCAAATGTAGAAAAGAAATGCTCATCCAAGAAATTAGCAAACCAATAGAAATGACAATATCTAAACTAAAATCCCAACTCTCAAGAAAATGGACAAAATCATGAATGATTAGAGTGACAGAGATGTTTTCATCATCTTGTTTGCAATGCCTGCCTTATTTTCAGTGTCACTATTTTATGACACAGCACTCTTTTAAAGGAATCATGAAAATAACAAGCTCATTGTAATGATTAGGATACCCAGACTCATTCTCCTACAGTTTCTGAAATGTGTACAATATCACCAAGTCCTACAAGAGATTTTTCTTAATAGTTAGCACACCAAAGTAAAAACTTCATCATACATTTTGCCTAAAGTTTTCTTTTACTTGGAGGAAGATACGAGAGTTCAGGTCTGTTGAGAAAAAGAAAATTTACTAAGGGAGAAAAATAAATTATGCAAGAGTAATTCTCTCTGTTTAGACTGTTTTTGTCTAGGCTTCAGTCAACTCACAGTTTACAAAACAATATATTGGATGTTGGAAGAGATGGGAGGAAAGCAATAAGGTAAGTAACTCTCCACATTACATTTAAATATATCACATTTCAGGTTATAAATTATTTGCATATAGTATGTCTTCCAAACTCAACAAGAAATATACAGAGAGAAATATTTATTCTTGGAAAATGAGGGTATTGTTACTATTTCTTTTCTTCATTTTTGGCTTTGGTATTATTTTACTTTACAATGTGGGAAAAAAGATATTGTCTTAAAAGAAGTGACTTTTCAAAGTTCAATCTTTGTTGACTTTGTTGTCAGAAAATAATTAATGATAAAGGCAGTTACTATCTACTATTCCTCTTTCTAAAATTACATTTCTCTTCCACTTCTACTTTTTTGCTCCATACCATGAATGTGCTCTTGCAAGATTATAACTGTGTCCTGCTCCTATACCATCTATCTGGAGACACACAAACACCAACTACTGTTGACCAAATAAGTTTGCACTAAAATTTTTAATTGTGAATATATATACTATTAAAAAATATTGCCCAATTAATTTAGAAATGTAACTTCAGGAGCTTTTAGTGTTCTTAGGTTTATTTCAGAAATTGAAGATAAACAAATGGAAGTGGGAATATTTGAGATATTATCAACCATCAAAGAGCATTATTTCTCTTCACCAATCATTGTCAAAAACTAATACCACAGTATTTATTGAAGGTTGCAATAGACTCTTTAAAGATGATATCTGGTTATGTTCCTTCCTTTAAAGCTAAATATCTGAGAGACGTGCCCAAAGAAATGGAGAACACTATGTTTTTCTAGGTAATCTACATTTATGTGAATGTGTCTAAAATATGGACTATATAAATGAAGGTGTAAACACTGAATCTAGTTGAGATTTGTGTGTGTGTTTATTATCATTATTTTGTGAATCTACCTTCAAATATAGTAATGTGTACCCTAAACACTGGGTGATGCATCATACAAAAACATGGATATGGCCTTCAAAACTTATTAAAATGAAAAAAAAAACACCGAAGAAAATAATAAAATATGATCTCTTATTTCAATATTCTTTCAGTTGTTAAAATTAATCAGAAACTTGTCTAAGCTCTCATAAGAGGTCTTATTGAAGAATGTAAAGAGTGCTATAGGAAACTACCTTATTCACAAGCCTAGTTGAAACTCAGAAAACCCAATGAATTGATCATTAAGAGTTAAAGCACAAGTATTAATGTGACTTTAATAATGTACATAATGAGGGATATTTGATTTTGTTTAAAACAGTCTTGAATAATTTGCTTTGAATATTCTGTAATATCGCACTACAAACTATAAATTAATTCTGCTATTTTTTGTAGATAATCCCTTCCAAAATCATCCATCAGCTAATTCATGAAATCATGCATCTGAAGAATAATGTAACTGAGTTCATTCTGCTTGGGTTGACACAAGATCCTTTTAAGAAGAAAATAGTGTTTGTCATTTTCTTCCTTTTCTATTTAGGGATATTGATAGGTAACTTTCTGATTATTGCTACCATCAAGATGAGCCGGGCACTTCAGAGTCCCATGTACTTCTTCATTTTCTATTTATCCTTTTCTGATACTTGTTTCTCTACTTCCGTAGCTCCTAGAATGATTGTGGATGCCCTTATGAAGAATAACACTATCTCATTCAATGAGTGTATAGTCCAAGTATTTTCTTTACATTTCTTTGGCTGCCTGGAGATCTTTGTTCTAATCCTCATGGCTGTTGATCGTTATATGGCCATCTGTAAGCCCCTGCATTACATGACCATCATGAACCGACGTGTTTGTAATGTGCTGGTGGCTGTGGCCTGGGTGGGGTCCTGTGTGCATTCTTCAACTCAGGTCCTTCTGGCCTTGAGTTTACCTTTCTGTGGTCCCAATGAGATTGATCACTATTTCTGTGACTTGCAACCTTTGTTGAAACTTGCCTGTGCAGACACCTATGTCATCAACCTACTTTTGGTGTCCAACAGTGGGGCCATCTGCACAGTGAGTTTTGTCATGGTGATGATCTCCTATGTCATCATTTTGCATTCTCTGAGAAACCATAGTGCTGAAGGGAGGAGAAAAGCCTTGTCAACTTGCATCTCCCACATCATCGTGGTCATCTTGTTCTTTGGTCCTGGCATATTTATATACACACGCCCTGCAACCACCTTTTCCATAGATAAGATGATAGCTGTGTTTTATACAATTGGAACACCTTTGGTCAACCCTCTGATTTACACTCTCAGGAATGCAGAAGTAAAAAATGCCATGAAGAAGTTATGGAACAAGAAGTTGATATCAGATGACTAAAGATGAATGGAAGTAACACATTTTTACTAATAGTTTGGACTAACCTAGAAGTTCCTAGAGAATATTATATCCTTTCTATGGAATTATTACAACTCTACCTTGGTGAGTGAGAGTTAACTCATTTAGGAAAACAGACAATGTAAACACATACTTTCATTAGTGTTGAATTGAATTGAATGTATACATGGGAATTGACAGCAGCAGGTATAAACTGGTGTGTAAGGTCTTTAGTCTTAAATGTCATTCATTGATGTGTCTCTGCCTCTTCTTCCTGCCTTACATCACTTTTTGATTTGATCTGGTGTTTTTCCTACTCTTCATCAGGTTGGCATCTGGTATTTTCTGCTTCCAGATTATACTGTTATATGCTTGTATGAACAGCTAACTAGTTTTACCCACTCTAAAGGGTTTCATTGATGCACCACTTTGTCTCATCACATTTTAAAATGGTCTTCTATTTGTTATTCCTCATTGAATAAAAGGTAACAGATTTAAATAAATATAAAAGATGAACAAAGCTAGTAGTAAATAATATATAAACTCGTAATCTCCCTTCCAATTTTTAGAGCCTTTGCTCTAAATACTGACCATGTATTTACTTAGATACTTCTAACTCATAGCGGTAGGAAAACTCACTCTTTGAGCTAGGTCCCTGTTCTTAGGAAAGCTTTTACTACTAATTTATACTCACAATAATATTCTTCTGATGAAATCTAATTTGTATCCCTTCTGATTGGACAAACAATTAATGAATGAATTGTAGCATAGATGGTCTACCTTAAAAGCAAAATATTGATGTGTTCTAGATATAGTGAGAGTAAGCAGCTGATATTGGTGAGGTTTAATATATTAACGAATATGAAAACCTCAATAAGTACACTTATGTTTTAAAATGACAAAATTTACATGATAGATTTGAATTATCAATTTATTTTCTGGAAGAACGCAAAACTGGAAATAGTTGGGGGGAGGGAGAGGGTCAGTGTTTTTCAGGGTTTCAGGGAATGGGTAGAAGAGAAAAGATGAATAAGTGGAGCACAGGTCATTTTTAGAGATGGGAAATTATTAGTTGTGATACTATTAAGATGGCTGCATGTCATAAAGCATAAGTCAAAACCCATAAAAATGTACAACAAAGTCCAATCTATCTGATGAAAAATGTGAATACTGTTGTGGATGAGAATCATGGACAATAAGAAAAATTCTTGATTAAATCTGCAGAAGAGAGTTCTTAATAGATGAAACAGCAAGTACAAATAGTATATACTTAATAAGTAAGGAAAAAAATCAAGAGTACTCACTTTAGGGTATGTTGCAAGATAAAGGACACTAGAGATTCATTAAGATGACACCAAAAAATATGATGACCTCCATTTAAGAAAGCTTTATAGCATTATAAACCACTGTTAGCTCAGTAAATAATCTTTAAAATCTTAATAAATTTTATCTAGACTGAAAATGCAAAGCATTTTAATTGTCTGTAAATTCAACTGACTTACAGTTAATCCTCCAATTGCTTTATTGAGCAACATGAATGACTCCTAGGATATTAGTTGGAATAGAAAGCAGATTAGAGTAGCTTGGATCAGGACATAGAAGGTAAAAAGTATATATACTTTTCAGATTTTTATTGTTTATGGGAATATCAAATGCTGCATCCACTTTTTAAAAAATATTTATCTATTTATGCATACAAGAGCTGGGGTACAGGCCAGAGATGTGTGGGGTGAGGGGATTCATCAGAGACAGTGTGGAGAACCCAGGCAGACTGACTGAAATACACTGCTGAGGGGAGCAGCATGCGAGACAGGAGAGTTCTGCCACACCATGTGTGCTGCTCCCCAGCCAGTCGGGGACCAAACTTGTGCTGCAGAGGCTGCGGAGTGCTTCATAGTGCAGTGCTTAATCCCTTGCGCCACCAGGGAGGCCCTGTTGCATCCACTTTTGACAAAGTTCTAGCTGTTTAACATAAAATTGTACCTATGCTTAACATAAATCCCAACAATTCCATTCTTAGTACTTTATCAAAGAGAAATGTATTCATGATGCACATATAATATTTACAGAAAATTTGTTCACACAGCCAAGAACATGAAACAATACAGATGTGCATAATTTTTTTAAAAATATAACATATGGTACACATACAATGAAATCTTCCCTAACAAATAAAAAAAGAAATATACTACTGAAACACATAGCAAAATATTTTGAGTAAAAGGAGCCTTACAAAAAACAGTATACATTTTATGATTTAATTAACAGAAGATCTTCAGCAGGCAATATTAAACTGTGTTGGAAAATACGACAAATAAGATATACTTATCCATATGAGGCAAGGAAGTTAGGGAATGGGAATAATCTGGTGAGTAGAATGAAGTAAATTACTGGAGTAATGGAAATCTATACTGTAATATGTATTGAAGTTATGTTGGTATATTTATTTGTAAACCTTGTATATTTTTAATAATAAAATATTATGAATAAATAAATTTCTTGAGTATCTAATGTTTCAGCCATTTTGCTTTACTCTGTTTTGCCTTGTTTTTTCTCTGATAATGAAAAGTGCTTTATAATAGATCTATGATCCAACCATCCAACTTACCCAATCTTTTTTTTTATTATTTTAATAGTTTTTTTTTTAAATAGAGGCATGTTTTATTTATTTATTTGTTTGTTTGTTTGTTTTTTGTTTATACATGCACTGGGTACAGTCAGAAGCGCGGGAGGGTGAGAGAATTCACCAGAGCCAGAGCGGGGAGTAGAGCAGGCAGAAGGACCAAAGTACACTGCTGAGGGGAGCAGCGGGTGGCAGGAGAGGTCTGCGCACCATGTGGGACCCTCCTCTGGTGGCCGGGGAGCAGCCAGGGATGGAACTGGTGCCGCAGAGGCTGCGGGCAGCTTCGCAACCCAGCGCTCAACCGCTGCACCACTGGGGAGGCCCCAACTTACCCAATCTTTATGGAATAATTGAAAGCAGGAATTCAAAGAGATATTTACACTGTTAAGTTCATTAAAGCATTTTTGCAATAACCAGAAGGATAAAGCAAATGTGACATATGTTCATTGGTCACAAATTGCTAACTAGTATAATGACATTAAACTAAGTGAAATAACCCAGACACAAATACTGCATGAGGTAAATGATAACACACCCAGAGACACAGAGTAGATTGGTATTTTTCAGGCACTGGAGAGAACACTGGAAAGTGTTGCTTTTCCACTGGTGTAAAGTTTCAAGTGTGCAAGCTGAACAAGTTCTAGAAGATGCTGTTAGGTTTCATGCTAATAGATATCAGTACCTATTGTGCATTTTGTGTGCTTAAAAATGTATGTCACAAGGTTGTACTTGTTTACTGGGACCATTCTTTTGGGGTTCTTTTAAATGTTGGCGAAAACCTATTCTATTCTCTCAGTTTTCTTGGGTGAGTTCCCCCTGTCTTTAAACTACCATCTACATTGCTCAATCTACAGTTCTGATGTAAATTTCTACCAATTTTTTCCAGTTTTATTTAGAAACAATGGATATACATCACTTTATAAGATTAAAACATAAAGCATAGACATTTTGGTTAGCATCTAATGTGAAAAGATTGCCACAAAATATTCAGCTAACATTCATCTTCTCACTTCAGATAAAATGTAAAGGAAGGAAAAGATATTTATTCGCAATGAGGATTCCTAGGATTTATAATCTTAACAGTTCTCCTATAACCATAAATCAGTATTAACTATAGGCATCATGCTGTGCATTACATTTCTTTGTATTTATCTAGACATTTGTACCTTTCTCTAGTTCCAGCTCCCCTAACCTCTGCTTCTGGTAAGTACATTTCTGATCTTCTCTTTTTTATATTTTGTGTTTTTTTTTAATTCCATGACTTATTTAGTTAGCATAATACTTTCAGGGTCCATCCATGTTGTCACAAATAAGATTTCATCATTTTCATGGTTGAGTAATATTCCACTGTAAATTTCCTTATCCATTCATACGTTGATGAACACCTCAGTTGTTTCCATGATTTGGATGCTACAAATAGTACTGTTATGAATGTGGGGATGCACATATCTTTTGAAGTCAGAGTTTTCATTTCTTTTGACTATAATCTGAGATGACATGATAGTTGTATTTTTCATCTTTTGAAGACCCCCACATATTTTTTTCCATAATGGCTGTACTAATGTACATTCCCATGACAAGTGCACAGGTTTTCTATTTTAGCCCTAGCCTCACCAGTGTCTGCTATCTCTTGTCTTTTTGATGATTATCATTTTAACAATATGAGGTGGTACTGCATTGTGGTTTTAATTTGCATCTACTTAATGACTAATGATGCTGATCATCTTTAGGGCACTGAGTAGGAGTCAATTTTTTTTCCTCTGTGAGGGACTTCTTCTTTCAGCTATAACATTGCTAAAAGTATAAAGTTTCCCTCCTTCTGTGTGCCACCATCTATTTACATTTTTCCCTTTATCCCACTGGTAGCTTGATGAGTTATTTATAAACATTCCAGATACTTTTTTGCATCTTGTTGCTGAGTCTGAATAATGATAACTTGTTATTTTTTTAAGTTAAATAGACAAATCATAAGTGGAGTTTATACATCTGGATAATTCTGACTAGCAAAGGAAATTTAACATTAGGGAATAATATTCTCTGGATGTTCATATCTATGTCATCAGGTTTTAAAATATTCCCCCTGGAATGCAGAGAAAAACATTTTTTTCAGTGTTCTGTGAGAGGGCTGCTATCAAAAGTCAATGGGCAGATTTGACCCTAAGTCAGAGTCTTCTAACCTGTAAGTAACATCTTATTTCCATCATTTTACAAAGAGATATCATTATAAAATAATCTACCTCGCTTTCTAACATAGGTCCATGTATCTTGTGACTACAGTGTTCCCACAAAGTCTGAGAAAGGAACAGAGGGGAAAAAAATGAACAGTTCAACTTTTTCAAGATTTACCACTCATAGGAAATTAGCAGAATGAAACATAAGCATGAAAATGATCTTTTGGATTCCACATGTTTGATGAGTCCAGGTGTGTGAAATGTCATTGTTATTGTGTGGTAAGAGAAGGAAGCTGTCTTCAGTGAAGGTTTACTATAGATTCTAGAAGACACAAGAAGGATAGTAGTAGCTGTTGACTTTTATGGTGACCTTTTGATTCTCAGATCAAGCTTTTCATAGGGTATCTCTGGATCAGATAAGCAGGGAGTCCAGAGTGAGAAGTTCAAGGAGGGATGATTACATATTCTGTGCAGAAATTAAGTAAATGAAGAGTTCATTTTAAAGACAGAGATCGGTGTCACTAAATTAATGAGGGGCAGATAGTTTACAGAGATAATCCTTGAATAAAGTAATGCTTCCCACTGTGGCTTCAATAAAATAGAGTTTTAAGCAGAGTAGAATCCACCTAACAGACTATATTCTACCCTCACCTATTCTCCACCTCTCTGTCTGCTATCCTCTCAACTCTTCTGTTTTCCCACACCAAAGGAGAACTGTTTTACTAGTTTTGACAAAATAAATCTTTCTAAAAATTGGCTAACTTTGTTTGAAGAGTAAGAGGGTAAGATTATAGTTACTAGAAAATGTGTTATATTAGTGATGCTGTTTTGTCTCCAAAGTGTTACAACCATGTTTGTGTCCTTGCTTTGTGAATCAGAGGGAAAGTGTTAACCCTCCTCTGTAAAAAATATTGAACATGTGGCCATATACATATTATATATGAAAATATTAATCATTATCAGAAAATATGAAAAATAGAAAGCTTCTATCATATGCCTACTGCCAATGATTCATATTAACAAAAAATCCAAGTGCTCATTTTTATGGTACTAGGGTCCCCACTGTCTTGCATAACCTTGTAGTACATTGCAGGTACTATACCATTTACTCTAGTATTTATAGCTGATTCACTAAGTAGCTTGTGTTAATTTTTAGTTTATTTTAATTACGGTAACATTGGTTTGCAACACTGTATATGATTTAGAGATAAGGCTCACCCTCTTCAGTGCATGTTACCACACCACACCCCTAGTCTTCCTCCATTGCCCATTGTACCCCCTCCCCACTTTACTCTCCCCTATTCCCCTCCCATCTGGTAGCCTAACAAATCATCTGATAAAATAAAACCAATTAATAAGTTGTTTATAACCAAGCTCAAATTTGTCATTGATGTTTTCTGACTTAATAATTCTGGAACATATGTGTATGTCTGGCACCCATGAGAGATAGATGAGACCTTTCGATTTGATGCTAATGTGTTTCTCATTTGAACAGTACTACAACAATGACATAAATATCCTAGTTTAAGGAGTAAGAAGCAAGACTCAACTTAAAGGCACTGGCTGAGCACCTACATTGTACCAGGTATTGTGCTGGAGAATAATATCTTAAGAAGACACTGTCTTCCAGTGTTCTTTATTCAAGATGAAAACTAAAATAAACACATATGTTATTATATCGTGAACAGTGATGAGTCATTTTATTTTTTTAAAGATTTACTTATTTATGCATACAAGAGCTGGGGTACAGACCAGAGATGCTGGGGTGGGGGGAGGTGAGAGGACTCACCGGAGACAGAGTGGGGAACAGAACAGGCAGACTGACTGAAACACACTGCTGAGGGGAGCAGCAGGTGAAGCAGGAGAGGTCTGCTTCACCATGTGGGATGCTCCCTGCCTGGCCAGGGATCAAACTTATGCTGCAGAGGCTGTGGATTACTTCATAGTGCAGTGCTTAACCCCTTGCACCACCAGGAAGGCCTGATGCATCATTTTATAGAAAAATCTGCAAAGAAAATATTTCAAGAGCAGCTGAATGAATTTCTCTTCTCACAGGTTAATGACTCAAGACCATCTACAAGATGTTTCTTGGAGGTTTGGTCCTAAGATTCATGGAAGATTGAAGCAGGTATCCCAGAGCAGGAGTGGGTAAGATGAGTTTGGACATTCTACCTCTATTTTTAATCCTTAGTTTCTATATTACATGCTGGAGATCCTGCCTCTTACAGTCATTAATCTTGATGTGCTCTCTTTGCACTTGACTCTCATTATGTGTTATATCAACTTCAATAAGTATTTGTTGACTGAGAAATTTATTTTCCCTTGTGTAGAATGTGGGCTATTATAGCTTACAAAATATATTTAAAGTTTTTTTTTTCAGGAATAAAAAAGAATTCCTGAAACATATTTTGAGAGCACAGAAAAAGGTTTTTCAAAAATACTAATAAATATATGACTTAAAGAGTCATGTTTGAAATATGTATGGATAACAGACTGGATAGAGACCTTTAATGTCATCCTGAGATTACTGAGTAAATAGTTGATGGAAGACTGACATTTAGCAATAAGGTATTCAAATCATGTATGTTTATGAGTCTTAATTTGTTAAATATATAAGTCAAATGCAAAAAAAAAGGGAAATAGGCTATTCCTAAAAATGAATGAATGAATGGAATTTATAACATATAAACCAAAAATTCTATGTGCTCAATGAAATGGTGAAAATCTTGAACTATTAGAGTAATGTAGATTTTCACTACTTCCCTCAACATTCTACCATGTTCTAAAGTATCAGCATTTTATTATACATCACTCTTTTAAATAAATAAAAAGAATGAGCTTTTAGTATTGATTAATGTAGCAAAGCTAGGTTGTCTTTTTTTAAGATGCTAGTCCAAGATGACATATTTCCAGAGATTTTTCATTAAGCTATCCCAAAACAAATAATTCATTTTCCAAAGAATTTCTCTTAATATTAACAAATATAAGTTGTATTTCAAGTTTGTTAAGAGATGCATGTTTGTCAAGGGACAGGAAAATATAAGAAAAATTTGATGTCTACTTAATCTATAATTGTCTATGTTTGGCTAGCATATTTTTTTAAGAAAAATGTATTACATGAGTTTGGTTAGGATTCAGAAGAATACAGTGGGGTAAGTAAGTCTTCCAGATTACATTTAAATATGTCACATTTCAGTTTTTATTTTTATTTGCATCTAGTGTACTTTCTGGCATCATTTTCATAAGAAAGATAAAGATAAAATGCTTCAATCCTATGATAACATTTCTTTCCACATTTGAAAAAATATCAAAAAAGTGACATTTCAAAGTTGAATAAGAATTGATTTTTCCAGAATAAAAAAAAAAAAATGAGTGAAGTCAATTACTATCTCCTAACTTCTTTTTAAGCCCTCATCTCCCTCTCTATTTGCTCACTTCTGAAATATTGGGGTTTTCAGACACCTAAATAATATAAACTCTACTGGGATTGAAACCATGAGTGGGTCCTATATCATGAACCTGGTGACATACACCCCTGAAAATAATCTCTCAGGTCTAAACTACTGAAGCTAAAAATTTGAATTATGAAAACATGAATTATTGAGTGTTAAGCCACTGTTGTTCATTTAGAAATGTAAATTCAAGAACACTGAGTGCTCTCAGGGGTGTTTTTCAAAAATTTCAAAAGTTCGAAAAATAGACATGGGGATATTTGAGATATTAACAAATATGAAAAAATATATTCAGTTCTAACAACTTCATTAGATATTTGTCAACTACTAATTACAATTAAATTCATAAAATTTACAGCAGATAATTTAAATGCTATAAATATTTTCTATTCTTCTTTTCAAGGTTTAATATAGGAGCAAGTATGCAGTGAGGAGGTAGGGCTTATTATGTGTTTATAAATAATATATATTCTATAAATAATTATAAATGTGATACATATATATATATATAATTGGGGCATTAAGATTAAGGTTTTGTGTGACTTTATATAACGAACCTCCAAATACAGTCAAAAGTACCCTAAATGCAGTGATACTCCGTACAGATATAGGCCATAAGTTTGACTGAATATGAAAAAAAGAAAACATAAAACAGAGCTGCACCTCTTAAGCATACACTAAAATTGGTGAAATTTATCAAATGACATCCAAATTAACAAAAGGCTGTTAGAAAGTATCACATTGTAAGCTAACATTACCCAATGAACAGGTTGTGGAAATTAAGGGTAATAGGTACAAGAAAATTATTAAGAAGCCACAGTTAGAACATCTTGATGAGGAATAGCTATTTTTCCTAAAGTATTTCATAACATTACATATAACTCTATATATTCATTCTTTTATTTTTTTGCAGAAAATTCATTTCTCACTTACTCCTTCACCTCTTTCATGAAACCATGCATCTGGACAATAATGTGACTGAGTTCATTCTTCTTGGGTTGACTCAAGATCCTGTAAGGAAGAAAATAGTGTTTGTCACTTTCTTGCTTTTCTATTTGGCAACCTTAATGGGTAACTTGCTGATTATCGCGACCATCAAGACCAGTCGGGTACTTGTGAGCCCCATGTACTACTTCCTTTTCTACTTATCTTTATCTGATAGTGGCTTCTCTACTTCCGTAGCTCCTAGAATGATTGTGGATTCCCTTATGAAGAAGGCTACTATCTCATTCAGTGATTGCATGATCCAAGTCTTTGCATCCCACTTCTTTGGCTGCATGGAGATCTTCATTCTAATCATCATGGCAGTGGACCGCTATGTGGCCATCTGTAAGCCCTTGCGCTATACTACCATCATGAGCCGTAAGGTTTGTGGAGCATTGGTGGCTGTGGCCTGGGTGGGGTCCTGTATGCATTCTTCAGCTCAGCTTTTTCTAGCCTTGAGTTTACCTTTCTGTGGCCCCAATGTGATTGATCACTATTTCTGTGACTTGCAGCCTTTGTTTAAACTTGCATGTACAGACACCTATGTCATCAACTTACTCCTGGTGTCCAACAGTGGAGCCATCTGTACAGTGAGTTTTGTCATACTAATGTTCTCCTATGTCATCATCTTGCATTCTCTGAGAAACCACAGTGCTGAAGGGAGGAGAAAAGCCCTGTCCACCTGCATCTCTCACATCATGGTGGTCGTCTTGTTCTTTGTTCCATGCATATTTATATACACACGACCTGCCACCACATTCCCCATGGATAAAATGATAGCTGTGTTTTATACAATTGGAACACCCTTGCTCAATCCTCTGATTTACACTCTCAGGAATGCAGAAGTGAAAAATGCCATGAGGAAGTTATGGAGCAAAAAGTTGATCTCAAATGACTAAAAGTGAATGGAAGTTATACAATTTTGCTAGTAGTGTGAATTGACCTAGCCCAAGTTCCTAGAAAAGATTAACTTCATTTTGTGTAGTAAATATAATGCTATTATAAGGCATCAGTATACTTTTTCAGGATAATAGATAATGTGAGCTCAAACTCTGGTTAGTGTTCAGTCAGTTTTGTATAGAGGAAGAAGCAGCATCAGATACAAACAGTCACAGAAGATCTGTTGCTTTAAGTGTTCATTTATTTCTTTGTCTCTGCCTTCCCTACCTATTGACACTGAGACTTTGATCTAGTGTTTTCCCTGCCCCTTGTTTTGTGACTTCCAGTGTCTACATACCCATCCATAAACTTACATGTACAGGCTACTCAACACCACCTTTCCAAACTGCTTCTTTTTTTTTTTTTTTAAGATTTATTTATGTATTTATACAAGCAGTGGGTACAGTCAGAAGCGCAGAAGGGTGAGAGAATTCACCAGAGCCAGAGCGGGGAGCAGAGCAGGAAGAAGGTCAGAAATACACTGCTGAGGGGAGCAGCGGGAGGCAGGAGAGGTCTGCGTGCCATGCAGGACCCTCCTCCAGTGGCCTGGGAGCAGCCAGGGATCGAACCAGTGCTGCAGAGGCCACGGGCAGCTTCGCAACCCAGCGCTCAACCGCTGCACCACCGGGGAGGCCCCCAAGCTGCTTCTTTATTAGACATTTGAGTCTGTCTCTAATCAGAGACCTTTAATTTAGTAGTTCTTCATGATCAGGAGAAAGATTCAGATTCAAATGATTATAGGAGCTTCAAGCTGTAAGTTGCAGTATATAATCTATGTAATCCCCTGCATATATTTTAAATGTTTACACTAAATTCTTACTAGGTTCATTCAGAATAGTGTCAGACTATGGAGAGAAAATTTATCCTTCTTGGCAGCTCTTTGTCTTAAGAAGGGCTTGACTGTCAGGTTTGTTCATATTAGTATTCTTTTGTAAAAATCTGCTTTTCTGCTCCAAAATTAATTCCTCTTAATTTGGAGGGGGGGTGATATTAAGATTTCTTTCATTATACCAATTTTAATAATATGTCTATTATGTTGGGTTATGATGACTGTAACATAGTCTAAATAAAGGGTGAAATATTTATGTGACTACAAGTAAAGAGAGCAAACAACTGATGTTACTGAATTTTAAAATATAAATAGGATAAAATGATCAATGTGAGATGTGAAAGGACAGCTTCTAGATTTTTTAAAAACATCAATGTTTACTTGACAAACATGAATTATGAATTTCGTTTCTGGAAAACTGTGGAAACAATGGTAGTATTTGCCAGGATTAACAAAAAGTAAAGGGGTGAATCGGTGGAGCACAGGGTATGTTTAGGGAAGGGAATCCATTCTGTTAATACTCTAGTGGCTTATATGTGACAGAATGCACATGTGAAAACCTGCAAAATTCTACAAAATGAAAGTGAAACTCTAATGTAAACTATGAAATTTAGTAAATGTGGATCCATGTTTGTTCATCCATTGTAATAAATGTACCACACTAATGTAAGATGTCAGTAAATAGAAAGATTTTGAAGGGAACATAATGTGTATATGGGAACTCCCTGTGCTTTTACTGTAATTTTTCTGTAAAAATAAAACTATTGTAAAAATAATCTATTAAAAATTATATTCACAAGAGAAAACTCAACTTCTCATTACCAAGTTTAAATATTTAGTTGAATTTTTATAGAAATTTATTACTTAAGTTCATGTTTTATTATTAAGTATTGAAATCCTCAACTATTCTACAACTTAGTATGCTACACTTATATCATTAATGAATATACAGTATTATAGCCCCTGTTTGAAGATTTTCTAATTGAGAAGTATTATTATAAATTTGCAAGCATTTACTCGAACATTGTTGCAAGTTATGAATAATTTACATTAAAATGCTTTTGTTTTATTCCAGAGGTAGTCCTTCATACTTTATATATGAAAAGTATTTTTTCTCTAATTCTTTACTTTATTTACTCTCTAAGCATACTACTTTTGTGATTATTTTAATATTAATAAACACAAAAGAGAGCATAACTTTTGTAAGTAGTTTAAGTCTCCAATGGAAGCAAAAGGAATTTGGGTTTATAATCAGTGTCTATTTTATCTTTTAGAATCTAAGCTTTATCTTAGATTACAAAAAAGAAAGTACATGGAAAACCTATAATTTTAAGATTTTAGGCAGAATTTTAGGTGCTAAAAATGACTGTAAAAGTTTAATGTTTAAAATTTAAATTTATATGTAATAGAAAAAATTATGCAAAACAAAGATAAAAATAATATTCTACCACTCTCTTTGCTTAGTTTTGTTGAAAACATTATTGTTAAGAAAACAGGTATTGCTATTGCTTCATCACAAATTAATTAATGTGAATGTCATATTAGCAAAATGTTATCATCTCAACAGATACAGAAAAACTCTTTTGACAATATTCAGCATGCTTTCAAGATAAAAACTGTCAACAAATTAGGGATAGAAAAGAAATTATCTCACAGTAAAATCCATCTATAAAAAGTTCATAGCTAGCATCATACAAATGGTTGAAAACTAATAGTTTTCTTCTAACATAAGGAACAAGGTAAGGATGTCCAGTTCAACATCTGCTTAATCTCATACTACAAGTCCTAACTTGAGAAATGGATGCCAAAAGAAATAAAAGGCATCCATGCTACACAAAAAGAAGTAGAATTATCTGTTTGCAGGTGGTGTCACTTTATGCAGAAAATCTCAAAAAACATACTAAAATTAATAAATTAATACAGTAGAGGTGCAGGTTACAAAATCAACATACAAAAATTGGGATTTTTTTACTTAGTTTCTTTTTTTATAATTTGTTTATGTATGTATTTTACATCATTGCGTATTCCCTGCACAATTCCCACCACCTTCACCGGTGAACCATCACCACTTTCACTCCACGTGTGGAATGAATTGTAAAATCACATTCCATTGCATTACTTTAATAACAGGATTTCTTAAGGTAAAAACTTAAATATATAACAATACTTGTAAATTATTAGGATGCTATATATATATTTTATAGCAAAGAAAACCAGAAAATCATGGAAATTCTTGGTCCTCTCAACCTGTGACAGGCGTCTCAGAGAAGATACATTTCCTAGAGTAGCATACAAATGCCAAACTATGCAGTCTTCACAAGTTTCCCTGAATAAAGTGCTGTCATGCCCATATATCTGGGATCACGAGGAACAGCAAGTCCCAGAATGACAGACATGAATTCTACATGTCAGAGCTGGGAGAGATGCAGAGAGCAAACTGATATACTTCCTATGTAGAAAGTGTCATAAACTAAAGTAATAGAAAGTGAATGAAATAAATTTTTAACAAATTGAAAACACGTCTGGAAATTAAAGTCATTACTTTTTCTCTGACGTGGTGAGATTATAGGGGCAGACTTTGGGGGAAAGACTTTCCCCAAGGTCATTAATATTTTGCCTTATTCCCTTTAAATAGATCATATAATAAACAGAGAAAACACCATTGGTTGCCAGAGATACCGTGAAATGGAAATTTTCCTTAGGTGAGAGACAGAACAAGATCAACAAGGACTCAAAGACTTAATACCCGCCAACCTGTGAATTTTTGAGTCAAGGATTCTTTGGTATTCATTTTTTCACAAAGCAATTCCTAAGGAACACTTACACTTAATTTTGGACAGCTCCGCCAAAATTATTACAGGAGAGATAGAAAAATAAAGCAAAACTCAAGCCCAGGACAATACTGGTAAGATTTTCTTCTAAAATTAATACAAAATGTTCATGTAAAAAGAAAATTCAATCAAATTGCTATAATTTGAATGCCTGTAATAACTGTGAGACATCAGAAATAAGGACAAAATAAAATTATTGAGTGATCATAAGGTAATAAAGTTCATGTATACGTAGCTATAAGATAAGGTAGCATGATTGTGAATAACAAAAATAACAAAGTTTGAAAAATTGAGATGCTATGTTTGAAATGCTTGGAAGAGGAGAAAGAAATTTTGTGTGGGCTACGAAACTCACACCATTCTCGGGTTTCCAGGTGATATTCAGTCTCATTGTGAAAAATACTATGATTTGGGTTTTCATAATTGAAGACTCTCTCACTGCAGAAGAGTATAAACATGTCTTTTTTCATTCAAAAGGAAAACTGAAAGGGGAATAAACATATAAAACAGGAAGATTTCTTGAATGTGAATTTGAATTATTACTATTACCTTTACTATGATGACCAACATTTTGAACTATATAAGAGGACAACCATCTTTAATGACTACACTATCAATTCTAATATGCATAACTGAGAAAATAGTCCTGATGTTTCTCAAAACTTAGAAAGCCAGCAATACTATTGGCGCAATGAAGAACTAGATGTTTTATCAAGAATTACAGCACTAGAATCTCAGAACCTGCCTTGTATAATTTTGGTTCCCTTCCTACTAGGCTATCTCTGGACTATAAGAACTTGGTGTGAGGGCCTCCCCTGGTAGTGCAGGCAGTTGAGCGCCAGGCTGTGAAGCTGTCGCAGCCTCTGCAGCGCCGGATCCATCCTGGCCGAACAGCGAGGGTCCCACATGGCCTGGCAGTCCTCTCCTGTGGCGCCCGCTGCTCTCCTCAGCAGTGTATTTCATCAGTCTGCCTGTTCTGTTCCTTGCTCTGTCTCTGGTGAATCACCCTCCTGCACATCTGGCCTGTACCAGGGTTCTTGTATAAATAAATAAACAAATCTTTAAAAAAAAAAAAAAAAAGAACTTGGTGTGAAAGCAGGACCATAAATTCAGAGACACAAAAATCAGAATTCATAAGAAAAAGCGTATGCAGGGATCACCCTATCTCTACTGGAACAGTCTCAGTAATATTCAGAAAGGAAATGTGGCATGTGTTTTCATTTCTAGGTCAAAATTTACACAAACCTGTGCAGATATATAAATATTACCATACCTCAGACAGAAGCTGTTTCAAAATGAAGCTGTTTTACATAGACAATAAGAAATAGAAAACTTTGGAAATAACCTGTTCAATTCACTTTAATTAAAGGTGAATAAACTTCAACTCAGACACATTGTGACCTAGAGGTCTTGTTTTATCTCCTGATCTTTATTTTCCCTTTGAAGTGAATGAATGGACTGGCATACAAAGGTAAGATGAGCTGATCTGATATACCCACTGCAGTTTCGTTAAAGACACAGACACCACACAAGCAGTAGGTACCAGCATCTCCAGTTTCGGCAACAATGATTTTCCATTGTTTTGAGATATAAGTAAATGTTGCTACCCTTTGTTATGTTTTCTCTCTCTTTCGTTTTTTTTTTTTTTTTTTCCCCCAGCAAATGTAATCGTCTCTTGGGACCGTGGCCTACTAGAGTAATGGCAAAAATAAACAATGTGACTGAGTTCATTTTATGGGGTCTTTCTCAGAACAGAGAGGTTGAAGAAGTATGCTTTGTGGTGTTTTCCTTGTTCTATGCAGTCATCCTTCTGGGAAATTTCCTCATCATGCTGACAGTCTGTGTGGGAAACCTATTTAAGTTCCCTATGTATTTTTTTCTCAACTACTTGTCTTTTGTGGACATTTGCTACTCTTCTATCATAGCGCCTAAGATGATTGCAGACCTGTTAGTCAAGACAAAAAGGATCTCGTATGCGGGGTGCATGATTCAACTATTTGCGGCACATTTCTTTGGTTGCACAGAGATCTTCATCCTTACTGTGATGGCCTATGACCGCTATGTGGCCATCTGCAAGCCCCTCCACTACATGACCATCATGGACCGGGACAGATGCAATATCATGCTGCTGGGGGCCTGGGTGGGTGGCTTCATCCACTCCTTGATCCAAGTGGCTCTGGTAGTCCAGCTCCCCTTCTGTGGACCCAATGAGATTGATCACTACTTCTGTGATGTGCACCCTGTGCTGAAACTTGCCTGCACAGACACACATGTTGTTGGTGTAGTTGTGACAGCCAACAGCGGCACTATTGCCCTGGGCAGCTTTGTGATTCTACTCTTCTCCTATACTGTCATCCTGGTGTCCCTGAGAAAGCAGTCAGCAGAAGGCAGGCGCAAAGCTCTCTCCACCTGTGGCTCACACATCGCTGTGGTCATCATCTTCTTTGGTCCCTGCACATTCATGTATATGCGACCAGATATTACCTTCCCAGAGGACAAGATGATAGCTCTATTCTACACCATTATCACACCCATGTTAAATCCTCTGATTTACACCCTGAGAAATGCAGAAGTAAAGAACGCAATGAAGAAACTCTGGACCAGGAAAGTTTTATAGGAAGCTAATAGTAAATAGATGGGAGTCCCAATTTAAGATAAATGATGGTAAATTGTCTCATGTACAATGGAGACTGCACTAACAATCTCACAGCAATTTTTTGGAACAAAAGAAAGATTGACATATTCTTGTGAAATAAGGTATTAGTAATCATTATTATTATGATTGTTCTAATATTTCATAACCTGATATTTTTCTGAATATTAATACCAGAGAAAACTTATTAAATTTAGAAGCTTAATGAAGTCATATGTCTTCTTCTCCATTTCCAAATTTTGGGCATTTTTCTTTAAAGAATGAGAGTTTACTCTGAAGTTTTAAGAATGTTTTCTAGAGTTTAGAAAAGAAATCAGTACATGTCAACACTCAGTATGTGTATATTGCATGGATGAATTAAACATGAAATAGAGAGAGAAAAATATTCTGGCATAAGTCTTACAAAGCAGTGAAAGCTAAACCTGAGGTTTAGATGGAAGTGGTGGTATGCATAGAATATGAAAGATTTACCACAGATTTAAAGAACAAAGGAAATTCCAGTTTCTGATTGTCTTATGAGAGAATATTTTCCCTTTATGTGGCGCTCATTTTCCTTATAAAAAAATGGTGGGAAAACAACTATGATTTCTTTTTAAATTGTAATTTACCATTAATATATTTCTACCAAATTATAATTTTTGCTGGTAGTAAATGCCTGCATCCCAGTTCAATGTAAACTAACTAATGAAAACAAGTACAAGCTACACTATGGAAAAACAGGCAAATGGACTCACTCAATAGACTACAATGGGCAGAAAGGCATCACTGGAAATATCATGTTCTTCCAAAGTTTGAACTGTAAGAAGATAAAGACTGACAGACTCATTACCATCAAAGACCAAGAAGTGGAGCATGTGGAATAGTATTCTAGTTTCCATCAGTGAATTTATAAACTTGTCCTTGTTCACAAAGTGCCTCCATGTCAATTCCCATAAGAGGGGCACAGAGAGTCTCCCTTTATCTCCTTGGAAAGCGATGACTGAGAATCATGAGAACTCAGATTTTCCCAATTCAGTGGGGTGATTCTGGTGAGCAACACCATTTTGTTTCATAGATGTATGCTCCCAACATGGCTGCCAACCCTATACTTTTATAATCGTAAGGTTAATAGATGCAAGACCTTTCACTGATGAGAGACTTCATTGGTGAAAATAAATGAAAATACCATTCATTTTCCAGATGATTTAAATTCATTAACCTCATAGTGGAAAACAGCAAAAATGAGTCTCCCTGTAGCTGCTAACCAGTGGTTATATCTGAAATAGCATGCTGTGTTTTAAACATGTCTCCAAGTGCAACTCAATTGAATATGTAAAGATACTTTCCATAAACATTTTATATGTCTTCCCTTTCTCATTAAAACATACCCAGGAAATTCAAACATTTATCACATGTCTGAGTCTCCAGAATTTCATAGTTACTGAGAGAGAATTCCTCATATTGACAGTGTGAGTTGTGACCTGATCATGCTGGTGAGTAGGTGTGTGTGTGTGTGTGTGTGTGTGTGTGTTTAGGTTAATGAAACACTATAATTTTAGACAAATCTTAAAAATAATCTTGATACTGCACTTTCAGTAAAAAACAATCTGCAAATTAGGAGCAATAGTAGGTAGTGAGAGACATAAATACTAGACTTCCATAACAGTCAAAGGCTCAAACATTACAAGTAAGTAACACAAAATTTCAATTCAAAAAAGGCAAAAGACACATGATCAAGAATCAAAAGGTTATAGTAGGGATAAATCAAAAGGTTATAGTTTTGGAATAACTTGTTAGTCCACGTTATTGAGTTGGCTGATCAATATATAACAAGGTCATTCTGTGGAATTGGGGATTCTGAAACACATTTTTGAATTAATAAACCTCCAGTGTATTTAGTTTAACATATTCAGAAAGGAAAAGTACAAAATACCAAGCTAGAGATAAGAGAGATGAGGAATAGCATGTAATCTTGATTGTGTACAGAAAGGTCATACATGGGATAAAACTTAGAAATTGACATGTGTCACCCTTGGGTAGATTTCATTTGCTTCTTATTTGTTGATAAATTATAAGAAGAGCTTTTTTAAGAGGTAAATATAACTAATGTTCTAACAAACTTCTGAAGGAATGTTTTCTTTAGGGAGAAAATAAATAGCAAATTTTCACAAGAAGAAAATTTAATCTTTCCTGGAGATATGGCCTACAGACACATCCATAACAGGCTTGCTAAACAAACCCACCAGAATTAGATATCATATTCCACCTAGTTAGAAACATTTCTCTTCATCCCCATGATCCTGAACTGGATATCCCCTAAACAGTCATTGTCACTAGTTGATATCAAAATTAAATCCTGACATGAAGTGAAGTTGTCTTTCTTATCTCCTTTTAAATGTGTTTCATTATATTTCTACCTCACCTTCTGTTTAACTTCCCCCAATTATTCAGGCAGTACAGATTAGGGTCTCTTGGAACAAAGAAATTATCAGTGAAATCTTCATCATTCTATTTCTGCAAATATACTCCCCACTTTAAACATGGTTCTCTATTGCTGATAGGACAGTGACACTTTATGTGTGTGCAATTCTATTTCACAGGAAAATGTCAAGTCAGTATTTCTCATATTTATAAACCTGTTGAATCCAAAATTCAATTTCTCAGTGCATCCTTTGATAACAAATGACCCTAGATGTCCTCAGAGACACCACCCCAGTCATAACACTGGGGATTCCTTAATAAATTAAGGAAACACTTCAATGGACCAAAGATGATGTTGCCCTATGCCCCACGACTCAGGCAGTTATACCTGCTTCCTAAACTCATCATTACTTCTCCCTATTAAGAGGTATTTCATGAGTGAAAATGATACTATTTTCCATTTGATTGTGACGGGAAACCTCCAAATACACCCTAAATACTAAGTTGTGAGGAGTAACAAAATGCATACCAGGAATGTCCATCTCTTTAGCTGTGTGCCTTCTGAAACTCATGCCTTCCCACAGATGGGAGATTTTCCATGTTGCACATTTTCAAATGTATTAATTTATAGAGTCATGAATGCTTTATTCAAGGGGGGTATAAATATAGTCATGAAATAGCGTGTATACTTTGAAAAAAGATTTATCAGTCAATTTGAAACTCTGGTTCCTGACAGTGTAAATAGGTTAGGCTTTCCCAGGCTCAGAACCTGAGAAACTGCTCAGAGTGATACCCCAAAGGGGACTGTCACCTGCACATGGTGAAGCAGAAAATTCCCAAACAAACTGTGAGCACTTCAAGGAAGTGAACAGGGCTTGAGCACATGTTTGCCTCACTGTGGGAACACCCACTTTCTATGTGATAGTCTCCAGGTAATAGTCTCCAGGTGCTGCTGAAAGGGGAGATGTGAATTGTTGATGCTGCCCAGTAAGATTCAGTAGCCACAAAACACTTTCATGCTATTCCCACCTGTAATCCATGTTTTATAACCTCACAGTTTTCTCTTATGTTTAGCAGGTAGGTATACTCAGTGAACACAAAAAAGACACCAAAAGCAAATAAGAATGAATGATGATAACATCTACACAGTGCAGTGTGAATTGTGAAATTGCATCGAACTGTATAAATTTAGAAACAAGAATTTTTAAGGTAAAGAATAAACATGCAACAACATTTCTAGTATTTTAGCATTGCTCTATGTCCTTTATTGCAAAGGTGCCTAAAACCATGGATGTGCTTGGTCCTTATACCTGTGACAGGTGTTTCAGTGAAGATACGCTTCCTAGAGTAGGACACAACTGCCAAACTATGCAGTCCTCACAAGTTTCCCTGAATAAGGTGCTGTCATGCCCACTATATCTAGGATCATGAGAAACAGCAAGTTCCAGAACGTCAGACATGAATTTTTGATGTCAGAGTTGGGAGGGATGCCCAGAGAAATTGCTATACTTCCTATGTAGAAAGTGTCCTAGAATAAAGTACCATAAAGAGAGAGAAGTTCTTTCTCTCTTTAAGATGCCACACCACCTTCATGCACCCCACTTGCTGAGTCCTCCACATTCACGATTTTGGGCAGGGAATGAGATCCTCCAAAGTAGGCCAACCCAGAGCCCTCATTTCCCGTCAAGTTGCTTGTCTCGGCACCACACCTTCCTCATGGCATTCTTCATGTCGGTGTTCCTCAGTGTGTAGATGAGGGGGTTGAACATGGGTGCAATCATGGTGTAAAACAGGGCGAACACCTTGTCGTTGCTCACAGAATCCACTGTGGGCACGTAGGTGAAGATGAGAGGCAGGAAGAACATGAGCACCACGGTGATGTGTGAGCCGCAGGTGGAGAGGGCTTTGCGCCGGCCCTGAGAGGAGTGGGCTCTCAGGCTGGACAGGATGACAATGTAGGAAATCAGCAAGACAACGAAAGTCAAAATGGACATTAGCCCCGTCGTGGTAATGATGGCAATAACCCACACGTGGGTGTCGGTACAGGCCAACTTCAACAAGGGGAATATATCACAGAAGTAGTGGTCTATCTGATTGGGGCCACAGAAGGGAAGTTCAATAACAACCATTACTTGCATGAATGAATGCAAAAATGCTCCAATAACAGAGACCACCACGAGGACATAGCACACCTGCCGGCTCATGACGACCATGTAGTGAAGGGGTCTGCAGATGGCGGCATAGCGGTCATAGGCCATGGCCACCAAGATGAAGATTTCGGTGGCACCAAAGAAGTGGGAATAAAACAGCTGGGCCATGCAATTGTTGAAGGAGATGGTCTTCTGCTGGGCCAGTAAGTCTGTGATCAATTTGGGGCCCACAGTGGTGGTGAAGCAGACATCCATGAGGGACAGATAGCTGAGGAAAAAGTACATGGGCTGCTCACTGAGGCGGCTGCCCCTGATAGTGATAAGAATGAGTAGGTTTCCAGAGAGAATTGCAAAATAGCAAAGTGAGAAAAACACAAAGCAAGCAATCTTTGCATCCACATCTTTAAAAAAACCCAGGAGGATAAATTCTGTGACATTTTCATGTCCCATTGCTTTGTGAGTGTTATCTGAGAGAGAATTCAATATACTTTAAACTCTCAACTTTTGCATTTATCAATTTTAAAAAACATTCATCATTCAATGAATACATATTGATTGGTTATTAGAGTGCAATCATTATATTTGGTTAACAGCACATCAGTGTACATCACACATACAATCTCTACTCAGAAGTAGAGTACAAGTTATGACAATATTTATATAGTAACAAGAATATCCCAAATAATCAAAACTGAAAGGATAAATTCCAATGTTGCAAACTTGAGATGAACAACAGAATGAATGATTAAAAGATGAATGGCTGTTTTTTTTTCACATTAAAGATAAAATGAAATTTCACTATTTTCCCTAAGAGTGATTTTTTTAAACTCTTGTATGTATAAAATAGCAATATCTGTTCTTCAAGGACAGGAAGGTCACTAATTCTCAATTCCCAGTTATTTCTCTAGATGCTGAAAGTTCAGTAATGCTCATCTTTAAGTCCTGGACTCAGGTGACAATTTTGGAAAGTGCCTTTAGAAATTTTCACAACCCCCCCCCAAAAAAAAAAAAATGGAGATAATGAAAGAAAGACACAGATCTTTGGGGGAAAGTGTGTTCCAGGGATGCTTCCTAAGATTTTCATGTCTTCCTGGAATTCACTTCATTTAGGGGTTTGCTCCCCAGTCTAACTTGGCAGCTCTCATCACCTCTGCCTGTAGTCACACCTCCTGGCACTTCCTTTTTTGGCTGCATCATTGGGCAGGGCAAACTGCATCCTGAGAGTCTTCACTCCATCTGTTTCACCACATTTTCTTTCTTTGAATTGAACCACTTTCTCATGCAGACAAGCCCTGGATAATTAAGTTAAAAAGAAAGTAATTTTTGGTGGAAAATATACTTCTCTTCCATCTTTTCTGTAATCTGATGTATCACAAAACTTCTAAACTCAAGCCTCTCAAAAAGAAAAAAGAAAAATCTCTGCACAGTGATAAAAATCTGTCTGCCTGGTTGTTGAAGAGTTACAAGAATAGTTAAATTGGGCCTCCCCGGTGGCGCAGCGGTTGAGCGCTGGGTTGCGAATCTGCCCGCAGCCTCTGCAGCAGTTCGATCCCCGGCTGTTCCCCGGCCACTGGAGGAGGGTCCCACATGGCGCGCAGACCTCTCCTGCCACCCGCTGCTCCCCTCAGCAGTGTACTTCGGTCCTTCTGCCTGCTCTGCTCCCCGCTCTGGCTCTGGTGAATTCTCTCACCCTCCCACGCTTCTGACTGTACCCAGTGCTTGTACAATAAATAAATAAAATAAATCTTTAAAAAAAAAAAGAATAGTTAAATAGTATCCTATATGCCATGTGAGGCCTTAGGAGATTGTTTGAGAAAAATGCACAGTTGTCATACAATAACTTTTTTGCAAGGTCATGGACTTTTGATAACAATTCCATCCATGAACCCTGATATAATGCCTTATAGTCTATTTTCTTGCAAAATCTTTGAGAGTCACCATGTCACACAAGCAAAACTCCAGTTTCACTGGTTCTGGGCTATAGTGTAATTTATTTATAGATTCTTTTAATTAGGGCCTTCCAGTGGTGCGGGGGTTAAAAGTCTCAGCACTACCAAGCTATCTATCTCCAGTCACTGCAGGATGATTTTCTATCCCATCCAAGGAGCTAACACACATGGTGCAGCAGACCTCTCCTGTCTCACCTGCTGCTCCCTTCAACAGTGTACCTCAGTAGATCTTCCTGTTCTGCTCCCCACTCTGTCTCTGGTGAATCCTCTCACTACGCCCACCTCTGGCCTGTACCCAAGTTCTTGTATGCATAAATAGATTAATCTTAAAAAAGATTCTTTTAACTGTAAGCTATTAGTCCTTTAAATATAATTCCCTTTTTGAATATAGAGTTATGTTAAATGGTTAAAAAATCTGAAGTAAAAAGATATAGCATATATGTCCTTAGGTAAGAGCAATATAAAAAGCATTCCAATTTTTCTTAAATTTTTCAGTACATTAAATAATTAAAACAAAATTTCTTAAAAATTGTGAAATGTTGGATGTAAAATAAATAAATAAATACTAAAATGTTGTGAAATTTGAAATGTTGATTGATTCCAAAAATTCAAAAATTCAAAAAATTCAAAAAAAAATTCAAAAACAGTAATCAGAATACTTAGAAAAGTTTTTTTTAAAAAAAGATAAGAAAAAAAAGGAAAACTATGCCTTTTCATAATTGAAGAAAATCATAAAATTATGTGATAAGAGATAACTAGATTTGTACATAAACACGTTCATATATTGAAATTTATTGTTGCTTAAACACATATATATGTTGAAATTTAATGTTGCAGAAAAATTTCAAGTTAATGTGAAGTAATGACTCCACAACTAATCTGAGATCTTTGATTCCTTCTCTGAAGGATAAAAAATACCTCACAACTTAGAAAAATTACATAAGATGGTTGAATGATACAAAAGTATCAAACAAAACTGGAAAAAACACTCAAGAAATATTTTGAATGGATATCTATCTTAGAGTGGTAGGAGGGAAGTTTAACACAACTTTGCACAACAAAAGTCATAAAGTATATATAAATACATTTAAAATTTCTATATGAAAAAAAAATTTCTATATGACAAAAATCCACGTGACAAAGTGTTTTCAGAAGTAGTAAAAGGAAGTAAATATTTAAATGCTACAGATCAATAACTTAAAGTTAAGTAACCCCATGTTCTAAAAGAGCAAAACATTTGAGTAGACAATACACAGAGAGGACATTGTCACTAACCAAGAGCATATGTACAATTTAAATCAGGAATATGCAAATTAAACAATGAGATATTATTACCAGTCATCAATATATAAAACTAAAATCAAAAAGCAAATTTGAATAAAATTTGATGAATAACCCAGCAAAACTATCCCAGATATCCAGGGCAGGTTCATTCACATTTGGAAAACGGAAACCATCTAAAGACATGACAATAATAGAATAGATGCAAGATGTGGTATATTTTTATTATGGAAAACTAAGCAGAAATTCAAATGTTGGATTAGATAGCACATCTACCATGAATAGATTACTAAGATATATTTGTCACCAGAAAATATAATAAATACACAGAGATATCACAGCATGATAACTTGTCTGTTTTAAAATATTTCCCACTCCAAAACTACCACACATTTTTTCTGAATATATTCATGCTTATAATGAATAGGAAAATGTGTGGAAGGAAACATCAATCTCTCAGAAACTGAGAGGGTGATAGCCAAAGGGGATTTTTAGTGTTTACAATATTTTGACTCCTTTTTAAAAATGTTTATATTTCAGTGTTGCTTCTGTAACTAAAGGTAGTGACTTTTGACATTTTTTTTCTGAGTTTGGTTTTCAACTCACCATTAAAAGATCTCATCACTACATCACTGTCTTTTGTAGTGCTTTTAGTATTCAAATAAATTTCAAGATCATCTGTTAAATCCAATAACTCCTACTACTCAAGTGTCAGGTTGAAAGTCTATTCCTTTTCATGACTCCTTGTTTTGCTGAACACTAACTGTCATTTAAGTTTTAATGGTAGGAAACAATAAATGTATAACAGAGGATACTAAATAATCAGGATGTACTACCTGAAAGGTTAACAGCCTCTGATATGTGAACACTAAGTAACAATGACTCTGTAAGTGTACATGCAACAGCAATGCCCCCTATTTGTTGGACACCATAGCAATGAACTTGACATGTGTGGACTTAATCCCAAAGCTACCATTTTAAAACTTCTAATGACCTGAAATCTCCATCTCTGCTGCTAGAAGTTTATTAAGGAAATTTACACCGTACATCCTGAACAGGGTGGGTAGTCAGACTCCATTGTTAACCCAGCCTCACCTCATCTGCCATAAAGAAATGAAAAAGGGAAAAATGAGAAGAAAAAAAAAAAACCCTTAACTCCTAATTTCCAGGGTCAATTTGGTTTACTTATCACACAGGAAAATTTTCTTAGAAAACAATAATGGCTAATATGCAATTCCTAACATATCTGCAAAATTGTAGCTACAAAAATTGTAACTACAAGGAAAACAAATTCTATGGTGGGTGACAGTGATCTAGTTAGACTAAATAAACTCCAAAATATGCCTCATAACTTAGCTGTTGCATAACCTTGAACAAGTTACATGCTCTCTGAGTCCTGGTCTTTTCATTTATTTTTAATCTGTAAAAACAAAACGTAATCATTCCTATCACATAGGATTCTGTGAAAAGATCCATATGAAAAATTCTGGTGTAGATGTGTATTAACACACTGCATGAGCTAACAAAACAAAAGCTCTTCTTTTTACATTTTGAAAAGACACGTCTATTAGAAAAAGGAGTAGGCAAGAGAGCTTTGTTTTGCCAGTGCAAAAATTGTACTGATAGAATGTTCTTTTTAAGAGGGGTTCATACCTTTGTGAAATTATTATCTACTGTTATATTACTGCTAGGGTGTGACAAGGTTGAGTCATAAAAACCAGTGATTCTCTTTAATGGTCCTCAACCTACATTTCCCCACCTTTGGTCCGTGCCTCATAATTAATCTTAAAAGGACTGATAATCTGAAAATGTTTTACCAATGGTAAACAAAGGAAACTGAGCAAAAACATTTCTATCAGTGAATTTAACATGCCTCTAAATATAGATTTCTCCAGAAGCCATAAAATATTTTCACAACTCTACTGAAAATGCCAAACTAACTACTGGCTGTGAAGTGGGGTAATAGGATTTTCCACTGCACAGATGGCAGAACTGAAATCAAGTAAAATTTATTTATGAAGACTTCACTGTCCTACAAAAAATAATCTTTTTAATTAAGAATAGTTGAATCAAATACTTCTAAAATAATAACCTTATTCCTACATTCTGCTTAGGTCATATCATACTTTTGTGTTTTGGATGATCTACCTTTGCAAAATAAATAGACATCCAATTTACTCTCCTATTATGAATGCGGAAATTTTCTTCCATCCTACCACATTTATTTCAAATGCCAGTAATTATTGCAAAGTATTATAAACCTATGATGCAGTAAAGTAGGTTATGAAGCTTCTTGTCTTCATCTGTCACACCATGATTATGTGATTAAGGGAGCTGTCTTTTAATTTTTATGGGTTTGCTCTTAACAAAATGCAGAAATATGGTTTTTTGAATCCTTTAGCTGAAGAAACCAGCTATGAAAACAAGTGCTACAATAAATCATTCATCAACCAAGATCAAATGCATGAACTAATTTTCTATAATTTTCTTAATCTCTTTATTCCACTTATTAACTTATTCAATTATTTTATTTTTTTCCAAATTTTAATTTTTTGTCTTCGTTTATCTATTTGAAGTAGAGCATAAAACATTTCACAGTTTTTCTTAGCCTCCTGTCCCAGGACCTAAGAGTTCCCAGTTTGAAACGAAAAGAGCATTTTCTTTGTCCTTTCTGTATTGGAACAGATTTAAAGTTGTTTAGCAAAGCATTTAAATGTCAAATTTTATATAAACTAGAAGACTATAAAAGTACAAAAGAGAGTAAGCAGATATATTTATAAAATATATTTATAATGGAAAACATATTTTTCCTAGAAAACAAACAGATGGGCACAAATGATCCCAAGGCTATGCAAAACAATGACTTTACAGATTTTAAGTATACAAAAGCAAAAAGGAAGAAGATAGAAGAAATGAAAAATAGTTTAAAAAAATAACAACTCACATATTTGGTTTCAGCCAATTCCAAACAATATTTGAAAGTGTATCCTTATCTTCTTGAACTCATGATAACAAATAGTAAAATACCTGTTGTGAATCAGAATACTAGATCCCTTAGTGAAAAAAAAAAATGCAATGGAAAAAACTCCAAAACTGTATCTTATGATAAAGTTATATTTAGAATAAACATATCCTAAAAACTAACTTTAGGTGTACTCAGAATAGAAGTGAAAATTATACGAAAAAACTGCAGGAGAAGTGGCAAATACACTTGGGCTTTTTGACTTTGTCTTTCTCCCTTTGATGCAATAATGAGCAGCAAAGTCCAGTTCCCTGAATACTTGGGGTCTGGGGGCTCCTGTAGGCACTGCACTGAAAAAAGCCAGCAAGAGTATTTAAAGGGCCCAAAGGGACATGAGTACAATCCCAGTAGCAATTCCTGAGGCAATTCTAGGACAAGACTAGTAAAAGTAAACTCTGGTGACTTTATTTGACAATGACTTTGGCTTTACAAATGTGTTTTTAAAGAAATAAATGCTATATAATGATGCACACCTGAAGTACATATAATGTATTTCAAATGTATGATTCTGAATATCAAATAGGTTTTATGACCAGTGACCAATATTTTTAAATATACTCTTATTTTTCCATGCAGGGAATAAACCATAATGCATTCATTATTGAGAGTCATCCTCTGCTTCCATTATCAATGCCTATCACCTATTAATGTGAAAGTGTTTAGCTTTTACTTAACATAGTTGAGATAAAATTCAAACATCCTGAGCCTCCCTGGTGGCACAAGGGGTTAAGACACAACCTATGAAGTTGGCCGCAGCCTCTGCAGCGTGAGTTCAATTCCCGGTAAGCCGAGGAGCAACCCACATGGCAGAGCAGGCCTTTCCTGACTCACCCACTGCTCCCCTCAACAGTGTACTTTGGTCAATCTCCCTATTCTGTTCCCCACTCTGTCTCTGAGGCCCCCTACACTTCCGGCCTCTATCCCAGCTCTTGGATGCATAAACAAATAAATCTTAAAAAAAATTTTAAATTTCCCAATTTCCAAAGTTTTTTCCTATATTGTCTTTTCTACAACATCATCGCCACACCCCAAGTCATTCCATTTCCAATATCTGATGTATATAGATTATATTATTTGATTCCCCTTTCATATAGAGTTTTTTTAATGTTGTGTGTGTATACATGTGTGTTCAAATGGCAGTTTTCTTGTTTTCTCAATAGAGTACTAACTCACTGAAAATAGGACCTACTCTTTCTCCCCTTGAATATATCATTTAAATTTTATTATAAGACAGTAGCAGCAAGAACATGATCTTTATAAAGTGCTACTGCTTTTAGTAAGAACTTTAAAAGATAGCTTTAATTTAATGTACATAATATTATGGGTCACTCTCACAGGGGTGAGATGGTATCTCATTGTGCCTTTGATTTGCATTTCCCTCATGATAAGTAGTGATGAGCATTTTTCAGACACCCGATGGCCATCTGTTTATCTTCTTTGGAGAAATATCTGCTTAGCTCTTCTGCCCATCTATGTGATTGTGTTCTTTGTTTTTTGGGTGTTTTTCTTCTGTTGAGTTGTAAGAGTTGTTCCTGTTTTTAGATATCAACCCACTGCCCTTTGTATGATGTGAAAACACATTCTCTCATTCAGTAGGGTGTTTATTTGTTATATTCAGTAGGGTGTCTATTTAATGATACTTTCTTTTGCTGTGCAAACTTTTAAATTTGATGTAGTCTCATTTGTTTATATTTGCTTTTGTTTTTCTTGCAGTCAGAAACAAATCCACAAAGAAGTCACTAAAGATTGTGTTGGGGAATATTTTGCTTACATTTTCTTTGATATATTTTATTTTGGGGGCTTTGTTACTTGTCTTCAATCCATTTGATGTTAATTTTTTGATGTGAGATGGTGATCTAGTTTCATTCCTCAGCATGTGGCTTTTCATACACAATTTGTTGAAGTGTTGTGTTCCTACACAATTGTGTTCCTACACAATTTGTCTTTCATCCTTTGTTATAAATTAACTGTTCATAGATATTAAGGTTTATTTCTGAGTTCTGAATTCTATACCATTGTGCTGTTTCTGATTTTGTTCCATTACCATACTGTTTTGAATATTATAGCTTTGTGGTATACTTTGAAGTCCAAGAATGTGATACCACAATGTTTCCCTTTTTTGTCAGGATTGTTTTGACTAGTCAGGATATTTTGTGGTTCTCTATCTATACTTTATCTGCTTATACCTAAACTGGAAGATTTCTTCTCTTTCAAATAATTCCTTTATACATACCTTCAGTCACATTATTTCTGAGTACAACCTACAATTTGGATGTTCTTGACTCAGTAGAAAGTCCAGATTCAAATAATTATTCAAGTTTCATTGAGATGCTATATCATGCAGATAAGCCTTCTTCAATTTCTTAGTATTATGCATTGAATTATTATCATTATGTTTACCTAGACACTTCCAGAACATTAACAGGTATTTATATAAAATTTTCCATTCTATAGTACATCTTTGGTCCTTAAATGTTTTAAATACTGTGTTAACATTCAAAAACATGTTTTTGGTAAAATGTAGTTTTTTGCTCCTATTTGCTCCCTACTGATTAGGGTTGGCATTAAGATTTTTCTTGAAGTATATGCATTTTAGACTTTTAACTGAATATCAACTTATAATTGTAGCATACACTGCTCAAATTAAAAGTAATAAATTTATATGGAGTAGAAGTAGAGGTGTCAGTGAATTTTAAAATATTGATAGCTTTAGCTCCTTCCTACAGCTTAGTTTTATTATATATTTAAATGTGTTTATTGAAAAGTTTCTTTACTGTTTCCTTTTTTGTTTTCTCTTTTTTTAACATACCTGCTTTACTGTTTCCTTTTTTTTTCTCTCTTTTTTTAACATACCTGCTTTCCATATCAATAAACACAAAATGGGATATAATTATCTACAGATGGCTTGGAAAAGGGACATCCAAAAAAAGTCCTGTAGGTCAGGAAATCCAACATGCTTACTGTCAAGAAGTGGACCAAGGTCTCCCTGGTGGCTCAAGGGGTTAAGCACAGCATTATGAAGCTATCCACAGACTCTACAGCACAAGTGTGATCCCTGGCCAGGGAGCTTACCCACATGGCACAGCAGACCTCTCCTGTCTGGTCTGCTGGTCCCCTCAGCAGTGTATTTTAGCCAATCTACCTGTTCTGTTCCCCACTCTGTCTCTGGTGAATCCTCTCATGCGCATACAGCCCCCACACCTCCGGCCTGTACCACAGTTCATGTGAAAGAAAGAAAGCCTTCACCATGATTCACTGCTATTCTAGCTATAGATAGAACTGAACATTTTCCTATCAATTTCTACAGAAATCAGCAAAGAAAGTGGTATACCCCATCACCTGACCCAATTCATTATTGAACATTCAAAAGGGTATAATTATTAAATCAATGGAGAAATAAATCAAAATAAGTAATATTTAATAAATTTTGAAGCACATTAATGCAATGGAAGAGTAATTACCATAAAACAATTATCATAATTTGTTGATATGCTTTGGATTTGTGTATTAATCCAAAATGCACTAATTGATTGGGTTTTAAATTTATGAAATGGGATTTTTTTAAGTTTTTAACAAATTGAAAACACATCTGGAAATTTAAGCTCATTACTTCTTTTCTGACGTGATGAGATTATGGAGGCAGACTTTGGGGGAAAGACTTTCCCCAAGGTCATTAACATTATGCCTTATTCCCTTTAAATAGGCCATATAATAAACAGAGAAAACACCATTGGTTGCCAAAGATACCGTGAAATGGAAATTTTCTTTAGGTGAGAGACAGAACAAGATCAACAAGGACTCAAAGACTTAATACCTGCCAACCTGTAAATTTTTGAGTCAAGGAGTCCTTGGTATTCATTTTTCACAAAGCAGTTCCTAAGGAACACTTACACTTTATTTTGGACAGCTTCACCAAAATTATTACAGGAGAGATAGAAAAATAAAGCAAAACTCAAGCCCAGGACAATACTGGTAAGATTTTCTTCTAAAACTAATATAAAATGTTCATGTAAAAAGAAAATTAAATCAATTGCTATATTTGAATGCCTGTAATAACTGCCAGACATCAGAAATAAGGGCAGAATAAAATTGTTGAGTGAACATAAGGTAATAAAGTTCATATATATATGTAGCTATGAGATAAAGTAGCATGATTGTAACATGATTGTGACAAAGTTTGAAAAATTGGATTATATGCTTGAAATGCTTGGAAGAGGAGAAAGAAATTCATTGATAGGTCAGGATTCAAGAAGAAGGAAGAGCTCTTTTAGAACATTTGTGTGGGCTATGAAATTCACACCATTCTTGGGTTTCCAGGTTATATTCAATCTCATTATAAAAAATACCATGATTTGGGTTTTCATAATTGAATACTTTTTTTTTCATTCAGAAGGAAAATGCAAAGGGGAATAAACATATAAAACAGGAAGATTTCTTGAATGTGAATTTGAATTATTAGTATTACCATTCCTATGATAACTAACATTTTGAACTGTATAAGAGGAAACCATTTTTAATGACTACACTACCAATTCTAATATTCATAACTGAGAAAACACAGTCCTGAATTTTCTCAAGACTTAGAAATGCCAGCAGTACTGTTGTCTCAATGAAGAACTAGATGCTTTACCAAGAGTTATAGCACGAGAATCTCAGAATCAGCCTTATATAATTTTGGTTCCCTTCCTACTAGACTATCTCTGGAATATAAGAACTTGGTGTGAAAGCAAGACCATAAATTCAGAGACACAAAGATCAGAATTAATAAGAAAGATCAGGAAAAAGAATAACTATAAGAAAGTGAAAATAAAAATCAACAAAAAACTATGAACCAGAGACACTTTTTGGGGGGTGGGGGCTGGGAGGCGAGGGATTGGGGTCAGAATGGGGCATGTGCAGTTGTATGGGGGAATATAAAAATAAAATTTATTATTTAATAAAAAAAAACAAAAACAATACTGCAAAGCCCAAAAAAAAAAAAAAAGAAAGAAAGAAAAAGTATAGCAGGGGTCACACCATCTCTACTGAAACAGTCTCAGTAATATTTAGAAGGGATGTATGCATATGTTTTCATTTCTATGTGAAAAATAAGACAAACCTGTCCAGATATATAAATATTATCATACCTCAGACAGAAACTGTTTCAAAATGAAGCTGTTTTTCACAGACAATAAGAAATAGATAACTTTCAGAAATAACCCATTCAATTCACTTTAATGAAAGGTGAATAAGCTTAGACCCAGACACATGTGTGACTTAGAGGATTTTTTTTATCTCCTGATCTTTATTTTCCCTTTTAAGTGAATGAATGGACTGCCATACAGAGGTAAGACGAGCTGATCTGATATACCCATGATAGCTTTGTTAATGACAAACACAACACACAGCAGTGTGTACTGGCATCACCAGTTTCAGCTACCATGATTTTCCATTGTTTTGAGATATAAGTAAATGTTGCTTTGTTATGTTTGTTATGCTTTGCTATGCTTTGCTATGTTATGTTTTCCTTTGTTATGTTTTCTCTTTTTTTTTTTTTTCGTCTAAATTAATTGTCTCTAGGGACCGTGGCTGCTAGAGTAATGGCAAAAATAAACAATGTGACTGAGTTCATTTTCTGGGGTCTTTCTCAGAACAGAGAGGTTGAAGAAGTATGCTTTGTGGTGTTTTCCTTGTTCTATGTAGTCATCCTTCTGGGAAACCTCCTCATCATGCTGACAGTCTGTGTGGGAAACCTTTATAAGTCCCCTATGTATTTTTTTCTCAACTACTTGTCTTTTGTGGACATTTGCTACTCTTCTGTCACAGCACCAAAGATGATTGCAGACCTGTTAGCCAAGACAAAAAAGATCTCATATGGAGGGTGCATATTTCAACTCTTTGGGGTACATTTCTTTGGTTGCACAGAGATCTTCATCCTTACTGTGATGGCCTATGACCGCTATGTGGCCATCTGCAAGCCCCTCCACTACATGACCATCATGGACCGGAACAGATGCAATATCATGCTGCTGGGGGCCTGGGTGGGTGGCTTCATCCACTCCATGATCCAAGTGGCTCTGGTAGTCCAGCTCCCCTTTTGTGGACCCAATGAGATTGATCACTACTTCTGCGATGTGCACCCTGTGCTGAAACTTGCCTGCACAGACACATACATCGTTGGTGCAGTTGTGACAGCCAACAGCGGCACTATCGCCCTGGGCAGCTTTGTGATCCTGCTCTTCTCCTATACCGTCATCTTGGTGTCCCTGAGAAAGCAGTCAGCAGAAGGCAGGCGCAAAGCTCTCTCCACCTGTGGCTCACACATCGCTGTGGTCATCATCTTCTTTGGTCCCTGCACGTTCATGTATATGCGACCAGATACTACCTTCTCAGAGGATAAGATGGTAGCTGTATTCTACACCATTATCACACCCATGTTAAATCCTCTGATTTACACCCTGAGAAATGCAGAAGTAAAGAATGCAATGAAGAAACTCTGGACCAGGAAAGTTTTATGGGAAGCTAATGGTAAATAGATGGGAGTCACAATTTAAGATAAATGATGGTAAATTGTCTCATGTACAATGGAGACTGCACTAACATCTCATGGTTTTTTTGGGGGGGAACAAATGAAGGAGTGACATATTCTTGTGAAATAAGGTATTATTAATCATTATTATTATGATTGTTCTAATATTTCATAGCCTGATAGTTTTCTGAATATTGAGACCAGAGAAAACTGATTAAATTCAGAAGCTTAATGAAGTCATATGTCCTCTTCTCCACTTTCTTATTTTGGCCATTTTCTTTAAATTACGAGAGTCCTCTCTGAAGTATTTAAGGGTGTTTTCTAGAGTTTAGAATAGAAAACAGTACAAGTCAGCACTCCGAATGTGTATGTTACATGGATGAATTAAACATGAAAAAGAGAGAGGAAAGTATTCTGGCATAATTCTTGCAAAGCAATGAAAGATAAAGCTGAGGTTTATGTGAAAGGGGTCATGTGTGTAAAATATGAAAGCTTTTACACAGATTTAAAGAACAAACGAACTTCTAGTTTATGATTGCCTTATGTGAGAGAATTTTTTTTTTCTTTCTGTGGCACGCATTTTTCTCACACAAAATAATTGGTGGGGGAAAAAAGATCTATGATCCCTTTTTAAATTGTAATTTACCAATAATATACTTCTAACATTGTAATTTTGCTGGTAGTAAATGCCTGCATCCCATTCAATGTAAACTAATGAAAACAAGTGCAAGCTACACTTATGGATAAACAGGCAAATGGACTCACTCCACAGAATAAATACAATGGGCTCAAAGGCATGACTGAAAATCCATGTTCCTCCAATGTTTGAACTGTAAGAAGATAAAGACTGACAGACTCATTACCATCAAAGACCAAGAAGTGGAACATATAGAATAGTATTCTAGTTTCCATCAGTGAATTTATAAACTTGTTCTTGTTCACAAAGTGCCTCCATGTCAGTTCCAATATGAGGGGCTCAGAGAGTCTCCCCTTATCTCCTTGGAAAGTGATGACTGAGAATCATGAGAATCATGAGAATCATGAGACTGAGAAATCATGAGATTTTTCCAATTCGGTGGGGTGATTCTAGTGAGCAACACCATTTTGTTTCATAAATGTATGCTCCCAACATGGCTGCCAACTCTATAATTTTATAATCGTAAGGTTAATAGATGCAAGACCTTTCACTGATGTGAGACTTCATTGGTGAAAATAAATGAAAATACCATTCATTTTCCAGATGATTTAAATTCATTAACCTCATAGTGGAAATCAGCAAAAATGAGTCTCCCTGTAGCTGTTAACTAGTGGTTATATCTGAAATAGCATGCTGTGTTTTAAACATGTCTCCAAGTGCTACTCAATTGAATATGTAAAGATACTTTCCATAAACATTTTATATGTCTTCCCTTTCTCATTAAAACACAACCAGGAAATTCAAACATTTATCACATGTCTGAGTCTCCAGAATTTCATAGTTACTGAGAGAGAATTCCTCATATTGACAGTGTGAGTTGTGACCTGTTCATGCTGGTGAGTAGGGGTGTGTGTGTGTGTGTGTGTGTGTGTGTGTTTAGGTTAATGAAACACTATAATTTTATGCAAATCTTCAAAATAATCCTAATACTGCACTTTTAGTAAATAACAATCTGCAAATTAGGAGCAGTAGTAGGTAGCGAGAGACACAAATGCTAGATTTCCACTAACAGTCACAGGCTCAAACATTACATGTAAGGAACATAAAATTTCAATTCATAAAAGGAAAAGACACATGATCAAGAATCAAAAGGTTATTGCAGGAATCATTGGTACAGGGCAGGAGAGGGGCAGCCCAAACCCCGCAAATCTGCCTATTCTAAATGGGTTCTGCCATCCGCCGCATCAACACAAAACATATGAGACTTCGATGGGAAGGAACTTTAATACAATTAGGAAACAATACAAAAAAGGCAAAGAATATAGTTTCTAAATCAAGCACTCAATGTTACCCGTCCCCTCGTGGGTAAAAGTCCACCCAGGCAGGATTGGCCCAGAGCAAGGCCCCAAAGCCTGCCCCAAGTCTAAAGCATCTTCCAGTGGGGACCCACAGAGAAGGATCAGAAATAACCAGACAAGTCTGGAAAGAAAGGAGAAAAATCAAAATCAAGACAAAAACCGCCATTCTCACATACCCACAGGTCTTTTACCCACATCTGTGTCACCCAGTCCACGACCAAAAGGCAAGTGTAGTTTCTTCACGTGTCTCTCGGCTCCATGCGCCTCCTCTAGTGCTCCTTCTGGCTCTCCACCCTGCTTCCTTCCTTCCTCAGTCTCCTCTGCAGCTTCTTCTCTATTTGTTCAGCCCCACCCTCCTTTTGGGTAGGGCAGGAAGCCTGAAACCTCCTCCTTTCCTGGGGACCACCCTGTTACATCTTTAGTTTTGGAATAACTTGTTAGTCCACATTATTGAGTTGGCTGATCAAGATATAACAAGGTCATTCTGTGGAATTGGGGATTCTGAAACACATTTTTGAGTTAATAAACATCCAGTGAATTTAGTTTAACATATTTAGAAAGGAAAATTACAAAATGTCAAGCTAGAGAGAACAGAAATGAGGAGTAACGTATAAACTTGATTGTATACAGAAAGGTCATACATGGGATATCACTTGAAATTAACATGTGTCACCCTTGAATAGATTTCATTTGCTTCTTTTTAGTTGATAAATTTTAAGAGCTTTTTTTTGTTTAATGATTTTTTATATTTTATTTTTTATTTTATATATTTCACATCATTTTTCATTTTTACACAACGTATGCATTTTCATTGTTTACATTCCCATACAATTCCCACCTCCCTTATTTTGACTCTAAATAAATCTTTTTTTTTAAAGATAAATATAACTCGTATTTCAACAGACTCTGAAGGAATATCTTCTTTAGGGAGAAAATAAATAGCAAATTTTCACAAGAAGAAAATTTAATCTTTCCTGGAGATGTGGCCTACAGACACATCCCTAACAGGCTTGCTAAATAAACCCACCAGAATTAGACATCATATTCCATCTTATTAGAGGCATTTCTCTTCATCCTCATGTTTCTAAACTGGATAATCCCTCTAAGCAGTAATTGTCACTAGGTGATATCAAAATAAAATCCTGACATGAAGTGAAGTTGTCTTTCTTATCTCCTTTCAAATGTGCTTTGTTATATTTCTTCCTCGCCTTCTGTTTAAGTTCCCCAGTTTTTCAGGCAGTACATATCAGTGTCCTTTGGAACAGAGAAATTATCAGTGAAAATGTCATCATTCTATTTCTGCAAATATACTCCCCACTTTAAACATGCATCCCTATTGCTGACAGGACAGTGATACCTTATGTGTGTGCAATTCTATTTCACAGGAAAATGTCAAGTCAGTATTTCTCATATTTGTAAACTTGTTGAACACAAAATTCAATTTTTCAGTGCATCCTGTGATAACAAATGACCCTAGATGTCCTCAGAGACACCACCTGAGTCACAACACTAGAGGATTCCTTGATAAATTAAGAAAACACTTCAATGGACCAAAGATGATCTTGACTATTCCCACATCTCAGGGAGTTATACCTGCTTTCCACCTCATCATTACTTCTCCCTATTAAGAGGGAGTTCATAACTAAAAATGAGACTATATAGCAGTATGACTGTGGAGAGAAACCTCCAAATACACCCTGAATATTAAGTTGTGAGGAGTAACAAAATGCACACCAGGAATGTCCATATCTTTAGCTGTGTGCCTTCTGAAACTCACGCCTTCCCACAGATGGGAGATTTTCCATGTTGCACATTTTCAAAAGTATTAATTTATAGAGTCATGAATGCTTTATTCAAGGGGGGGGTAAATATAGTCATGAAATAATATGTATACTTTGAAAAAAGATTTATCAGTCAATTTGAAACTCTGGTTCCTGACAGTGTAAATAGGTTAGGCTTTCCCATGTTGGCAAGTTGAGAAACTACTCAGTGTCATACTCCAATGGAGATTGTCACCTGCATGTGGAGAAGTAGAAAATTCCCAAACAAACTGTGAGCACTTCAAGGAAGTGTACAAGGATTGTACAAGTGATCATCTCATGGTGGAAATGACGGCTTCCTACAGTCCAGATGCTGCTCAAAGGAGAGATGTGAATTGTTGATGCTGCCCAGGAAGATGCCAGTATCCACAAAATACTATCATGCCATTTCCAGCTGTAATCCATGTTTCATAACCTGACAAAATTCTCTTATGTTTAGCAGGTAGGTATAATCAGTTAACACAAAAAATGACACCAAAAGGGAACAAGAATGAATGATGATAACATCTACACAGTGTAGTGTGAATTGTAAAATTGCATCGAACTATATTAATTTAGAAACAAGAATTTTTAAGGTAAAGAAAAAACATCCAACATTTCTAATATTTTAGCATTACTCTATGTCTTTTATTGCAAAGTGGCCTGAAAACCATGGATGTGCTTGCTCCTTATACCTGTGACAGGTGTTTCAGTGAAGATGCGCTTCCTAGAGTAGGACACAACTGCCAAACTATGCAGCAGTCTTCACAAGTTTCCCTGAATAAGGTGCTGTCATGCCCAATATATCTGGGATAATGAGGAACAGCAAGTTCCAGAATGTCAGACGGGTATTCCAGATGTCAGAGCAGGGAGGGCTGTCGAGAGCAACTCTTATACTTCCTATGTAGAAAGTATCCTAGAATAAAGTACCATAAAGAGAGAGAAGTTCTTTCTCTCTTCAAGATGCCACACCACCTTCATGGACCCCACTTGCTGAGTCCTCCACATTCACGATTTTGGGCAGGGAATGAGATACTCCAAGTAGGCCAACCCAGAGCCCTCATTTCCTGTCAAGACAATTGTCTTGGCACCAAACCTTCCGCATGGCATTCTTCATGTCGGTGTTCCTCAGTGTGTAGATGAGGGGGTTGAACATGGGAGCAATCATGGTGTAAAACAGGGCGAACACCTTGTCGTTGCTCACAGAATCCACCATGGGCACGTAGGTGAAGATGAGGGGCAGGAAGAACATGAGCACCACGGTGATGTGCGAGCCGCAGGTGGAAAGGGCTTTGCGGCGTCCCTGCGAGGAGTGGGCTCTCAGGCTGGACAGGATGATGATGTAGGAAATCAGCAAGGCAATGAATGTCAAAATGGACAATACCCCAGTAGTGGTAATGATGGCAATATCCCACACATGGGTGTCGGTGCAGGCCAGCTTCAACAAGGGGAATATATCACAGAAGTAGTGGTCTATCTGATTGGGGCCACAGAAGGGAAGTTTCATGACAACCAATATTTGCATGAATGAATGCAAAAAAGCTCCAATGACAGAGACCGCCAAGATGACATAGCACACCTGACGGCTCATGATGAGCATGTAGTGAAGGGGTCTGCAGATGGCAGCATAGCGGTCATAGGCCATGGCCACCAAGATGAAGATTTCAGTGGCACCAAAGAAGTGGGCATAAAACAGCTGGGCCATGCAGTTGTTGAAGGAGATGGTCTTCTCCTGGGCCAATAAGTCCATGATCAGTTTGGGACCCGTGGTGGTGGTGAAGCAGACATCCAGGAGGGACAGATAGCTGAGGAAAAAGTACATGGGCTGCTCACTGAGGTGGCTGCCCCTGATGGTGATAAGAATGACCAGGTTTCCAGAGAGAATTGCAAAATAGCAAAGTGAGAAAACCACAAAACAAGAAAAGTTTACATCCACATCGCTAAAAAGCCCCAGGAGGATAAATTCTGTGACGTTTTCATGTCCCATTGCTTCTGTGGGTTTGATCATGTGGAGAGAGAATTTAATATACCTGAAACTCTCAACTCTCTGATTATGGCTCTTTTAAAACCATTCATCATTCAATGAATACATATTGATTGGTTATTAGAGTGTAATCACTATATTTGGTTAAGGGCACTGCAATTTACACACACATACAGTCTCTACTTACAAGTAGACTCCAGGTTATGACAACATTTTACAGTAACAAGAAGAATCAAATAAAAAGACTGACGGGTAACTCCAATGTTGCACACTTGAAATGAACATTACAAAGTATTTTGAAACATGAGAAGTTCTTTTCTACTTTAATTTTAGAATGAAATTTCACTATTACCCACTAAGCGTAACTTTAGAAACTCTTGTATGTGTAAGTAACAATAAGGCTTCTATTCTTCAAGGGTAAGAAGGTCACTACCCATCCCAGTGATGCTAAATCCTGCAAGTTCACTAATTCCAGTGCATGCTTATAATTTTAAAAACTAGACTTCTGATGATAATTTCAAAAAATAACTTTAGAACCTTTCATGTAACTTTAGAAAATGGAGGTAGAAAAGAACAGCAGCCGGTCTTAAGGGTATTGTGTTCAGTGTTGCTTCCTAACACATTCATGACTTCCCAGAATTCACCTTATTTACCAGTTTGCTCCCCAGTCTAACCTGGCAGCCTTTATCACCTCTGCCTGTAGTCATACATCCTGCATTTCTTTTTTGACAACAACCTTGAGGAGGGGCAAACCACATCCTGAGATTCTTCTTCACTCCATCTTTTCACGACATTTTCTTTCTTTGAATTGAACCACTATTGCACGAGGCAAGCCCAGAAATAATTTGTTAAAAGTAATATGTCTTTTTGATACAAAATATTATACTTCTCTTACATCTTTTCAGCAATCTGATAATCTGTCACAAAACTGCTAAACTCAAAGTCCAGTTTCATTTAAGAAAATATTTACATAGAAATGAAAATTTGCCTATTTCTGAAAGTTATAATAGTAATTGAGTAGCACCTTTTGCTCCATGTGAGTTCATATGAAATTGTTTTAGAAAAATGCACATTTGGTGTACAATGAGATTTTTTAGCAAGTTCAAGGACTTTTCATTTGAAATCCATCCCTGAAACTTGTCTGAATATCCTATGGTCTATTTTATCACAAAATTTCTTGAAGTATAAGTGTCTTTCAAGCAAAACTCTTTTTGCATTAATTCTGAGCCAATGGTATGATTTGTTAAAAAATTCTTTTAACTGAGAGTTGTTGACCCTTTAAAATAGGTTACCTTTCTCATGTATAAAATTATTTTAAAATGTATAAAAATTTTGAAATCTAAATTCCTGCCATGAGAGAGACCATCAGTATTTTTCTTTTTCTTTCTGGCTCATTTCGCTGAGCATCATCCCTTCCAGCTCCATCCATATTGCTGCAAATGGCATGAGTGTATCATTTTTGATTGCTGAGTAATATTCCATTGTGTATATGTACCACATCTTCTTGATCCAGTCATTTATTTTTGGGCACTAGAATTGTTTTCATAGTTTATCTATTGTAAATAGTGTTGCTGTAAACATAGGGGTGCCGGTGCCCTTTAGAATTAATGTTTCTGTGTCCTTTCACTCATAGTAGGAATTTAGAAAACCTAAATAAGGGACTAGGAAAAAGACCAATTATAATAAAGAAAAAATCAAAATCAACAAGCAACTGTTAACCAGAGACAGAGGCACTTTGGGGCGGGGGAGGATTAGAGTCAAAATAAGGGGAGTGTAACTGTATGGAGAATAAAACCAAAATTAAAATGCATACATTGTACAAAAATGAAAAATGATATAAGAATTATATAAAATAAAATATATTAAATTAAAAAATAATAAAAATAAAATATTGAAGTGATATGGTAGAAAAAAAATTAAATCTGTAAAGGGGTATTCCACATATTTAATTAGGAAAGATCTATATTAAAATGATGCCAACTCTTCCCAAACATCATTATATTTAACAATTTAAGTAAAAATGCTAAAAAACTGCGTAATTTGACATTTCATTCAACTTTTCAGAAATTAATATCCAGAGTCATTAAGTGAAATTTGTAAAAGGAAGAATAAAAGGCATAGACATACATTTTCAGAATTGAAGTAGATTATAAATCTACTCAATAAGATATCTTGATAAAGACAGATTATTGAACTTGAAATCAGTAATTTCAATAAGTAATGTCTTTGAGTACATCCATGCTTATAAATGAATAGGAAAAGGTATGGAAGAAAATATTAACATTGCAGAAATTAAAAGTGTGATGGCCAAAGGAGAATTTAATATTATATATCGTCTTGATTTCATTATTACAATGTTTATATTTCAGTACCACTTCTGAAATTAAAGATAATTTAAAGACTTTTTCATATGTATTATGGTTTAAAAGGAATATGTTACATAATGAACAAACTTAAACAAAATTATATATGAACCACAATCCATTACAGTATCCAGTAAACTGTTGTATTACTTAATCCTTTCTAGTTACCAAATTGCTTCCTCAATTATTGTAGCAATTGCCAAAATAGATATTTATCCCCAAGCACTATAGTCTATGGTTGTTATAAAAATATAAATATGACAGATAAATTTCTAGTCCTCCCACTCCTACATGATGACATATTTGCCATAAGAAAACAGGGGATGCATTATAGAATCTATACTCATACAACATTTCTACCAATATCTGCATTTCCTTTTGAATCTTTATCTAAGCTTGGTTTTCATATCAGCATTAAGAATTCTCATTAGGGTCTCCCCTGGTGGCGCAGACAGTTGAGCGCCACGCTGTGAAGCTGTCCGCAGCATCTGCAGTGCCAATTCTATCCCAGCCGGCCAGCAAGGGTCCCACATGGCATGCCAGACTTCTCCTGTCATGCCCACTGCTCCCCTCAGCAGTGTATTTCAGTAGATCTGCTGGTTTTGTACCCCGCTCTGTCTCTGGTGAATCCTCTCACCCTCCCTCGCATCTGGTCTGTACCCTGGTTCTTGTATAAAATAAATAAATAAATATTTAAAAAAAAGGAATTCTCATTATCCTTTTGCAGTACTCACAGATTGAAATAAAGTCAAAGATGGTCTGTTAAAATTAGCAGTTGTTATTATTGAGGACTCAGATTTAAAGTTTGCTCTTTTCCTTGTTTTCTGAACAAACACCAGCTCTCCTTAATGTTTCCATGAAAGGAAACAAAAATTTTATATCAGGATGCTGAACAATTAGAGTGTGATACATGAAAATCCAACAGTCCTGATATGTGTAGATTAAGTAGCGATCCCCCTCATATGTGTGGATTCAATAGCAACACTACTATATTTAAAGTCTCTGGGGTTCTGAAATCACATCTTGCTGCAACAAGTTCATTAAGAAAATATGCACCACACAGTATCCTAAACAGAGTAGTCAGGATTCCAGTGTTCTCCCTGCCTTGACACAACCTCTAGAAAGAAGTAAAAAGAAAACAAAAAGACAAGAAAACCATCAGCCCCTGATTTCTACAGTCAACGTAGTATGCTTAGTCACAAAGAAAATTCTCTTAGGAATAAGACTGACTAATTTTCAACTCTTAAAATAGCTGCAAAATTGTGTCTACAAGAAAGACAGATTTCATGGTGACTGAGTATTCTCCATAGACTAAATGAATTCCAAAATATTGCCTGCCTCTAAACTGTTGTATAATCTCGGGCAAGTTACATGTTTTCTGATGCCTGATTTTTTGGTTTATTTTTAATCTATAAAAAAAAATGATGATAGTTTCTGTCACATAGGATTCCCCAAAAAGATCCATATGAAACATTCAGGTATAGATATCCGTACAATAAATACAGGGTATGCACTAACAAAATAGGAACACTTATTTATTTTAAAAGGATTAACAATCTGCAAATGTTTCACCATTGGTAAACAGGGGAATACAATTTTTTACAATAGTTTAAAATGCCACTAAAACACAGAAGTTATAAAATATTTTGACAATTAGCTTCTGCAGAAAATCCCACAAACTGATGGATATGAAGTGGTTAATAGGATTTTTCAAATCCCTGATGGTAGAATTGAAATCAAAGTGAAATTTATGAAGACCTCACTACCAAAAAAAATTTCTTTTTAATTAGGAATAGTTGCATCAAATACTTCTAAGAAATAATCAGTTTATACCTATATTCTACTTAGTTTACTTCAGTTTTGTACTTTTACCCTATTTTAATGATATGTTTTTATTGTTTACCTTTGTAAAAGAAACACACAGCATCCAGTTTGATCTCCATGAGACCACTAACTTTCCTCCAATACTATCACATTTATTTAAAATGGCAGGAATTATTACAAAGTATTATTAACCATTATAATAAAGCAGCATATGAAGGTTCTGGTCCTTATCTGCACTACCTGTTTATGTGAAGAACATTTGATTTCCATGGGTATACTCTTAACAAAATGAGGAACTATGGTTTTTTTTTTTTTTAATCCTTAGCTACAAAAAAAAAAAAAACTATGAAATGAAGTGGTACAAAAATCATCAGCAGCCAATTTATCAAATTTGTAAAATAATTTTCCATTATTTCCTTAATTTCTTTATTCCAATTATTGCTTACCTATCTAATTAATTGAATTTTTCAAAATTTTTATTTTTTATCTATTTGAACATAATATAAAACATCCAATTGTTTCCTTTACCTCCTGTCAGAATACCTAAGAGTTCCAAGTTTAAAACCAAGATCTCAAGAGAGCATTTTCTTTGCCCATTTTCTATTGGAACAGATTTAAAGTTGTTTGGCAGGTATTAAAATGTCAGATTTATTATGTAAGTTGGAAGTCTATAAAGATAAAAAAGAAACAGCAAGCAAATATATTTGTAGACTATATTTATAATAGAAAAATTAATTTCCCTAAAAAACAAGCACATGAGGTAGGATGATTCCAAGGCTATCCAAAGAGCTAGTTTTACATAGAGTTAAGGATGCAAAAATAGAAAGAAAGGAAGAACCAATGGGAAAAAAGAAAAGAAATAAGGAAAAACTCACATATTTGGTATCAGTCGATTCGAATCAATACTTGAAGGTATAGACTTTTCTTCTTGAAATCATAATAACAATAAAAATTCTATTGTAAATCAAAATAATATATCTTTTAAGGAAAAGGATGCAATAAAAAAATCCTCTATTACTGTTTCTTACTCTGAAATTATATTTAGAATAAATATATCCTAAAAACTAACCTTACATGTACTCAAAATAGGAGTGAGAATTATATCACAAAACTACAGGGAAAATGGGACATACACCTGGGCTTTTTGACCTTGTCTTTCTTCCCTTTGATGCAATAATGAGCAGCAAAGTCCAGTTCCTGAATGATCCAGGTCTAGATGCTGGTTCAAGATCTGCACTGACAAGCCAGCAAGAGCATTTAAAGGCTCCAGAGGGACCTGAGTACAATCCCAGTAGCAATCCCTGTGGCAATACTAGGACAAGACCAGTAAAACTAAACTCTGGTGATTATATTTTACAATGACTTTGGCTTTGCAAATATGCTTTTAAAGAAACATATTGCTATGTAATGATGCACACCTGAAGCATATATAATGTTGTAAAGCAGTTACTAATACCTAGGCAAACAACTGCTATTATATTGTTCAAATACAAGGTGCTAAATTTCAAATGTAGGTTTTATGATAGTGACCAAAATTTTTAAATATAGTCTTATTTTTCCATGCAGGGAATAAAACTTAATGCATTCATTATGTATATTAAGGTATTCCCCATTTCCATTACCAAGGCTATGAGGGAAGGGGAGGGGTGTGTAGGGATCTCTGTATCTTCTGCAGAAATGTTCTGTTAAATCTAAAATTGCTCATAAAAAAAAAAATTCTTAAAACGTTATATTCAGGCCCTCTGGTGGCCCAAGGGGTTAAGTCACAGCACTATGAAGCTATCCGCAACCACAGCAGCATGAGTTCGATACCTCACCACCCAGGGAGCTAACCCACATGGCCCAGATGACCTCTCCTGTCTCGCCCACTGCTCCCCTCAGCTTTGTGTTTCAGTCGATCCACCTGTTAGGCTCCCTACTCTGTCACTGGTGATTCATCGTACCCTCCATCTCGACCTGTGCCCCAGTTCTTGTATGCATAAATAAATAAATCTTTAAAGAATTGTTTTCATAGTAGAAAGCTAAATTTCTCACCTGGTTTGATGGTATTTTTAATTTTGTAAAGATTCATCATATAGTAAAGACATTAATTAATAGCCTCAAATCCCTACATGTTGTCTACTGTCTGCTTGTGCTTGTCTAATTGATAACTATGCATTATATTTTCTATGGGCAAAACATGTCTCTTTTTTTAAGATTTATTTATGTATGCATACAAGAGCTGGGGTACAGGCCAGAGGTGTGGGAGGGCGAGAGAATTCACCAGAGACAGAGTGGGGAACAGAACAGGCAGACTGACCTAAGTACACTGCTGAAGGGAGCAGTGGGTGAGTCAGGAGACATCTGCTGCACCATGTGGGTCCCCTGGCTGCTGGGGATCGAACTTGTGCTGCAGAGGCTGCGAATTGCTTCATAAGTGTGGTGCTTAACCCTGTGCACCACCACAGAGGCCCAAAACATGTCTTTTTGATTGAGAAGTATTTATGTAAAGGGTAAGACTTAGTTTGAATGCCACTGTACATCATGAAACATTCATATTAGAGCTTTAGCTCTTTCCCACAGGTTCTGTTTTTGAATTGCTGATCTGCCTCAGAAGATACCAGTAGCCACAAACACTTTGATGTCATTCCCAGCTGTAATCCATGTTGCATAAGATGAAAGTTTTATATGTAACAGGTATATGTAATCACTAAACAGGAGGAAAAAACCACGTCAGGGGACTAAGAATGATTAATAATAATGTTCACATGTTTGGTGTGAACTAAAATTGCATTACACTGTACTTCATTTGAAGTGGGATTTGTTAATGTAAAGAGTTCAATATACAACGTCTTAAATACTTTAGCATTGCTTTATTTCTTTTATTGCAAAGAAAACCTCAAACCCATGGAAGTACTCTGTCCTCTCTCTACATGTGACAGGCATCTCAATGAGGAGACATTTCCTAGAGTGGGACACAACTGCCAAACCATACAGTCTTTATAAGTATCCTTGAATAAAGTGCTATCATGCCCACTGTATCTGGGATCATGAGGAACAGCAAGTTCCAGAATGTCAGACATGAATTCTATATGTCAGAGTTGAGAGGGCTGTGGAGATCAAATGCTTCACTTTTATGTAGAAAGTGTCATAAAATAAAATAACAGAAAGAGCAAAGTGCCTTCTCTCTCAAAGGGCACATAACTCGAAGATGTCATCCCACCTCTCTGCATATGCTCAGTTTCCACCTTAACGATTCAGGGCAGAGAATGAAATCCCACAAAGGACGCCAACACAGAGCCCTCATTTCCCATCAAGACACTTGTCTCAGCACCACACCTTCCTCATGGCATTCTTCATGTCGGTGTTCCTCAGTGTGTAGATGAGGGGGTTGAACATGGGCGCAATCATGGTGTAAAACAGGGCAAACACTTTGTCATTGCTCACAGAATCCACCGTGGGCACGTAGGTGAAGATGAGGGGCAGGAAGAACATGAGCACCACGGTGATGTGCGAGCCGCAGGTGGAGAGGGCTTTGCGGCGTCCCTGCGAGGAGTGGGCCCTCAGGCTGGACAGGATGATGATGTAGGAAATCAGCAAGGCAACGAATGTCAAAATGGACGCCACCCCTGTGGTGGTAATGATGGCAATAACCCACACATGGGTGTCCGTACAGGCCAGCTTCAACAAGGGGAATATATCACAGAAGTAGTGGTCTATCTGATTGGGACCACAGAAAGGAAGTTCAAGAATGATCAATACATGCAGGATTGAATGGAAAAATGCTCCAATAACAGAGACTGCCACAAGGATGTAACACACCTGTTGGTTCATGATGAGCATGTAGTGAAGGGGTCTGCAGATGGCAGCATAGCGGTCATAGGCCATGGCCACCAAGATGAAGATTTCAGTGGCACCAAAGAAGTGGGCATAAAACAGCTGGGCCATGCAGTTGTTGAAGGAGATGGTCTTTCGCTCGGCCAATAAGTCCATGATCAGTTTGGGGCCCACGGTGGTGGTGAAGCAGACATCCATGAGGGACAGATAGCTGAGGAAAAAGTACATGGGCTGCTCACTGAGGCGGCTGCCCCTGATGGTGATAAGAATGACCAGGTTTCCAGAAAGAATTGCAAAATAGCAAAGTGAGAAAACCACAAAACAAGCAACCTTTGCATCCAATTCACTAAAAAGTCCCAGGAGGATAAATTCTGTGACATTTTCATGTCCCATTGCTGCTGTGGGTTTGATCAGAGAGAAAATTTAATAAACCTAGGACTCTCAACTCTCTCATTATGGATTTCTTTAATAAAACATCCATTATTTTTGAATACATATTGATTGCTTATTAGTGTGCATACACCATAATCTGTTAAGGGCACTGAGTGCACAACACACATACAGTGTCTACTCATAAGTAGAGTTCCAGGTTATGCCAAAATGTTATAGTAACAAGAAGAGTCAACTAAAAAGACTGCAAGGGTAACTCCAATGTTGCACACTTGATATGAACATTGCAAAGTATGTTGAAACATGAAAAGTTCTTTCCTACTTTAATTTTAGAATGAAATTTCACTATTACCCACTAACCGTAACTTTAGAAACTCTTGTATGTGTAAAGTAGCAATAAGGTTTCTATTCTTCAAGAGTAGGAAGGTCACTATAATCCTCAATCCCTCCTAGTGCCACTAAATCCTGAAGTTCACTAATGCCAGTATATGCTTATAATTTTAAACCCTGGACCCCTGGGTATAATTTCAGAATGTACTTTTACAAACTTTTTATGTGCCTTTGAGAAAATGGAGGTATAAAATGAACAGCAGTGATCTTTGGGGGAAAATGTGTGCAGCATTGCTTCCTAATACATTCATGGCGTCCTGGATTCACGTTATTTCCCAGTTTGCTCTCCAGTCTAACCTGGCAGCTCTCATCACTTCTGCCTGTAGTCACACCTCCTGGCACTTTCCTTTTACAGGTCATTGTAGTGGGACAAACCACATCCTGAGATTCTCCTTGATGCCATTTTTCACACCATTTCTCTCTTTGAATTGAACCATTTTTTGCATGAGGCAAGCCCTGAAATAATTTAGTAGCACTGAAATAATTTAGTAAAAAGGAAAATATTTCTTTAACACACAATATTATCCTTCTCTTTCATCTTCTCAGTAATCTGATATATCTGTCACAAACTGCTAAACTCAAAGTCCAGTTTCATTAAAAAAAAAAACTTTACATACAAATAAAAATCTGTCTACCTGTTTGTGAAGTGTAGAAATATTAACATCTCAGAAACTGAAGGTGTTATGGCTAAAGGAAAATTTAATGTTTTACAATGTTTTGGTTTCATTATTATAATGCTTAAATTTTTTTGTATCGCTTCTGTAATTAAAGATAATTTAAAGAATTATCATATATTATGGTTTAAAAGGAATATGTAAAATAATGGATGACAAACAAAATGATATATAAACCATAATCCAGTATAATATCCAGTAAACTGTTGTATTACTTAATCCTTTCTAGTTATCAAATTGCTTCCCCAGTTATTGTAGCAATTGCCAACACAGATACTTATCCCCAAGCACTATATGCTATCAGTTATTATAAAAATATAAACATGACAGATAAATTTCTTCTTCGCCCACTCCTCTATGACAAGATATTTGATATAAGAAAATGGGAAATGTATTAACAGAATCTATACTCATACTATATTTATACCAATATCAGCATTTCTTTTGAATCTTTATCTGAGTGTGGTTTTCATATCAGCATTAAGAATCTCATTATTCTTTTACAGTAATCATAGATTCAAAAAAATCAAAGATGATCTGTTAAATCTAGTAGTTGTTATTACTGAGGACTCAGATTTAAAGTTTGCTCTTTTCCAAGACTCCATGTTTTCTGAACAAACACCAGTTCTCCTTAAGGTTTCCATGGAAGGAAACAAAAATTTTTTAACAGGATGTTGAACAATTAGCATGAGTTACATTAAAAGTCAACAGCCCCTGCCTGATATGTGTAGATTAAGTAGCGATTCCTCTCAAATGTGTGGATTCATTACCAATGCTACCATATTTAAAGTCTCTGTTCTCCTGAAATCATGTGTCGCTTTAACAAATTAATTAAGAAAATCTGAACTGCAAAGTATCCTAAACAGGGTAGTCAGGACTCCAGTGTTCTCCCTGCCTCGCCACAGGCTCTAGAAAGGAGTAAAAAGAAAAAAAAAAAAATGACAAGAAAACTATCAGCCCCTGATTTCTACAGTCAACGTATTATGCTTAGTCACAAAGAAAATTCTCTTAGGAACAAGACTGACTAATTTTCAACACTTAAAATAGGTGCAAAGTTGTATCGACCAAAAGACAGATTTCAGTGTGTGTGAGTGTTCTCCTTAGATTAAATGAATTCCAAAATATGGTCTCCCACTCAACTGTTGAATAATCTTGAGCAAGTTTACATGCTCTCTGACCCCAAGTTTTTTGTTTATTTTTAATCTGAAAAAAGGAGTGATGATAGTTTAAAATGCCACTAAATTTAGATTTCTCCAGAAGTTATAAAATATTTTCAAACTAGCTTCTACTGAAAACTCACTGGATGTTAAGTGGCTAATAGGATTTTCCATTCCACACATGGGAGAACTGAAATCAAGGTATCAGTATGTATCATCAAGGTATATCCAGGTATCAAGGTATATTGCCAAGTATGAAACCAAGATTTCAAGAGAGCATTTTCTATTGGAACAGATTTAAAGTTGTTTGGCAAATATCAAAATGTTAGATTGGTTATACAAATTGGAAGTCTGTAAAGGCATAAAAGAAATAGTAAGCAGAAATATATGTAGAATATATTTATAATGAAAAAATGAATTTCCCCAGAAAATGAGCACAGGAGGTGGGATGATTCCAAGGCTATGCCAAGAGGTAATTTTACATTGGGTTAAGGATGCAAAAATGAAAAGGAAGGAAGAACCAATGGGAAAAAGAAAAGAAATAAGGAAAAACTCACATATTTGGTATCAGTCGATTCCAATCAATACTTGAAGGGATAGCTTTGTCTTCTGGAACTCATGATAACAATAAAAATTCTGTTTGTAAATCAAAATAACAGATCTCTTAGGGAGAAAGATACATTAAAAAAAGCCATTATTGTATATTATGGTGAAATTATATTTAAAATAAACATCATAAAAACTAACCTGTTCAAACTAGGAGGAAGAATTATATCACAAAACTTCAGGAAAAAAATGGCAAATACACCTGGGCTTTTGGACCTGGCCTTTCTCATTTTGATGGCAATAATGAGCAGCAAAGTCCAGTTCCCTAAATGCTGGGGGGCTTGGTGCTGGCGGAGAACAACACTGAAAGAGCAAGCAAGAATATTTAAAGGCTCCAGAGGGAGCTGAGTACAATCCCAGTAGGAATCCCTGTGGCAATTCTAGGACAAGACTAGTAAAAATAAACTCCGATGACTCTACTTTAAAATGACTTTGGCTTTGCAAATATGTTTTTAAAGAAACATATTGCTATATAATGATGCACAGCTGAAAATAATGTTATAAAGCCCTGTTACTTAAATCATATATATGCAAATGTGCTGTTAAATTCCTTCAAATATATGATGCTGATATCAAATGTTGGTTTTTATGACCATTGACCAAAATTTTTTAGGGCAGTAATAAAACCTAATGCAATCATTATGTATATTGAGTTTTTCTCTGCTTCCATTACCAAGGCTAATTACCTATTAATGTGAAGATGTTAGCTTTTACTTAATATAATTTAGATCAAATTCAGAGGCCTCCCTGGTGGTGCAAGGTTAAGTCTCTATCTCTTAAGTCTAAGTTCGATCTCTGGCCAAGGAGCTGACCCACATGGCATTGAAGACCTCTGCTGTCTCCCGTGCTGCTTCCCTTAGCAATGTTATTTCAGTAAATCTGCCTGTTCTGCTCCCACTGTATCTCTGGAGAATCCTCTCACCCCCCAACCTCAGGCCTGCACCAAAGCTCTTATACACATAAATAAAAATAAATCTTAAAAAAAAGGATGAAATTTAAATGTCCCAAATTCCACAGAGCTTTTTCCCATATTTTCTTCCCCACAACATGTCCACACCTCATCATTCCATTCACAATATCTGATATACATAGATTATATTATTTGATTCCCCTTTCATACAGATTTCAGTTTTTTAATGTTAAGTGTGTGTGTGTGTGTGTGTTTTAAATGTCGGTGTTTTCATGTGTTCTCAATAGACTACTAACTCACTGAAAACAGGGTCTACCCTTTCTCCTCTAGTCTCTAATGATTTAATTTTTTTTAAAGATGCCACAGGCCATAGGTGTGGGGGGTGAGAGGATTCACCAGAGCCAGAGTGGAGAACAGAACAGGCCGACTGACTGAAATACATGGCCGAGGAGAACAACAGGCAGTCAGGAGAGGACTGCTGCACAATGTAGGTCAGCTCTCTGGCCAGGGATCAAACTCATGCTGTAGCAGCTATGGATAGCTTCATAGGTTGCATCTTAACCCCTTGCACCACCAGGGAGGCCCTAATGATCTAAATTATGTGATAGACGAGTAACAGCAAAAAGGTGATCATTACAATGTACTACTACTTGCGGTATGGATTCTAAAAGATAGCTTTAATTTAATGTACATAATATTATGGGCCATTCTCACAGGGATGAGATTATATCATGTTTTGATTTGATTTTCCCTCATGATAGTAGTGATGAGCATTTTTCAGATGCCTGATGGCCATCTGGATATCTTCTTGGGAGAAATATCTATTTAGCTCTCTGCCATCTATATGATTGTATTCTTGGTTTTCTTTCAGATGACTTGTGAGAGTTCTTTATACATTTTTATATATCGGCCCTTTGTCATATGTATGATGTGAGGTCACAATCTCCCATTTAGTAGGTGTCTTGCTGTTTTAGGGACACTTTCATTTATGGTACAAACTTTTAAGTTTGATGTAGTCTCATTTGTTCATATTTCCTTTGTTTTGTTTTGCTTTGTGTTTTGTTTTCTTTTTTGTTTTATTTTGTTTTTTGTTCTGTTTTGCTTTTGCAGCTGGAGACAAAGCTACAAAGAAATCACTTCAGACTGTGTTGGAGAATGTTTTGCTTACATCTTCACGTATTTTATAGTTGGGGGCATATATCCTTTTCTTCAATGTATTTTGTGATAATTTTTAGGTTGTGGGAAGAGATGGTGATCTAGTTTCATTCTTTAAATGGTTTCTTACTACACACCACAGTCAAATAATTTCTAAGTATGAACCTTCAATTTGGATGTTCTTGAATAACCTGAAAGTCTCAGATTCAAATAACTATACAAGCTCATTAGGTTGATATATTGTATCATGTAGATAACACGCCTTCCATTTCTTAGTATTATGCATTGAATTATTACTACATAATTCAATTTAATTCAATTCTTTAGTTTACCTAGCAACTTCCAGAACATTAACAGAATGTTTTAAATACTGGGTTAATTTCCATATGAGTATGCTTTTGGGAAAATGTAGTGTATGCTACTACTTGCTCGCCAATTATTTGGGGTAGTATTAAGATTTTTTTGAAATATAAACATTTTAGAATTTTGGCATAATATTAACTTATAATTGCAGCCTACACTGCTTAAATTAAAAGCAATAAATTTATATGGGCTGGAAGTAGAGGTGTCAGTGAGTTTTAAAATCTTGATATCTTGAAACAAATCAATATATCAACTTTTATGCTTTAAAATTGCCATATCAAACTAACAAATATGAGTTATGAATACCTGTTCTGGAAAATGCAAAAAAAATGGAGACAGTAAAAAGTTCAGCAGTGCCAAGATTTTGAAGAGGTGAAGAACAGATGAATAAGTAGATCAAATTTTATTTTTAAGGATGAAAAGTAATTGTGTATGACACTAATAGAATATACATGATATTGAGAAATTATGGAATCCAATAAAAACATACATGAGATCACCTTAATGCAAATGTACAACTTAGAAAATAGCAATATGTCGATATTGAATCATCAGTGTAACAAATGTGCCACACTAATACAAATTTAAGGACATAGGAAACCGTGGAGGGAAGGAGAGGAGTTCAGGAGAATCTCTGCATCTTTTTGCATAATGATTCTGTAAATCTAAAGCTATTCAAAAAATAAATTATATTAAAAGTGTATATTCATAGTAGAAAGCTAAATTTCTCATTTAACATGATTGTCAGTGTTTTTAATTTTATAAATATCCATTATGTAATAAAGCCATCAATTGATAACCTCAAGTTCCCTACATGCTGTCTACTATCTACCATGCTTATCTAATCGATGAATGCACATTATACTTTCTATGGAAAAAAATAGCTCTTTTTAATTGAGAAGTAATACTCTAAAGGCTAAGACTTAATTTGAATGCTATTATATTCATGAATCATTGGCAGGAGAGCTCTAGCTTTTTCACACAGATTAGATTTTAAATTGTTGATCTGCCCCATAAGATGCCAGTTGCCACAAAATACCTTTTTTTAAAAGATTTATTTATTTATTTATTTATTTGTTTATTTATTTATTTATTTATACAAGCACTGGGTACAGTCAGAAGCGCAGGAGGGTGAGAGAATTCACCAGAGTCAGAGTGGAGAGAAGAGCAGGCAGACTGACGAAGTACACCGCTGAGGGGAGCAGCGGGCAGCAGGAGAGGTCTGCGTGCCATGCGGTACCCTCACCCGGTGGCCGGGGATTGAACCGGTGCTGCGGAGGCTGCGGGCAGCTTCGCAACCCAGCACTCAACCACTGCGCCACCTGGGAGGCCCTGCCACAAAACACTTTGATGCCATTCCCAGCTGTAATCCATATTTCATAACCTGAATATTTTCTCTTATGTGTAGCAAGTATGTGTGATCAGTAAATAGGAGGAAGAAAACAATAACTGAAAACTAAGAATGATTAAAAATAATGTTCATATGTTTGGTGTGAAATGTAAAATCATATTACACTGTATTACATTTGAGCAGAATTTATTAATGTAAAGATTTCAATGTAAAACAACATTGTAATATTTTAGCATTGCTATATTTCTTTTATTGCAAAGGATACTGAAAACCATGGATGTACTTGGTCTGCTCTCTACCTGTGACAGGTATCTCGTTGAGGAGACATTTCCTAGAGTAGGACACAACTGCCAAACCATTCAGTCTTTACAAGTATCCCTGAATAAAGTGCTATCATGCCCACTATGTCTGGGATCAGGAGGAACAGCAAGTTCCAGAATGTCAGACATGAATTCTAGATGTCAGAGCTGGGAGGGCTGTGGAGATCTCTGTCACTTTTTCTGTACAGAATGTCATAAAATAAAATAACAGAAAGAGCAAAGTGCCTTCTCTCTCAAGGGGTACAACTCTTGAAGACATCACCTCACTTCTCTGCAACCACTCAGGTCTCCACATGAACAATTAAGGGCAGGGAATGAGATCCTCCAAAGTAGGCCAACACAGAGCCCTCATTTCCCATAAAGCTGCTTGTCTTGGCACCACACCTTCCTCATGGCATTCTTCATGTCGGTGTTCCTCATTGTGTAGATGAGGGGGTTGAACATGGGCGCAATCATGGTGTAAAACAGGGCAAACACTTTGTCGTTGCTCACAGAATCCACCGTGGGCACGTAGGTGAAGATGAGGGGCAGGAAGAACATGAGCACCACGGTGATGTGCGAGCCGCAGGTGGAGAGGGCTTTGCGGCGTCCCTGCGAGGAGTGGGCCCGCAGGCTGGACAGGATGATGATGTAGGAAATCAGCAAGGCAACGAAAGTCAAAATGGACAGTACCCCGGTGGTGGTAATGATGGCAATAACCCACACGTGGGTGTCCGTACAGGCCAGCTTCAACAAGGGGAATATATCACAGAAGTAGTGGTCTATCTGATTGGGGCCACAGAAGGGAAGTTCCATAACAACCAATACTTGCATGATTGAATGAAAAAATCCTGCAATAACAGAGACCAACACCAAGACATAGCACACCTGTCGGCTCATGATGAGCATGTAGTGAAGGGGTCTGCAGATGGCAGCATAGCGGTCATAGGCCATGACCACCAGGATGCAGATTTCAGTGCCACCAAAGAAGTGGGCATAAAACAGCTGGGTCATGCAATTGTTGAAGGAGATGGTCCTTTTCTGGGCTAGTAAATCTGTGATCAGTTTGGGACCCGTGGTGGTGGTGAAGCAGACATCCAGGAGGGACAGATAGCTGAGGAAAAAGTACATGGGCTGCTCACTGAGGCGGCTGCCCGTGATGGTGATAAGAATGACCAGGTTTCCAGAAAGAATTGCAAAATAGCAAAGTAAGAAAAACACAAAGCAAGCAACCTTTGCATCCACATCACTAAAAAGTCCCAGGAGGATAAATTCTGTGACGTTTTCATGTCCCATTGTACTGTGGGTTTGATCATGTAGAGAGGGCATTTAATATACCTGAAACTCTCAACTCTCTAACTATGGATTTCTTTTAAATGCCATTCATCATTCAATGAATACCTATTGAGTGGTTTTTAGGATGTAATCACTATAATTGGTTAAGGGTCGGCAATCCACATACCCTTGTTATGCAATAACAAGAAGACTCCAAATAACCAAGAGACTGCAAGGATAACTCCAACGTTGCACACTTGATATGAACAACAGAATGTATGCCAAAACACGAAATGTTCTTTTCCAGGTTAATTTTCAAATAAAATTTCACTCTTATCCATCAAGGGGAGTTTTTTAAACTTATATGTTTAAAATAACAGTAAGTTGTCTATTCTTCAAATGTAGGAAGGGCACTATAATTCCCAATTCATCCTAGTTTCACTAACTCGTGAAAATTCACTAGTGCCAATAAACGCTTGTTCTTTTAAACCCTGACCTCTGGCGATAATTTCAGAAAGTAACTTGAGAAACTTTTCATGTACCTTTAAGAAAATGGAGGGAGAAAAGTACAGCAGCAGATATTTGGAGGAAAGTGTGTTCCAGTGTTGCTTCCTAGCACACTCATAGCTTCTTGGTATTCACCCATTTCCTAATTTGTTCCCCAAGCTAACCTGGCAGCTCTCATCACCTGTACCTGTAGTCACACCTCCTGGTACTTCTTTTTTGACAGCACCCTTGGGGAGGGGCAAACTGCATCCTGATATTCTCCTTCACGCCATCTTTTCAACTCCTTTTCTCTCTTCAAATTGAAGCACTTTTGCAAGAGGTAAACCCTGGGATAATGTAGTTAAAAGGAAAATATTTCTTTGATACAAAATATTATACTCTTCTCTTACATCTTTTCTGCAGTCTGATATATCACAAAACTGCTAAACTCAAAGCCCATTTTCATTAAAATAAATCACTACCTACAAATAACAATCTGCCTGCCTGTCTGTGAAGAGCTATACTAGTAATTGAATAGCACCCTTCACTCCATGTGCATTCTTGTGAGATTGTTTTAGGAAAATACACATTTTTCATACAATGAGATTTTTAACAAGTTCATGGACTTTGGCTTAATATCCTATGGTTTATTTTATTTCAAAATTTCTTGAATTATCAATGTCTGTCAACTCTTTGTGTTAGTTCTGAGCTAATGATATGCACATTAAAAAATTCTTTTAACTGTGGGTTATTGGCCCTTTAAAATAACCTGTGAGTTATTTGCCCTTTCTTGAATATAAAATAAGAGTGTATAAAAAGATTTAAATTATTCAAGATATTCCACATATTAAATTAGGAAAGATCTATAGTAAAATGATACCAATTCTTCCCAAACATCAGTACATTCAATAGTTAAAATTAAAATGCTAAAAAAAATGTGTAATTTGAAATGTTCATTGCAAATTTCAGGAACAACTAATATTGAGTCATTAAGTGGTTTGTAAAAGGAAGAATGAAGAGAATATACATACATGCATAAAATTATTCAAAAAGAGATATTGGTAAAGATAGGTTACCGGACTTGAAGTCAATCAATAAGTAAATAAATACACACACATATTGAAATTTTTTCTGCTTACATTGTAATTTCAAGTCAGTTTGAAATAATGTGTAGTAACTGATATGAAGTCAAACTTTTTCTGGAGAAAAGAAATCTCTCAAAAATAAAAATTATATTCCAGATGTATATTTATTTGATACATTAGTATCAAACAAAACTGGAAAAACATAATCAAGAAATCATGAAAATGGGCTTATATCTTAGAAAGGAAAATGTTTAAGCAAAGCACAATATTAATAAAATAAATACATAACATATAAAAATTTCTGTATGACAAAAATCCATGTTCCAAGTGTTTTTAAAAATAGAAAATGGGAGTAAATATTTGTAAATTTTCAAATCAATACATTAAAAAAAGTTATCTCACTTTATGTAAGAGCAAAACATTTGACAAGACGATACACAGAAAAGAAATTCCAGCTAGCAAATAGCAATTAGTCAACCTGTATAAACGCAGAGAAGTGCAAATTAAATATCAGGAAACACTGTGACCACTCATCAACTGAATAAAACTAAAATTAAAAAACATGCTTACATAAACTGATGAGTGGCACAGTTAAACTACCCCTGCAGTTACTTGAAAGGATAATTATGAGTAGGTATAAGAAGCGGTATGTTTTTATTTTGAAAAAACTTGCCAAAATTTAAATGTTGGATCCACATCTACTATGGATAAATTACTAAGTATTTTAGAGCAGGCAATAAAATAAACATACAAAGATAAACACAGAATGATAACTTGCATATTTAAAAAAAAATCACACCCATACAAAACAAAGTAATTTCTCTGAGTACATCCATGCTTATAAATGAATAGGAAAAGATTAACACTGCAGAAATTGAAGGTGTGATTGCCAAAGGAGTATTTAATATTATATAATATTTTGATATCTTTATTATAATGTTTATATTTCAGTATCACATCTGTCATTAAAGATAATATAAGGACTTTATATATGTATTATGGTATAAAAGGAATGTGTTACATAATGAATGACCTTAAACAAAATGATACATAAAACACAATACTTTATTGGAATCCGTAAACTTTTGTATGACTTATTCCTCACGAATTATGAAATTTCTTCCTCATTGTAGCAAATGCTGACATAGATACTTATCCCCAAGCACTATATGCTATCAGTTGTGATAAAAATATAAACATGACAGATAAATTTCTACTCTACCATCTCCTCCATGATGAGATATTTGATATAAGAAAACAGGAAATATATTAACAGAATCTATACACATAAAATATTTCTACCAATACCCGCATTTCTTTCGATTCTTATCTGAGTTTGGTTTCATATCAGCATTAAGAATTCTCATTATTGGGCCTCCCGGTGGCGCAGCGGGTTGAGCACAGCGCTGTGAAGCTGTCCGCAGCCTCCGCAGCGCCGGTTCAATTCCCGGCCAGCCAAGGAGATTCCGACATGGCGTGGCAGACCTCTCCTGTCTCGCCCACTGCTCCCCTCAGCAGTGTACTTCGGTCATTCTGCCTGTTCTCTTCCCTACTCTGTCCCTGGTGAATCCTCTCACCCACACCCCGATCCCCCCACCCCCGCACCTCTGGCCTGTACCCAAGCTCTTGTGTACATAAATGAATAAATCTTTAAAAATAAAAAGAATTCTTATTATTCTTTTGCATATTCATAGATTGAAATAAAGTCAAAGATGGTCAATTAACTATAGTAGTTGTTATCACTGAGGAATCATACTTAAAGTTTGCTCTTTCCAGAACTCCTTATTTTGCTGAACAAACACCAGCTCTCCTTAATGTTTCCAGGGAAAGAAACAAAAATTATTTATTCCAGGGAAAGAAACAAAAATTATTTAACAGGAGCTGAACAATTAGCGTGGGTTACATTAAAAGTCAACAGCCCATGATATGTGTAGATTAAGTAGCGATCCCCCTCATATGTGTGGATTCAATAAAAATGTTATCATATTTAAGTCTCTGGGTTCCTGCAATCACATCTCTCTGCAACAAGTTCATTAAGAAAATGTGCACCGTACAGTATCCTAAACAGGGTAGTCACGACTCCAGTATTCTCCCCGCCTTTCCACAACCTCTATAAAGGAGTAAAAAGACAAAAGAAAGAAAAATATCAGCCCCTGATTTCTACAGTCTACCTAGTATGCTTAGTCCAAAGAAAATCTTCTTAGGGACAAGACTGACTAAACTTCAACTCTTAAAATAGCTTCAAAGTTGTATCTACAACAAGTCAGATTTCAGTGTGTGTGAGTGTTCTCCTTAGACTAAATGAATTCCAGAATATGGTTTCCCATTCAACTGTTTAATAATCTTGAGCAAGTTTACATGCTCTCTGACCCCTAGTTTTTTTGTTTATTTTTAATCTGAAAAATAAGAGTGATGATCAAATAGTGAGGATCAAATAGTTCCTGTCAAATAGAATTCCTCTGAAAAGATCCTTATCCTTATGAAACTTACAGGTATAGATGTGCATTAACACACTCCATGAACTAACAAAATATAAACATTCATTATTAATTCATCCGTAAAGGAACAATAATCTGCAATTATTTCACCATTGGTAAATAGGAAAATACAATTTTTTCAATAAGTTTAAAAAGCCACTAAATTTAGATTTCTCCAGAAGTTATAAAATATTTTCAAACTAGCTTCTACTGAAAACTCACTGGATGTTAAGTGGCTAATAGGATTTTCCATTTCACACATGGGAGAACTGAAATCAAGGTATCAGTATGTATCATCAAGGTCTATCCAGGTATCAAGGTATATTGCCAAGTATGAAACCAAGATTTCAAGAGAGCATTTTCTATTGGAACAGATTTAAAGTTGTTTGGCAAATATCAAAATGCTAGATTGGTTATACAAATTGGAAGTCTGTAAAGGCATAAAAGAAATAGTAAGCAGAAATATATGTAGAATATATTTATAATGAAAAAATGAATTTCCCCAGAAAATGAGCACAGGAGGTGGGATGATTCCAAGGCTATGCCAAGAGGTAATTTTACATTGGGTTAAGGATGCAAAAATGAAAAGGAAGGAAGAACCAATGGGAAAAAGAAAAGAAATAAGGAAAAACACATATTTGGTATCAGTCGATTCCAATCAATACTTGAAGGGATAGCTTTGTCTTCTGAAACTCATGATAACAATAAAAATTCTGTTTGTAAATCAAAATAATAGATCTCTTAGGGAGAAAGATGCATTTAAAAAACCATCATTGTATAGTACTGTGAAATTATATTTAGAATAAACAGATCATAAAAACTAACCTGTTCAAAATAGGAGGAAGAATTATATCACAAAACCTCAGGAAAAAAATGGCAAATACACCTGGGCTTTTGGACCAGGCCTTTCTCCTTTTGATGCAATAATGAGCAGCAAAGTCCAGTTCCCTAAATGCTGGGGGCCTTGGTGCTGGCGGAGAACAACACTGAAAGAGCGAGCAAGAGTATTTAAAGGCTCCAGAGGGACCTGAGAACAATCCCAGTAGGAATCCCTGTGGCAATTCTAAGACAAGACTAGTAAAAATAAACTCTGATGACTCCACTTTAAAACGACTTTGGCTTTGCAAATATGTTTTTAAAGAAACATATTGCTATATAATGATGCACAGCTGAAAATAATGGTATAAAGCACTGTTGCTTAAATCACATATATGCAAATGTGCTATTAAATTCCTTCAAATATATGATGCTGATATCAAATGTTGGTTTTTATGACCAGTAACTAAAATTTTTTAAGGCAGTAATAAAACCTAATGCATTCATTATGTATATTAAGATTTTTTTCTCTGCTTCCATTACCAAGGCTAATTACCTATTAATATGAAGATGTTAGCTTTTACTTAACATAATTTATATCAAATTCAGGTGCTTCCCTGGTGGCACAGGGTTAAGCCAGCACTATCACTGTTGCAGGCTAAGTTCAATCCCTGGCCAAGGAGCTGACTCACAAGGCACAGCAGACCTCTGCTGTCTCCTGCGCTATTCCCCTTAGCAATGTATTTCAGTGTATCTGCCATTCTGCTTCCCACTGCATCTCTGGTGAATTCTCTCACCCCGCCCCACCCCCCACACCTCTCGTGTACACTCGAGTTCTTACATGTGTAAATAAATAAAAATAAATCTTTAAAACAAAAAGATCAAATTCAAGTGTCCCAATTTCCACAAAGCTTTTTCCCATATTACTCTCCTATACTTCATCTCCACACCTCAAGTCATTCCATTCACAATATCTGATATACATAGATTATATTATTCGATTCCCTTTCATATAGATCTGAGTTTTTAATATTAAGTGTGTGTCTTTTAAATGTTGGTGTTTCATGTTTTCTCAATAGAGTACTAACTCACTGAAAGTAGGGTCTACTATTTCTCCGGTAGTACTTAATGATTTAAATTTTATGATAGAAGAGTAACAGCAAAAAAGTGATCATTACAATGTACTGCTACTTGTGGTAAGAATTCTAAAAGATAGCTTTAATTTAACATACATAATGTTATGTTCACAGGGGTGAGATGGTATCACATTGTAATTTTGATTTGCATTTCCCTCATGATAAGTAGTGATGAGCATTTTTCAGATGCCTGATGGCCATCTGGATATCTTCTTTGGAGAAGTATCTAGTTAGCTCTTCTGCCATCTATGTGATTGTATTCTTTGTTTTCTTTCAGATGAGTTGTGAGCGTTCTTTATACTTTTTTAGGTATCAGCCCTTTGTCATATGTATGATGTGAGATCACAATCTCCCATTCAGTAGGTGTCTTGTTTTAGTGACACCTTCACTTGTGGTACAAACTTTTAAGTTTGATGTAGTCTCATTTGTTCATATTTCCTTTATTCTTTTGTTTTGTTTTTTTGTTTTGTTTTGTTTTTGCAGCAGAAAACAAAGCTACAAAGAAAACACTTAAGACTGTGTTGGAGAATGTTTTGCTTACATCTTCTTCAAAGCATTTTATGGTTGGGGGCTTATATCCTTTTCGTCAGTCTATTTTGTGTTAATTTTTTGGTTATGAGAAGAGATGTGACTCTTCTGCATGTGATTTTCCTACACAATTTGTTGAAGAAACTCTCTTTTCTTCAACATATGCTCATGGCTCTTTTGTCATAGATCAGCTGTTCATAGATATTCAGGTTTATTTCTGGGTTCTCAATTCTATTCCTTGTCTGTTTCTTGTTTTGTTGTGGTACTATACTGTTTTCATTATTATAGTTTGGTGGTATACTTTGAAGTCTGGAAATGTATTACTATAATATTCCTCCTTTTTGTCAGGATTGTTTTGGGTAGTTGGGGTATTTTTTGGTTCTCAGATTATACAACATCTTCTTATACCTACAGTCTGGAAGGTTTTCTCTCTTTTAAATGGTTTCTTTACTACACACCTTCAGTCACATAATTTCTAAGTATTAATCTTCAAGTTGGATGTTCTTGAATAAGCTAAAAGTCTCAGATTCAAATAATACAAGTTCATTAGGTTGAGATGCTATACCATATAGATAACACTCCTTCAACTTCTTAATATTATGCATTGAATTATTACCATATGTTTACCTAGAGAATTCCAGAAAGTTATCAAACTATGTAGATTAATTTCCCTTATGCATTACTTTTTTCATCTTAGAATGTTTGAAATACTGGATTAATTTTCAAAACAGTGTGCTTTTGGTCAAATGTAGTGTATGCTACTACTTGCTCCCTACTGATTTGGGGGGGTATTAAGATTTTTTTTAACATACACATTTTAGAATTTTAGCTTAATATCAACTTATAATTGCAGCATACACTGCTCAAACTAAAGGTAATAAATTTATATGGACTGGAAGTAGAAGTATTGGTGAATTTTAAAATATTGATATCTTGAAACAACTCAATCTATCAACTTATGCTTTAAAATAGCAATATCAAAATAACAAATATGAGTTATGAATACCTGTTCTGGAAAATGCAAAAAAAATGGAGACAGTAAAAAGTTCAGTGGTGCCAAGATATCGAGGAGAATGGAGAAGGGATGAATAAGTGGATCAAAATATATTTTTAGGATGAGAAGTAATTGTGTATGACACTAACAGAATATACACAACACGATATTGAGCATTTATGGAAACCAATAAAACGGTATAAGCAAGAGAGAACCTTAAAGTAAATGTACAACTTAGTAAATAGCAATGTGTTGATATTGACTCATCAGTGTAATAAATGTGCCACACTAATAAAAATTTAAAGGACATAGGAAACTGTGACGAGAAGGAGAGGAGTTCATGGGAATCTCTGTACCTTATGTGTAATTATTTTGTAAATCTAAAACTGCTGAAAAAATAAATTCTATTAAAACTGTATATTCATAGTAGAAACTTAACTTTCTCATTTACCATATTTGACAGTATTTTTAATTTAATAAATATTCATTATATAATAAAGTCATAAATTGATAACCTCAAGTTCCCTACATGTTGTCTACTGTCTGCTTGTGCTTGTCTAATTGATAAATGCACATTGTATTTTTTCATGGAAAAAATAGCTCCTTTTAATTGAGAATGCTGTAAAGGTTAATACTTAATTTGAATTTTATTATAGATCATGAAACATTGGCATTAGAGCTCTAGCTCTTTCCCACAGGTTAGATTTTAAATTGTTGATCTGTCCCATAAGATGCCAGTTGCCACAAAATAATTTAATGCCATTCCTAGCTGAAATCCATATTTCATAACCTGAGTGTTTTCTGAGATTTCTTATGTGTACCAAATATGTGTGATCAGTAAATAGGAGGAATAAAATAACAATTTGGAACTAAGATTGATTAATAACAATGTTCGTATGTTTGGTGTAAAATGTAAAATTACATTATACTGTGTTACTTTTGAAGCTGGATTTGTTAATGTAAAGATTTCAATATACAACAACATTTGTAATATTTTAGCATTGCTTTATTTTGTTGCAATGGATCCTGAAAACCATGGATGTGCTAGGTCTGCTCTCTACCTGTGACAGGTATCTCAGTGAAGATATATTTCCTAGAGTGGATACAACTGCCAAACCATGCAGTCTTACGGGTTTCCCTGAATAAAGTGTTATCATGCCCACTATCTCTGGGATCAGGAAGAACAGCAAGTTCCAGAATGTCAGACATGAATTCTAGATGTCAGAGCTGGGAGGGCTGTGGAGATCAAATGCTTCACTTTCTATGTACAGAGTGTGATAAAATAAAAGAAAGAACAAAGTGCCTCCTCTCTCAAGGGGTACATCTCTTGAAGACGTCATCCCACCTCTCTGCATCTGCTCAGTCTCCACATTAACAATTCTGGGCAGGGCATGAGATCCCACAAAGGACACCAACACAGAGCCCTCATTTCCCGTCAAGCCGCTTGTCTCGGCACCAAACCTTCCTCATGGCATTCTTCATGTCGGTGTTCCTCAGTGTGTAGATGAGGGGGTTGAACATGGGCGCAATCATGGTGTAAAACAGGGCGAACACCTTGTCGTTGCTCACAGAATCCACCGTGGGCACGTAGGTGAAGATGAGGGGCAGGAAGAACATGAGCACCACGGTGATGTGCGAGCCGCAGGTGGAGAGGGCTTTGAGGTGGCCCTGGGAGGAGTGGGCTCTCAGGCTGGACAGGATGATGATGTAGGAAATCAGCAAGGCAACGAAAGTCAAAATGGACAGTACCCCAGTTGTGGTAATGATGGCAATAACCCACACGTGGGTGTCAGTGCAGGCCAGCTTCAACAAGGGGAATATATCACAGAAGTAGTGGTCTATCTGATTGGGGCCACAGAAGGGAAGTTCCATAACAACCAATACTTGCATGATTGAATGAAAAAATCCTGCAATAACAGAGACTAACACCAGGACATAGCACACCTGTCGGCTCATGATGAGCATGTAGTGAAGGGGTCTGCAGATGGCAGCATAGCGGTCATAGGCCATGGCCACCAGGATGCAGATTTCAGTGCCACCAAAGAAGTGAGTATAAAATAGCTGGGCCATGCAGTTGTTGAAAGAGATGGTCTTCTGCTGGGCCAGTAAGTCTGTGATCAGTTTGGGACCCACAGTGGTGGTGAGGAAGACATCCATGAGGGACAGACAGCTAAGGAAAAAGTACATGGGCTGCTCACTGAGGCGACTACCCCTGATGGTGACAAGAATGACCAGGTTTCCAGAGAGAATTGCAAAATAGCAAAGTGAGAAAAACACAAAGCAAGCAACCTTTGCATCCACATCACTAAAAAGTCCCAGGAGGATAAATTCTGTGACGTTTTCATGTCCCATTTCTTCTGTGGGTTTGATCATGTAGAGAGGGTATTTAATATAACTGAAACTCTCAACTCTCTAACTATGGATTTCTTTTAAATGTCATTCATCATTCAATGAATATATATGGTTTGGTTATTAGGATGTAATCACTATAATTGGTTAAGGGTACTGCAGTGTATAACACACAACCTCTACTCCCAAGGGCATTACAGATTATTTCAACATTTATTGGATAACAAGAAGACTCCAAATAACCAAGAGACTGCAAGGGTAACTCCAATGTTGCACACTTGATATGAACAACAGAATGTATGCCAAAACACGAAATGTTCTTTTCCAGGTTAATTTTCAAATAAAATTTCACTCTTATCCATCAAGGGGAGTTTTTTAAACTTATATGTTTAAAATAACAGTAAGTTGTCTATTCTTCAAATGTAGGAAGGGCACTATAATTCCCAATTCATCTTAGTTTCACTAACTCGTGAAAATTCACTAGTGCCAATAAATGCTTGTTCTTTTAAACCCTGACCTCTGGCGATAATTTCAGAAAGTAACTTGAGAAACTTTTCATGTACCTTTAAGAAAATGGAGGGAGAAAAGTACAGCAGCAGATATTTGGAGGAAAGTGTGTTCCAGTGTTGCTTCCTAGCACAATCATAGCTTCTTGGTATTCACCCATTTCCTAATTTGTTCCCCAAGCTAACCTGGCAGCTCTCATCACCTGTACCTGTAGTCACACCTCCTGGTACTTCTTTTTTGACAGCACCCTTGGGGAGGGGCAAACTGCATCCTGATATTCTCCTTCATGCCATCTTTTCAACTCCTTTTCTCTCTTCAAATTGAAGCACTTTTGCAAGAGGTAAATCCTGGGATAATGTAGTTAAAAGGAAAATATTTCTTTGATACAAAATATTATACTCTTCTCTTACATCTTTTCTGCAATCTGATATATCACAAAACTGCTAAACTCAAAGCCCATTTTCATTAAAATAAATCACTACATACAAATAACAATCTGCCTGCCTGTCTGTGAAGAGCTATACTAGTAATTGAACAGCACCCTTCACTCCATGTGCATTCTTATGAGATTGTTTTGGGAAAATACACATTTTTCATACAATGAGATTTTTAACAAGTTCATGGACTTTGGCTTAATATCCTATGGTTTATTTTATTTCAAAATTTCTTGAATTATAAATGTCTGTCAACTCTTTGCGTTAGTTCTGAGCTAATGATATGCATGTTTAAAGATTCTTTTAACTGTGGGTTATTGGCCCTTTAAAATAACCTGTGAGTTATTTGCCCTTTCTTCAATATAAATTAAAATGTATAAAAATATTTAAATTAGTCAAGATTTTCCACATATTTAATTAGGAAAGATCTATAGTAAAATGATGCCAATTCTTCCCAAACATCAGTACATTCAATAATTATAATTAAAATGCTAAAAAAAATGTGTAATTTGAAATGTTCATTGCAAATATCAGAAACAACTACTATCGAGTCATTAAGTGAAGTTTGTAAAAGGAAGAATGAAGAGGATACACATACAATCTCAGAATTGAAGTAAATTATAAAATTATTCAATAAGATATATTGGTAAAGATAGGTTACTGGACTTGAAGTCAATCAATAAATAAATACACACACATATTGAAATTTGTTCTATTTAAAATACAATTTAAGTTACTTGGAAATAATGACTGTTTAGTTACTGATATAAAGACAAACTTTTCTGGAGAAAAGAAATCTTGCAAATAATAAAATTATATGCCAGATATATATTTATTTGATACTGGATGTGAAGTGAGTAATAGGATTTTCCATTTCGTACATGGGAGAACTCAAGAAATCAAGGTAAATTTTATTTATGAAGACCTCACTACCAAATAAAGATAATCTCTTTAATTTGGAGTAGTTGAATCAAGCACCTCTAAGAAATAATTAGTTTATCCCTATATTCTACTTAGTTCAATTAATAGTTTTGTGCTTTTTCCCCTAAATTTAATGATATATATTTATTATTTATCTTTGTAAAAGAAATAAACAATCATCATCCTTCTTGATTTCCTTGTGACCAATGAAATATCCTCCTATTTATTTCAAATGTCAGGAATTATTACAAAGTATTATGAACGTATGATACAGGATATGAACCTAGGATATGATGTTTCTGGTTGTCATCTGCCATTCCCTGATTATGTGATTGAGGAAACTGTCTTTCAAATTCTATGGGTATCCTCTTAACAAAATAAGGAAACCTGGGATTTTTCTGGATTCTTTAGTTACAGAAGCCCACTATGAAATCAAGTGATACACTAAACCATTCATCAGCAAGCATCAAATTTGTCAAGTAATATTTTATCATTCCCTTAATCTATTCTGTTTATTGTTTACTTTATTCAATTATTGGAATCTTTTCAAAATTTTTATTTTTTATCTATTTGAAGTAGAGCATAAAACAACCCACGGTTTATCTCTGCCTCCTGTCGCAGTACCTAAGAGCTCCAAGTTAGAAGCCAAGATTTCAAGAGAGCATTTTCTTTATCATTTTCTACTGAAATGGATTTTAAATTGTCAAAGTATTAAAATGTCAAATTTGTTATACAAATTGGAAGTCTATAAAGGTATAAATGAAATAGTAAGTTGATATATTTGTAGAATATATTTATAATGGAAAAATGAATTTCCCTAGAAAATAAGTCATGTGTGGGAGGATTCCAAGGCTATGCCAAGAGATAATTTTACATTGGGTTAAGTTTGCAAAAATAAATAGGGAGGAAGAACCAATGGGAAAAAGAAAAGAAGTAAATAAAAACTCACATATTTGGTATCAGTCGATTCCAATCAGTATTTGAAGAGATAGTCTTATCTTCTTGTACTCATGATAACAATAAAAATTCTGTTGTAAATCAAAATAATAGATCTCTTAGGGAGAAAGATGCAATTTAAAAGCCTCCATCACTGTATCTTACTGTGAAAATATATTTAGAATAAACAGGTCCTAAAAACTAACCTGATGTGTACTCAAAATAGGAGTGATAATTATGTCATAAAACTGCTGGGAAAATGGCAAATACACCTGGGCTTTTTGACCTTGTCTTTATTCCTTTGATGCAGTAATGAGCAGCAGAGTCCAGTTCCCTGAATGATCGGGATCTAGAGGCTGGTTCAGGAGCTGCACTGACAGGGCCAGCAAGAATATTTACAGGCTCCAGAGGGAACTGAGTGCAATCCCAGTGGCAAATTCTGTGGCAATTCTAGGACAAGCATAGTAAAAATAAACTTTGGTGATTTTTATTTTACAATGACCTTGGCTTTGGAAATATGTTTTTAAAGAAACATATTGCTATATAATGATACACACCTGAATATAATGTTATAACGCACTGCTGCCTAAATCATACATATGCACACGTGTGCTATTAAATTGCTTCAAATATATGATGCTAAATATCAAATATAGGTTTTATGCCCAGTGACCAAAATGTTTACATATAGCTTTGTTTTTCTATGCAGATAATAAACCCAAACCATATATGTGCTAAAAGTCTTCCTCTGCTTCCATTACCAAGGTTAATTTTCTATTAATATTGAAGGCATTCACCTTTTACTTTATACAATTAAGTCAAATTAAATGTCCCCATCTCAACCAAGATTTTTCTCATTATTTTGTATTTCCTACAAACTCATTCCACATCCAAATCATTCTGCTATCCAAAATATGCAGATGATATCATTTGATTCCTTTTTCATAATCTGAGTTTCTTTTTAATTGGGGGGGGTGTGTGTGCATGTGTGTTAAAAGTTGATGTTCTGCTCTCAAATTCTCAATAGACTAATAACTCAGTAAAATCATGATCTACTCTCACCATGCATCCAATAATTAATACTTTATGATGGTATCAGTAATAGCAAAAATTGAAAATGCTGTTATAATTTGCTACTAATTGTGGTAAGGACTTTGAAAGAATTTTTTTAATTTAATGTACATAATGACCTTATGAGATGAAATTATTAATATTTTCTATAAGGGCATGATGATGTAATTTGACAATGCTAGGCAGCTAATAACTATATAAAATCTGACTTTGCCTAAGATACTTTAATAACACTGTAGTGGCTGTGACTATTAGTACCACACTATATACATAGCAAGCAGTTTATAGATAGTTCTGGCTTTTCAATTTTAAACAAGATAATAAAATATCATCCTGAATGTTTCATAATTATGTTCTATTTTACTTCATGATGTCACTTGTACATGAAGTCTTAAAACCTAAAGAAATAAACAAACAAAAAAAAAAAAGAATCTCATAGATAGAGAACAGATTGATGATTACCAAAGGAGAGATTGGGAGTTGAGTGAAATGGGTGAACAAGGTCAAGAAGTACAAAATAAATAACCCACGGGGTTGTATACTGCATATGATCCATAGATAATAATATAATATTGCAAATTTGAAAAATAAATGGGGAGGGAAGAAAAAGAGATTAATTAGCCAGAATAATAGAGCTGAAAAAACAAAAGAGCCAAGCCTGCCTGCCTTCGGTGTTTTAAGGTCCATCCCACCACTCATCTTCACCCATATTGCCCATCAACTCCTCCTGGCTCAGGAAGCAGGTTCATGGTATGCTGGGAGTTTCAATCCAAGGTACCTTCGATCTTGTGAATGCAGAAGTGGGTGTGGACTTGTTCAGTCCATCATTCGCTGGCTATGAGTTTACTCCTCACTGTTCCTTTGACAAAACTAACATGAACATAAAGGATGGGGTTGGGAAGAGTGTATGAGGTGGGGTCTATGAAGAACATTCTTGGACACTAGGACTGAAAAATGCCACAAAAGATGCCTCACTGGTGCCGATTAGATGACTCTAGCTTGCTTGGTTTAGAACTACCCTTTTGAGAGAGGTGGTTACTGAAATTGGCATTAAGTCTGAGTGGGGACCCTGCATAAAGTACTCCATTTTGGTCTTGTTTTTCCTATTTTTAAAACATTTAACAGTTATTAACTGCTGCTACCTGATATTCTAGAATCCCCCCAATGACCACAGGATGCAAAGGTCTAGGGAACTTGTGTTGGACTCTCAATGTACACAAGCATAAAATAGTAAATCTATGTTGCTTTAAGTCATTGTGAGTTAACTAATTGCAGCAGTAACAGAAGCCAATAGAGCTCTCATCTTGAATATGCGTTAAAGAGCCAGTTCCCAATGCTCTTGTAAGTACAACAGTATTAGTTTTGTGGGGCTATCATGACGAAGTATCATAAACAACAGAAAAAAATCATTTTATGGTTCTGGGAGCTATAAATGTGAGATCTTGGTGCTGGTAAGTATATTCCTTCTGTGAGTTATGAAGAGAATGTGTTCCACTCCTTTCTTCCACCTTCTGGTAATTTATCAATGCCCTTTGGCACTGCTTGGTTTGTGGATGTACCCAGAATCACCCCATTCACCCCATTCTCTGACTTCACCTTCACGTGACATTCTCTGTAAGGCTATATCTGTGCCCAAATTTCCCCTTTGTGTTAAGACAGCAGTCAAGGGAATAGAGCTCCCCACAAAGACATTTTGACTTGATTACTCTGTAGAGAGCTGCTCTGTGTGAAGACATAATTTTGACTTGATTACTCTGTAGAGAGCTTCTCTGTGTTAGTATTGGCTTATCAGTATTGATCCCATCAGCTAGGAAAACCAGGGGCACTCATGGGTCCCCTATTCCTTGAGGCAGGCTCCCACAGACAATTCCCCTTTCCAAGTCAATGTTGTGGCCCAACTGGTCCTTCTGGTTCTTAACATGATTGCAAGACAAACCCCACAAAAAATGGCTTGTTCCCCATAGTTTGTGTGGGGATACGCAACACACTCAGGGTCACACAGCAAAGTTGCAGGTAGATAGAGAGTATGGGCCTGTGCTCTGATTTTATTAGGCTAGAGGATGGGGTGCCTAGTGTTCCTGAGTTTACTCTATATTGATGAATGTAAAACATACGAGTGTGATTGAAGCATGAGGAGGGAAACACACCGTCTCTCAAGTGATCAGTTGTAGGTCAAACAGGGAATTCCAAAGGGAGACTTCCTGGGTGGGGTTACTTGGCTTTTTCTTAGTTAAGTATCTAGTGATGTGTTTATTCAAGATGGATGTCTTACAGCATGAATGGAACTGGAGGGGGAAATCCTAAGTGATAGTCCAAAGGAGAAAGACAAATACCAGGTGATTTTTTTAATATGTGTTTCTTTCAGATCAAGAAACAAAACAAAGGAACAGAACAAATGCTGTAAGTCTGACTATACAACTGAGACTATCAGAGGGAGAGGATTTGAGGAGGAACAATGTGGGAAGATGCCCAGTGAAGTGTGGTGGAGGATTATGGGTGTGAATCTATACACCCAAATTATATTATATTCAATGTTGCAAAATGTTACCTTAATAAAAATAATACAATAAAAAATAATTTTAAAAGATTAGTGTCTTTGAAATGGTTACCTCCCTTAGAAATCAAAAGCTCCAGGGCCTCCCCAGTGGTGCAGTGATTGAGCGCTGGGTTGCGAAGCCACCCGCAGCCTCTGCAGTGCTGGTTCAATCCTCAGCCGCTGGGGTGACAGACCTCTCCTGCCACCCGCTGCTCCCCTCAGCAGTGTATTTCGTCAGTCTACCTGTTCTGCTCCCCGCTCTGGCTCTAGTGAATTCTCTCACCCTCCCACACTTCTGACTGTACCCAGTGCTTATATGAATAAATAAATAAATCTTAAAAAAAAAATAAATCAAAAGTTCCATGTCAGGCACTCATATTATAATTTAAAAATAAATGTCAAGTTTTACATCACAAAATTCTGTCTCTACAGAGGTCACATTCTGAGGTGCTGATTTGCACTCCAACATATTCTTTTATTGGGGGACACAGTTCAACCCAAAAAATCAAATTTCAATTATGTGAGGACCACATATCAAAAACTCATCAAGCTCCAGAATTAAATAGAAAAATAGATAATTTTCAGTGAAAAGATTTTTTTATTCTGTGAAACATTAGACAATATTATTTAAAGTTAATAAACTTTTCTTTAGAGAAATTCACATCATACAATTCCTTCCACTGCCCATCAAGATTACTCTAGTTTTTCCAGTTTGAATCAAGATTTATATTCAAGGTAGCCCTTTTAAAGAATCTATGTTTTCTTATTGAAATATATTTGACATGTAACATCTTGAAAATTTCAGTACAATACGCCACATTGGTACATTTATATATTATAATACGATTGTCATTAAAAAAAAAGATCTTGCAAACAGCATTGAGAACCATTATGTTAATGATTGGAAGTTACACCATTCTACATTCATGCAGAGAAATATTTAAGAACACTTATAATGAAGCTATTTCTAATAACACTAAAAAACAAGCAAATATATATTTACATGAATAAATAAGAGGAAACTATGCTTAATCACAATTCTATCAGACAGCCCACAATTCCTATAGTTGGGCATAGTTTATCTCCACTTGAATATGGACATACTGATAAACATACTTTAAAAATTCCTTGAAACTAGAATGTAATTTCTTCAAGCAATTTAATTTAGACCCCTATAGAGATTAAGTTCGAAATGTGTTCACCATTAAACTATCACACCCAACATTTGTACAGATTTCTGGGATAAACTGATGCCTAAAATAATAAATATATATATTAACTTTTAGATCTTACATTTTTAGCATCTCTGATTTGTGTTCTTTCTTGTAGAGTTACCAAATAGGTCCCGAGTAATGCAAGTGTCACGTGTACTCTATGAGGCTTCTCCAATGATCTGGGCTCACAGGAAAAGCCCTCTTGGGGTAAGCTCAATTCCAGATTTCTATTTTGCCATCCTGTGTTAGCGCCTTCAAGATTCACTACAGTGAGGAATTGCTCTCCCCATTCGTACTTCTACTTGTGAGCCAAGTCCTACAACCCCCTCTGTATCCCATTTCCTTCTACAGGAGGACTGTGATGTCCTGCTTGACTTTTTTGTGACAGCCCTTAGTTAGCTGTTGGGATGCAAAATAAGCAGTCAGAGGAAGCTCAGGAGAAGAGCTAATACCAATTAGCTAATACCAATTGCCAATGATAATATCTTCAGATGAGGTCAGAATGTAGCATCAACGCTCGAGAAAACTTCCTATGTTTTAGAGAGAGAAGCTCCTCATGACAACTGAGAGGATGCAATATCATTTGTGAATTCATGATCCTCACTTTTCTCACATAAATGTGCCTGTTGTAGATCCTGATCCCCAATCATTCCCTAGCAGGACATGACTTTAACAACAACAAGAATGCTAGTGAGACTACACGTTCTTTGCATTTCTACTATCTTTGTTATAAAGTCTTGAAATGGATTCAGAGCACAATCTGTTTGCAGAAGATGTGGTTGCAAAAAGTGGCCATAGCAGCTCTAGGTTAAAAGCATATCCAAAAGGCTTATTAGAGTGTATTGGGAGGCACCTAAATTAAAACCCAAATACACCACTTTTCATGTTTTCCTGGCCATAAACTAGAAGACTTAAACTAAAACTGCTAACTAGAATCTACTGCTGTGCAAACCTTGCAGGATAAAACTGTAGCAGCTGTGATCTATGATAAACTGCTGAGATGAATTAACTCTGAAATTCACAAATCTGAAAAACATGGGATAGATACAGATATAGTAGATATAGATTAATTCATTTTGGCATTCACAAATTGCCATTCCCACACAAAGAAATGTGTTATCTTTTTCTAAAGCTAAAGGAAACCTAACATTCCCAGTACAATAAAAATAACACCAATTTAGCAATCTTCATTTGATGTAAGGATTTATAATAAAAATAGAAGCACAAAATCAGTAAAATTATTTATATTTATATTGAATTTTCTATATAAATAAAAGTACAGATAAATGAAATGAGAAATATTCTTGGTCATCTGTGTAGTGTTGATAGTGACAAAAGTTGATAACCTCTTCCATTGCATAAATGTAATATTTTTGCAAATTTCTGTCTTTCTCAAAACACTCTCTTTTCTGGCTCATATTCAAAATCACTAAAATAATTCATATCTGTGATGTAAGTATTTCTTCACAGTCTAAAAATCTTCCTCTAGTTTATAACATTCTTTCTTTAGTTACTATTTCAAAAATCCCTATCATCAACCACTTGCACTTTTTTATTCTAATCCACATAAATGTATCTACCTTAATTTGAGTCATCTGTGCTATAACCACTATAGCCCAAAATAATGAATACATTATAATTTGTATGAGTCAAAAAATCTTAATACTACCCCAAAGTTAAGAAGGTTCATTTCAGAAGCAAAAAGAAATTTTCTTTAAAAAGAATAACAATATAAGTACAAACCTAAATTTCAGAAGATTTCTAAGATCAAAGAACTTCCTCAGAAGGGGAAATTTGTTATCATGTTCTATCACAGTTCTTCTAGAGTGATTTGGGTAAATATATAAAATAGGTGGAAGTATAATCCCAAGAAATAGAAGTTAGTCTAGCTAGATTATATACTGGTCCTTAAACATGAACATTCTACAATTTATTGAATAGGGTACGTCCTATTTAGTCAGAAAGAGCAACAAAGTTGAAAGTCCATGATCAGATATTATGAGATCACTGTTTGGAGGGAAAATATACCAGGCTGTGTTCGTATACATATAGAGTATAACTATGAACAAACAACATGAGACGTCAACATAAGCAAGGATGGGAAATGCTAGATCAAAGTCACAGTGATACCAAGCAGGCAAGAAAGCCAAAGACACGGGCTGAGCATCGAAAGCAAGGCACCAAAACAATGGCTGGCTGTACCTCCTGTTGTCTATTCTTTTACATAAGAATAACTCAACACTAACCATGTGTTAGTTCATGTGTTCACATAAAGTATTTTATTGAAAGAATCCTCATACCACAAGTTAGTATTATATGAATTCCACAACAGAAGATGATGTTGCCTATGGATTTATCATAGCTCAATCCAAACCACAAAGAAAAAAGTGAAATTTCCATTCACCTTTTATCATCTGAGACCAACTTCTTGCTCCATAACTTCTTCATGGCGTTTTTCACTTCCGCATTTCTCAGAGTGTAAATCAGAGGGTTGAGCAAAGGTGTTCCAAGTGTATAAAACACAGCAATCATCTTATCCATGGGGAAGGTGGTTGCAGGGCGTGTGTATATAAATATGCAGGGGCCAAAGAACAAAACGACCACAATGATGTGGGAGATGCAGGTGGACAGGGCTTTTCTCCTCCCTTCAGCACTGTGGTTTCTCAGAGAATGCAAAATGATGACATAAGAGAACATCAGCATGACAAAACTCACTGTGCAGATAGCCCCACTGTTGGACACCAACAGTAGGTTGATGACATAGGTGTCTGCACAGGCAAGTTTCAACAAGGGCTGCAAGTCACAGAAATAGTGATCAATCACATTGGGGCCACAGAAAGGTAAACTCAAGGTCAGAAATATCTGAACTAAAGAATGCACACAGGATCCCACCCAGGCCACAGCCACCAGCACAGTACAGACACGTCGGTTCATGATGGTCATGTAGTGCAGGGGCTTACAGATGGCCACATAACGGTCAGCGGCCATGAGGATTAGAATGAAGATCTCCAGGCACCCAAAGAAATGGAATGAAAAGACTTGGATTATGCACTCATTGAAAGTGATAGTGCTACTTTTCACAAGGGTGTCCACAATCATTCTAGGGGCTATCGTAGCAGAGAAACATGTATCAGATAAGGATAAATGAAAAAGGAAGAAGTACATGGGGCTCCCCAGTGCTGGGCTGGTCTTGATGGTTGCAATAATCAGAGAGTTACCCAGCAATGTTCCCAGATAGAAAAACAAGAAGGTGATAAATACTATTTTCTTTTTCACAGGATCCTGAGTCAACCCAAGTAGAATAAATTCAGTCACATTATGGTCCAGATACATGATTTCATGAATGAAAAGAAGTTTTAAGTGTGAGCTGATTTATCTGCAAAAGTAAAGAAATTAATTCGTGGTGTGATATATGAATTATTGGGTATTTTAAAAATAAATATTCTTTATCATGGACATTTAACAGTGACTTCTCAAGTCACATCCATGCTTTGCTGTAATGACAATGACTACTTCGTAGGTCAGTAAGTATTTCAAATCAGCTTGACAATGTTTTACTTTTTGAGACCCTCTTCAATTACAAACCATTGTAACTTTTACATCATTCTGATTCATTTTGACAATACAATGAATTTAAAGTTGAGATATGACCCCATCTGAATTTCATTTTATTCATATTCGATAAATGAGACCCGTGCTTGTGGATACATTTCAATGCCCTTAAAGGCTGAGAACATAAATGTAAAATCATACCCACTCCAAGCCCATAAAAAAATCATCTCTATTTTTTATGGAAATGTATATTGTTTTGTTTTAAATGTCATTTTTAATTCTACTTACTTAGGATATTTGCAGTAACTTTAAAAATTGTTCATTTTTTCTGTTCCTTTCTGAGAGGAAGTGGAAGCAATAGGGCACAAGACATGGATATAGAAATTAGGTTGGATTATTCCATAATGATGCCTCTCAGTACAAAGATGTAAATGATTTGTCACTTACCTGTTAAAGCACTCTAAATGAGTGTCAAGCCTGACGCTCCCTTTATCAAAGCAGCCATCCCATAGAATACTAGGGAAAAAATCCCCTTTCCTCATTCTAGAGGGAATATTAAAACTTAGTGACGTAAGATATCAGCATCTGGGAGTAGTATTCCCTAAAGTTTACTTTCCTGTGCTAATCAGAAACATCCCAGATGTTATAATAAATTTAACTTTTGTTTTGTCCATTTAACCTATATAAAATAACAAGTTAACTCTCTTGATACTCAGTAATCAAAGGGAAACAGTGTTTGGTGATATGAGGTCTCCCACTGACCAGATACCAGGTAAAAGGGAAAAATACAAATGGATGACAGAGAGGGTGACCTGGAGAATAAAAAGATGCAATGTCTTTGGTAAAAGGAAGATCATCACGAAATCACTATGCTCTCATCTGGTGTTATGCTGCCCCTCCTTACATTAGGAGACAAACTTCCCTAGCTCTTAGTCATTTATTTGCAAGCACAATCCAGAAGAGGCACTATGGTATTCTGGAGGCAGAGGTTCTATTATTTGTGCTGACCTAAGGATGAATATTGATACTCAGCAATGAATAGACACTCTTATTATTTCAAATTTATTCCTAATGCACATTCCTGATGTACATGAGTAAAAAGATACTTATTTAGGAATACACTTTATTGAAATAATTTTACTTCTCCAAAATGTATTGATTACCTTTTATACACTGTTCTTTGCTTATCACACTGCATAAATAATAGCTCTTCATTTACACAAATAATCCATGATGTAGATATTAATAATGACATTTCATATATAAAAAAAAAGAACTTGCAGAGTTAAGCAGTGAGCCCCTATCACACATCTAGTAAGTTCAGTCTGGAGATCTGTGTTCTGACTCTGTATTCATGATTTGTCCTCTTTCCACACATTTTCCTGACATTAGGCTAAATTGAAAACCAAGAAGTAAATAGAAAATGACAATGATGAAGTAAATTTCTAAAAGCTAACAGTAGTGTCTCAGCTTAGAGTTTGGAATGAACACAAATGCAATGAAAAGAGGTTGAAATTCAGGTAGCCATAGAACATACAGGGAGACTGTTCAGTGGGAAACTTTTTTTTTTTAAGTATGAATTTCATGTTAGGGCTGTAAAATTGTTGGGGGCCATGACTTGTGGCTGATTGTTTAAATCATGAGATTGGATAGCGCATTTAAAAAGACATCGTTTGGGAAAATGAGCTAATGACAAAATATAGGACTATATCAACATTTAAAAGAATCTCTGAAGATTCCCAAGAAGCATGTTCAAATAATCATAGGCAAAATTATGAAAGGACAGAGAGATGGCACTCAAAGAAGCAAACTTTCAGGAAGAAATGAGTGGAGAGCCTCCCTGGTAGCGCTGGCAGTTGAGCGCCACACTGTGAAGCTGTCAGCAGCCTCTGTAGCACGGGTTCAATACCAACCAGCCGGGGAGAATCCCATATGGCGCAGCAGACCTCTCCTATCTCACTCGCTGCTCCCCTCAGCAGTGTATTTTGTCAGTTGCCTGTTCTGTTCCCTGCTCTGTTTCTGGTGAATGTTCTCACTCTCCCACACATCTGGCCTGTACCCCAGTTCTTGTATAAATGAATAAATCTTTTTAAAAAAATGAAGTGAGTGGAGTGAATTTTCTGGATAAGAAAGCCAATGAGCACTAGTGGCTGAAACTCAGGTGCATCCATATTCTGCTTGAATGATCAATTGCTGAGAAGGTAAAAGTAGGAAAACTTTCATTAGGACCAGAAACAAGGAAATCATCCTTATTTTATTTCTAGACTCTTAACACATCCTGTAAATGGTAAATACTTATTGAGGGTATAGATTATAACTATCTTATTGTCTAGTAAAGTAATTATAAACAACACATCATCAATTCCTTAGTAAGTGAGTGTATGGATAAAACAAGTCAATCCAAACTGAAAATGAATTTGAGTGACAATTTATAACTATCTTTCCTAGAAAATTACCTATGTAATGGTAAATTATCACATCTTGGGACACAACAGTGCTGGGAGAAAACAACAAATAAGACATTTAATATGTTAGGCTGTTCTCATAAGAGATGGTGATATTCCTCATGTTGTGATATGGAATCCTTGAGAAGGTGGATTGATTCTACCTTAGATGAACATTTGTTCTTCTGTTGCAAGCATATCTACACACTTGCAGATACATCCTGTTTGCCTCTTACGATGTAATGATGAGTTGCAGAACTGTCTTAGAAGTAAGAACAAAGTGTGAAGGGAGAAGAGTGGACTATGGTGGTGGACTATGGTTGCTTTGGTGGTGGGGCCACAAAGATACAAACACCTGGGGTGGGCACAAGAGGGGGAGCCCTATACCTCTAAAATATAAACCATGATGTAAACCAGTATTACCTTAATAAAAAAAAATTAACTGCCTTTGTAGGTACTGATTTGGTTGTTTTTGCCTAACTAAAGTGGGAGTATGACTCCCTTGTGGTTGCTCAGAAAACATTTCCCCCAAGTTGCCATGATGGGATCAGAAATGCAATAGCAGATGAGATGCAAACTCAATGTTTTTATATGGACAGTTAAAGTCATTACTTTTTTTTTTTCTAACAGACTTAGAATTGCCTATAATATTTCTGTGTGGACACAGCCTGAACCAAACTGGAGCTAATCACAAAAAGAGGAAACAGAACCAACCAGGAAATGAAGCCAGCTTATAGAATAAAATTTCAACAGAACTCACTTATTTTCAAACCATGTCACATGTTTCATTTTGCTTGTTTTATACTGTTGTTTTTTATATTTATTTAAATAATATAATGAATACTTGTAAATTAACCTCCATCCTTAGAACTGAAATATTACCAATGATTAGGTTGATTTAACCCCTTCCTCATCCTGCCCCTGCTTCAGCCTAAAGGTAACCAATATTTTGATTTTTTAAGTGTATGTTTATCTTTTGGAAAATAAAATAACTTTATAAAACCTGTATGCTTTTTAGTTTTTCCTGGTTTTGAATTTTAAACTTAGCATACTATTTTTATTTCAATATTTAGGAATTGTTTTTTTATTTTATTTAGCATTGTTGTTAAGACTTTTATTAGTTGTTGACTATAGTTTAATTTTCACAGCTAAACCATATTCCCTGGTGTAACTGTTCCAAATTATATTTATCCATTATCCTTGCCATGAATATTTGACTGCTATGAACAGTAATTATGAGCATTTGTGAGTATGTCTCCTAGGAGTGTAATTGATAAATTGCTGGATGTAACAAACTTCAGCTTTAGAACATGATATCTCAAATCTCCACAATGAGATGCAAATCTCCAGGAAATGCAATCTAATCATGTGTTGAAAAAACAAACACCTGGAATATGGGTAAACATATCTAATAACCTCCACATAGTAAGCAAAGTATTAAATAAAATAATGTACTATTGTTGTTTGTTTTAATTAAGAAAATGCATACATTTGTAATCTGTGAAACACCTTACATTTATATTCTGTTAATGTCAATTTAAAAGTGTCAGTACTTAGCTACTTATCTGTGTTAGATTTGGAGTAAAATTTGTCGAATACTAAAATAGACTGGTCTGTGAAGAAGGGAGTTTCTCTGAGTAAAAAGGACTTTTCCTTATTTATGAAATATTAAGACGTGATCTAGAAAGTTAGATTTGAAAACTATGATTTTGCTTCTTTCCATAAGTAGCATCTTCATAAAAATATTTCCATCTACTCCTACACTCTAAAATTAATTGAAGATGACTTATAGAGATTCAGGAAGACATGATCATGAATAATCCTAGAATATTATATGATACTGTGAATTTCTTTTTTCCCTAAAATATAGTGTGGGCTCAAAACTATTAATGCATTAAAAATCTCTATAAATAGGTGACCTCTGGTGACCTTGAGTCCTTCGTGCTCCTGGCACCTTCTAATGCCAGACTCTGTTTGTATTTACTTTATCTTACAATAAATTACTTAAAAGTGAAAAATTCAAAAAGATGACCTAATCCAAGACAGATTTACCTTCATCTTGTTTCATACTTTAAAAACTCAAAATAAAGAGGTGATATGCGTTGCGGGGGGTGGAGGGATGAATAGGTGAAGCACAGGGGATTTTTAGGACAGTTAAGACTCTTTCTATGATACTTATTTTTTTTTTTGTTAAGTTACATGTTCAAATTGGAGACCTCTGTGGCATTACTAGGGGGCAGCGTAAATTGGTAATGTAATAGTTTGCATCAGCTTTTTTTTTTAATAATAAATTTTATTTTTATATTCCCCATACAATTGCACAATTGCAACCCCCTTATTTCGACCCCAATCCCTCCCCTCCCTCCCCTCCCGCCCTCTACCCCCCATAGAGTATCTCTGGCTCCTAGTTTTTTGTTGATTTTGATTTTCTCTTTCTTATAGTTATTCATTTTCCTGGTCCCTTATTTAAGTTTTCTAGATTCCTGCTATGAGTGAGACCATCCGGTATTTTTCTTTTTCTTTCTGGCTTATTTCGCTGAGCATGATCCCTTCCAGCGCCATCCATGTGGCTGCAAATTGCATGTGTTTATCTTTTTTGAATGCTGAGTAATATTCCATGGTGTATATGTACCACATCTTCTTGATCCAGTCATCTGTTTTTGGGCATTTGAGTTGTTTCCAAAGCTTAGCTATTGTAAATAGTACTGCTATAAACATAGGGGTGCAGGTGTTCTTTGGGATTGATGATGATATTTAATGATGATTATGTGTCATTCATTATACATGTGCCCAAGCCCTTATAATGCCCAACACAAAGAGAGAACCCTAAGGTAAGCAATGGACTTGAATGATTGTGATGTTTCAATGTAAGGTAATCAGTTGTATTAAATTCACCATTCTGCTAGGGGATATTGATATTGAATGAAACTGTGTCTGTTTGAGGACAAAGGGGCACATGGAAAATCTCTAAACTTTCCTCTTAACTTTGCTCTGAACCTAAAATTGTTTTTATCAATTGTCTTTAATTTTAAAAATCCAATACAGATTATTAGCTGAAATAAAGAATTTTGTAGGTCTATGCTTAGTGTTCCTCTAGGGTGTAATTTCTTGAGGTCATGAACTCTATTGAAACAATGATGATGTTATGTTCTTTTTACCAGTCGTACTTACATATGTCTTGGAACTCCAGGTATTGTGTCTGGTTTATGAAGCAAGGAAGGAAAATGTTCACTCCCTGAGGTATATGGCAAACTGTGGTCAATATCTCCTTCCAACCTGGTCTCTTGGTCTCTAAGGCTGATGCAATGCTTTAATTGTTCAGAATACTTGGTGCCAAAACCACTTCCAAACTAACCGACACTGTAGTTTATGAAGTCCCCAGTGGTAATTTCTTCTAACAGCCAATGGTTTCTTGGCAAGAAGTTTCAGAGATAAATCCTACTGTTAAGCTACTGAAAATGGCTCTTACTAACAGGCCCCAATTCCCCCAACATAGTAAGAGATTCTCTGAAGACATTATGTCAGCCTCCCTACACTTGTTTCTGTCTCCAGTGTCCTGTCCAGTTAAAGTGAGACTGAGGTCCCTTTCCTTTCTCTCCGTCCATGAGTTCATGCCAACTCTCTGCCTTTATACAGAACATCTTGCTGAGATCATTATTTCTCCACTTTTCTGTCATTGAGAGATGGGAACAACACATCTCTTCTAAAACTTGTGTGTCACTTTGAAGTGTCTGCTGTTTATATATATATATATGACATTTAAGGATCTCTTTTTAATATGTAGATAATTGTTTCTCAAATGTGAGTATCTTGCAGAATATTTTTAAATTAAAATGCTCTATAGTTCAGCTTTGGCCTTGATATTCATCCATAATCACTTATCAGCTTATACTTCAACATTTGAAAATCTGATGAGCTAAATGGTACACAGGTATCATTTCTGACATGTTGGGTAATTGCTGGAATCAGGTCTCTGGGGTACACTATGTGGGGTCTTAGGCCTCTGGGAACATGGGATCAAAACTCCCCAATTAAGTTCTACAAATATAAGATTTGGCTTGAGTTTGAAGTCATCGTTAGTTTCTTCTTGGTTGTTTTGGTAATGGTTTCAGTAAATTCTAACCTCTCAGTTATGGCTTTTTGGAATGGAAGTGATGTTGTTCAACACTTATTTGGTCCCGTCCCTTCCCATGTCAGTTGCCAAAGGTGACAAAATCAGCAGACTTCCTAGATGACACCAGATCAAAAAACTTAGCTAACTTTACTAGCTTTTTCTATTATTTGTTGTGTCTGAATTATTTTTAATATTAATTACCACATACTGTTCAACATTTAGGGGATTTTTCTCCTGCTTATATTTTGAAATGACATCATGAACTTTCTGGCTTAATTTGGTGGGAAATAAATAATAAATAAGATAAGATTATGCTAGATAAAAGCCTCCATAAAGACTAATTCCTAGGACAATTTCCTCTAAACAGGTAGAGGAACATGCTACACCATCTCCTTGTGCTCAGATTAGGATGACCTAATTAATTTCATTTTTGTAGCTTCTACCAGTTGATTCATTGACCCTTACTTGACTTTTCCACAATGTGGTGCTCAAGTAAAACAGAAGTTCAAGTCACAGCTTGGTCAAGTTTGACCTAGTCGTAAGGGATCTGGTAGATCAGCTCCCCATCTCAAAAATTTCCCTTACTTGTCAAGAGTTTATCTTTCTCAATAACTCAGCAGTATTCTACCATGTCTACAGACCACATCTTCCTGATCCACTCATCAGTATTTGGGCACATAGGCTGGCTATTTTCATGGTGGGACTGTGGTTAACAGTGCTACAATGAACAGAGGAGTGCATGTTGCCCTTCAAATTTGTGCAAACTTTGTTTTCAGTCTTTGGGTAGGTATCACTTAGCAACTAGAATGGAACTGGAGGAGACTGTGCTAAGCAAAATAAATCAGAAGGAAAAAAACAAATACCACAAGGTGTCTCTTATATGAGGAATATAAGGAAACCAAACAAAGGATCTGACGAAGCCAAGCTAACAAAAAATACTAGAAAGTTGATTATAGAATTGCGGCTGGAGTTGGGAGGCATGAGGACAAAGTTGGGGAGGGAGCACAGTGAATTATGGGATGGACTACAAGTGCTTTGATGGTGAGTGTGGTGTAATAACAACACCTGAAGGTGGAAATCCAATTACTCTAAAACATAAACAAGGATGTAAACCAACATGAGCTCAGCAAATAAATAAATAATTTGTAAAATACAGAAGAAAAACAATTTCCTTCCCTTAATCACACTTCCTTGCCAGTTACTCTCTCCATTAATTTCTTCCCCTTTATAGTAAAATATTTTGGCAGGGTTTTCATACTTTCTTTGTGTAATTTGTTTCTTCTCAGTCTATCTTAAACCAAGATGATTGACAAAATCTTCCTGTCAATATTGCAAATGGCCTCAACATTGCTAAGTACAAGGGCTATTTCTCAGTCATCATTTCACTGGTTCTATTAATGAGATTAGAATTATTATCTTTCTACTTCCTTGATAATCTTTATTTATTCAATTTCCAAGTTACTGGGTTTTCAATTGGTTTTGTGATTTTCTTTCTGTTTTGGGTCACTCCTCACTTATCTTTGATGATTCAGCCTTTTTCAATGGATCTCTTAAGTTTGTAGGATTCTAAGACTCAGTTCTTGGTTTTCTTTCTTCTCCCTCTCAGGACATAGTGCCTCAGTAAACACATCCAATCCCATAGTTTTAAATATGAACTGTGTGTGGAATTCTCATAAACTCATATCAGCATCTCAGCATCCTTATTCTACCCTCATATATTTTACTACCTGTTTAAAAAAACTCTACCTAGTTAGCTGATAAACATGTAAATTCAGAAAGTGAAAAATAAACTAATCCCACTGCCATTCACCACCACCCTCAAAACAACAACAGCAAACAACCACCGTCTCCTCTCTCACATAAGACTTCTCAGAGGATGCCAGTTCTATCTTATTGTATTCTCAGGTCAAAACCTTAAGTCACTCTTCACTTTTCTCCTCATACCCTGCCGCGGACCAGCCCAGCGGCGGCGGAAGATTGAGACAATCTCAGGAGTTGAGTGAGAACGAGCCAAAGGTGGTCGAAGGAATTAGGGCGAGGGACAAAAGAAATGACACACAGACACACTCAAGCGAGAGTGAAAATCTGAGTGCACTTTATTGGAATCAACCTTCTCTTTTTATACATTTCTAAAGTCATTACCTCAATATGTTTTTCACAGAATGTGGTTTATCGTAAATGCAGTGAAACATGAATAACATAACATATTGTTTATTATTTATCAGAGAATCAAGAACTCATCGTAACACCCCCAGTGGAGGCTTTCTTCAACATCATGATTATTATTATGATTATACATTTCTGTCATATCTTTAACATCATATTTTCATTCTTTCTAGTACTACTTATTATTTCTATAGTTCTACTTGGTTACACATTTGCTAGAAGTAATAGAACCAGTTTCTTTCACCATAATTGAATTTCTTCAGTACAAGACCTACACTATTAATGATTAACAACATGCCTTGGTTGTGTCTCAACATTTCCCAGACTTGTTTTCCATCAGTTATTTTCCATAGGTAGAAGGTGGGAACCATTATAAATCCCCTTGGGGACTGCGCCTGTCTTAGGTCGTCAGAAGACTTTTCTGATCTTACCCGTCATTGACTGTCCAGTCCAGCACACAGGGGAAGAGGGACTTATGTACTTTCACAGTACAGCCACTCTTATTTTAACGATAAATTGTGGCAATGGTAACTTTGCTCTCTGGAGGAGCAGGAGCCGCCACAATACCCCATCCAATCTTACCTAGAATTGGGCTGGTTCTACCTTCAAATATATACAGGACTCAGTGTATCTTACAATCCTTACCAAAGCCATCTAGTTTGAGTCACGTTTCATGCTAACCTAGATCACTGAAATTCACTCCCTAACTTGTGCACTTCTACTGTGCAAACTTATTAAGTTTCACAAACTCAAGGAGGGAAATGGAATAAGAAACGGAATCTAGAGATGAGATTTGGCTCAGGTTTCTTCTAGTTCAGATATTCTAGTTACTGTAAGAGTGTGGCCTTTCTTTATGTGCAAATTACAGTACAGAAACAAATGATTAACTGGTTAATTCTATAATCTAGATTTCTGCTTGTTGAACAGCATGTTTATCTGGACACAGTGATATTCTTACTGCTGGGAATTATTAAACTAGGTAGATGGAAATTCACTGGATTGGGGATTAGCACCTCCATCAGTGGAGAATCAGTCTCCAGGGATACAACTAGAATCATGCAAGTCTGTGCCACATCACTGCTGCTCACATGGACACCTGAGCCCTATTCCATCAGCCCAAGAAAATTCTACTCATGATGTATCTTCTCAGAGGTATAATGAAGGCTGTTTCCACGTGGATCTAAGAATACAGTCAACCAGGATTCAAAAAGGGACCTGTGTGATTTGGCAAACACTGTACCATATTTTTAGAAATTGTCCTTAATTGGAAAGAAGGCAACTCCCTTGGTAAACCAGAAATGTTATTTCTTCATTAGATCATAAGTACTCAAGGGTTCTGTCTTGAATCACTCTTTGAAAGCAATAAAAATCCTAGTTCCACAAATGTGAGCAAGGTGTAAAGCATTGAATGACTTTTCCTTCATTTATATTCCAGAAAGCATGCCACCAAAGTGATAACTGCCAAGTTGGAATAATTTTACCTGGTTCTTAGATTCTTTGAAGAAGTCACTTCACATGAATGAATCTTGAGTGTGAAAATCATAGGGTTGGCCTGAGATAACCTTAGAATTCCTAGTTTTATAACTTTCTACTTTTGAGAAACTGTAAAAACTAAGCTCTAAGAAACATCTTTATTATTTGGTAAGTATTTAATATAGAGGTTTTGTTATTGCTTAGGATTATAGCATAAAATTACTTTCAAAATAAAACAATGTAATGAATTGCATTGAGTAAGTACATGTATACCTACTACTCTTAAAGCATGCCAATAATTTATACTCAAAACCTGTTTCCTTTATCTGCAAACAATATCCTCCAGATAAGGAAACATGGAATATGAACATGAGTTACAATTTGAATTATATCATGTTATTTTCTTGACCAACTTTTGTATTCTTTTAAGCAAATTTTTAAATATTAAATGAATTAATATCTATATTAAAAACAAGAATTAGTAAATAAAACAAAATGTTTAAAATCCTCTCTCTCTCTCTCTCTCTCTCTCTCTCTCTCTCTCTCTCTCTCTCTCTCTCTCTCTCCCCCAATCCCTCCACTACCTTCCCCTTTCTCTCTCCCTGGGAGTATATATTTGTGTTTCCTACTCTTTTTCCATTATTTTACTTATCTTTATTCATAGGCCCTAAGATTCTGCCTCTACTTCCTTTGCTACTATTGATATTTAATTTCTGATTAAGGGGAAAAAACCTGAAGCATTATTTTTTCTAAAAATTTGTAACACTTGGTTAATAACATGCTAAATTAGTGGAGAAATTTATATGTGTGTGTGTGTGTGTGTGTGCTATCAGAATTGAGAATTCTGAGAATCAAATCCAAGCTATACCTAACTCATGTAACCTCAAGGAAGTGACTAACTCATTATTCTCACTATGATTAAAAATGCTCATTATTATTATTATAGTTGTTAATTTGCATTAGATATAGTAATGAATCAACAGAAAGATAATTGTCACTGTCTTTTATCTATAAGACTAGCTTAAATATTTGTCAATTTTTTTTCTGAAAGGCCGTGCTTGCCTATAAGATAATAAAGATAAAAGAACAATAGCACAATTAAAAAGTAATAAATGAGTATAAACAAGAAAGATAAAAAGTTATAGAATGACAGAGCTCTCTAATACATTTTTGATAGCAATAATTGTTGGAAAGGAGAGTTTGCCAATACCTATTTAAATTTAAATCTAAAATACTCATACCCTTTGATTCTGTCATTCTATTATAAACATTCATCTAGCAGAAGCATATATATATATATGCAATCACAAAGATTTTCACTGTAGCATTGTTGAAATATCCAAAAGTTGAAATAAGATAAATTTTCACATACTGGAATGGAATGCTATCAGTGACAAGTTACCACTAAAATAGAATGTGCAGTATTTATGCAATGCCACTATAGCAGTACTATTGTATAGTTATTCAATAGTATTCAATTATTAAACTGAATTCATTATACACAAATCCAATATTTCTTAATGCAAATACATAATTTATCAAGAGTTAATTGCACAGCTAAAAGGTTTCCAGAAGTCAAAACCAGAGTAGGCATACCTGCCCCAGGGCCCTTACTCTCTGCATTGCACTGTACTCCTTACCCTCACCTCAGGGTCTTTGTCCCAGTTGTCCCCTCCCCTGGGAAATCCCCTAGGCTTTTCTCTCTTAGCCACAGGCTAGCTTTAAGGCATCAATCTTTTTTTTTTCATTTTTTTCAATTCACAATGATTTCTATTGTCATTTTTAATTTACTAGTCCTACTCCTATAGAAAATGGACCACATCTGTCAGGTTTTTTTACTGTTTGTTTTCTGCTTAAATAATTAGGGACAGTGAAGTAAGTGGATAGGCAAAGAAAATAATAGCCTTAATTATCACTGTCTGTCTCCTCACTTGAACAGCTTTTTTAAATAACTCCTCACTGACCTACTTCAGAGTACAAAGGAGCTTGTGTAGGATTCAGTACTGCACTCTAAGCTCCAGCTACTATTTAGTACTTGATTTTGTCTGTTGCAAATCTACAAAGACTACAGTCAGTATATGGTATTATTGGGCTTGATTGGCAGGGCGGGGAAAGCTAACATATCTGATAACAGATCTCTCAAGTGTTCAGGAAGACTGACACACCATTACCAGTGCCCTACACATCATGGCAGCTTCCTTCATCCACAAAATGTCTCTGATTGTATCAATGTCCTCACGTCCTTACTAACTTATTAGGAATTCTGAGAAATATAAAAGAAGCAGCAAACCTCAAACATCTCCCTAGGAAAGTGAGACAGGAAATAATAATACAAGGGGTGGGTGGGGATTAAGAGTTAGTAGGATGAATATTCAGGGTGGTCAAGGTGAAGACAGACAATATGAAAGGACTTGGACTGATTCAGATTTGAGACAGTTGTAATGAGTCTTTGCTGAGCCATCATGGCTTGTGTTCTTTATCAATTAACACTAATTCATCAAGGATCATTTCATTGGGAAATTTAGATTGTTTGGATAATTTAGTATTTGGAAGTAAAACACAAAATTACAAAGGAAATGTTATAATGTTTGAAAGAGAGCACAGGAAGAATAACCCATCTCAGTTTGTTTTGAAAACAAAATAGCATAATAACTCTCATGTGCTTAGTAATGGTTGCTATTAGAGAAAAATATTAATGTTTAGGTTTACATTGACTATGGAATCAGAAAATATGGCCCACATTCTGGGTTTACCACCCGCTACCTGTGCAACTTTGCTTAAGTCTCATAAAATCAAGGAGGTCAGTTACCTCTCTGTAAAACAGGGTTAGACTAGTCTAGAATAAAGTAGATGCCAAAAATACTGACTAATAATAAGAATACTAAGTTGGGGGAGGATTTAGGGAGAACCTAACATTAAGGAAGTATCCATATTATAAACTCTTCACTTTATATGTTCTTAGAGTCTAATGCTTAGGAAATAAATAAAAGACTAAAAACAAACACTCTCCCCAGATTTATGTCACCATTGCACCCCCCACCATCCAGGTATCCATAGTCCTTCACTATAGATTTCTGTGCCCCCTCCCTCTTTTGTACCCATACATCTGGGGAATGTATAAATATTCTTCTAAATCATAAACAGTGTCATAAACAAATGCCCACCATAAAGTAAAATATTAACATTTTAAAATTTTAATCTTTGCTTTTCATAGAAATTCAAGTTACAGAGAGGTACTTTGCCTATAATATTAGCAAAGATTTTTTAAAGGCATGAAAGGGAAAGTTGTGAACAAGAGTAGGATATACCAGTGGAATAAGAGTGCATTGGTAGTCTTTTTGCAAAAAAAAAAAAATTTAATGTATCCCAATGTGTTTAAAATGGTCATTCTCCAAATACTGTATATCACTTTTATGTGGAAGCTTTTAAAAAAAAAAAGTCGGTCATAGAAACTCATAGTAGAACAATGATTGCTAGGGGAGGGCAGAACAGAGAAATTGGAGATGTACAATGCTGTACTGCATATTTGAAAGTTGCCAAAAAGTTAAGTTGATCTTAAATGTTCTTACCACATACAAAAGAACAATGCTAATTATGTGAAGTGATGAAAGTGTTAACTAATGCTGTTGTGGTCATCAGCCACATGTAGACCTACATAGCAATTCATCACATTGCATGATTTAAGCTTATAATTGACATAAAACCATGTTATATCTCAATAAATTATATCTCTATAAATCTTAAAAAATATTTTTTAAAAATAATAATAAATTCCTTGAAGTCCTGGAAATGTACAAGCCAAATAATCACTAATTTTAAACCATATGTTGCTTTTTTAGATTTTGCATCTCTCAGCTAGAACTTATATCAACACCTGATAAATGGGAAAGCAAAACAATGTGACTGAATTCATTCTTCTGGGCATTACAACGAATCCACAGCTGAGGAAAATATTACCTGTTGTATTTCTCGTCATGTATGTGTTAACAGTTGTGGGAAACCTATTCATTGCCGTCACCATGGTCACAAGTCCAAATCTGAGGTCACCGATGTATTTTTTCCTCACTGCCTTGTCTCTTATAGATGCCACCTACACTTCTGTCATTGCCCCCAAGATGATTGTGGACTGCCTCTCTGGTATCACCACCATCTCCTTCACAGGCTGCATGGCCCAGCTCTTTGCAGAGCATTTCTTTGGTGGTGTGGGGATCATCCTTCTCATTGTCATGGCCTATGACCGCTATGTGGCCATCTGCAAGCCCCTGCACTACATGACTATCATGAGCCCTCATGTGTGCTGTTTGCTGCTGGGAGGAGCATGGTTGGGGGGCTTTATCCACGCAGTGATCCAGCTGGTCTTCATGTTTCAAGTACCCTTCTGTGGTCCCAATGTCATAGATCACTTTATCTGTGATCTGTTTCAATTGTTGAAACTGGCCTGTATGGACACCCATGTCCTGGGCCTCTTAGTCATCCTCAACAGTGGGGTGATGTGTATGGCTATCTTTCTTATCCTCATGACCTCCTACACAGTCATTCTCTGCTCCTTGAAGTCTCGTAGTTCTGAAGGGAGGCGCAAAGCCCTCTCCACATGTAGTTCCCACTGCACAGTAGTCATCTTGTTCTTCGTGCCCTGTATTTTCTTGTACATGAGACCTGTGGCCACTTACCCAATAGACAAGGCAATGGCTGTGTCTGATTCCATCATCACACCCATGCTAAACCCATTGATCTACACCTTGAGGAACACAGAGGTGAAAAACGCCATGAGGAAATTGTGGCTGAAACAAGGGACTTCAGTTGGCAAGTGACTGTCATGCTAAGAATATCATGGGCTTCCCATCAACAGAAGTGTGTGTGAGTGTGTGTGTAATAAAACTATCCATTCTCCACTAGCAACCAGAGAGCTCTTCAAAATATGACCTTGATTTATTGCCGGGGACCAGCCTCTGGCAAAACGTCGTGTCAGGGGTTCCTGAAAGGATGAGACGGCGTCAGCGAAAACGAAAGGACTGAGGGGAAGGGAATGAGGAGACACTGACACTTGGTGAGGTGCTAGTATCTTCTGCCGAGAGACTCAGCAGGTCTTTATTTATTCATTATTAGTAATAACAATAAGAAAATACATTATCATGTGTAAAGCAAAAACAATTAGTATATTATGTTTCCCATAGACTACTGGCCCCTACAGGTCTCAGCTAGACGGCAGCTTTCAAGGTTAATAGATAATAAACCAGACCTAACATTAAAGCTACTTATTTTTTCATTTAGACAATCATTTAAAACAGTGAATAACCGCCAGTGCATCCCTATCAGCTAAAGCCTAAGCATCAAAGGACTATTCTATTCACATGGCCTTCAGCCGGAGACCAGCTGCAGTTCAGCTATCAGAACTTTTTCTACCTAAAAATTCCTTAACTCAAATAGCTTCATATTAAAAACTTTCCCAAGAAACTGCAAGAGAAAACAAAATAGAAGGACCTACTATGATTATTGTATTGTAATGCTTGTCAGGCATGCTAAATAAGTTGTCTTCCATTGTCAAGTAGGCCAAATCGTTTAATAATTAGTTTCTAATTTTCCATGCCGTTTATTTGCAGTATACTGATGCATATAATATAGTGCCTAATGTACTTTTTTGGGAAATTTTTCTCTTATTTATGACCAAGAACAAAAAGTGAAGGAATGTTAGATCTTCAACCTCACGGTGTGAGGCACAAGGAATCTTCAGCCCCACGGTGTGAGGCCCTTTAGCTTCGGCCCCACGGTGTGAGGCCCTTTGGGCTTCGCTGCTTGCCAGTGTCTTATCTGGCTGGGGCATCAAGGCCTCCTGCAGCAATTTATGATTTAGAGATCATTATATTCTATTGCTTAATATCCATCATCAACTTCTCTTTTAGAAGCTTTTAGAATCTCCTTGACTTGTCCCAAAATATCCTGATTAATTGTTCTGCTGCCTCTAATTCTCCAATCACATCTTGAGGTGCTCACCTCCTCTCCTTCTATGCATTACCCATGTTGGATCTTTTCATCTGCTCTTAGAGTTATACCAGTTATAACTATCATCATCTCTGCTTTTGCCTCATTCTATCTGAAAACAAGCCTTCATCCTCCTTAGGTGGCTTTGTTCCTCTAAAGTCTGGTCCTACATTGAGAGATTGTATAATTATCTCAGAGTATCCCACCAAGAATCTATTCAAAAATTCTTCCCCTCCTCTATTGATCCGATTGTCCCATTATGTAATTTCATATAAGACAAGGATTTTATTAGCACGTAACATTTAAGCTTACTTTGAATTCTGTTGCAAAACCTTAGGAGGAATGATAAAATATATTTAACAATAAGCTAAATAATACTGATGAAGTAAAAAATTATTTATGAACACAGATTGAATTTAACTACAAAGGAGTTAGGGGACATGGTATGGAAAGCTTTCATAGTTATTATTTGTATTAATTTTCAGTTGTTGCAGAACTTCATGATACCATTTTAAAACATTTCAGGGTAGAAATATTAGCATTTTAGCATTACATAGCATTACAGAAGAAAAATTCATAGTAGTGTGATGGGTCAGGTTTTCAGAAAAGCCTTAGGGTGATCTTTATTTTATTACAATCACATAATGTAAATATTGGGGAGGTACTTGGAATGTGGTCCATGATTTTACATTTGTGATATTAAATAACTTGATAAAGTTTCATAAAAGAAATATTGTAATGCTTGCCAGCTTTAGTTCTATGCTATATATTGTACTTATGGGGATTTTTGGTGACTATGTCTTGCTACTTTTTAGATTATAGGATGCTATTTGTTCACACCCATTTTGAAGATGACTAAAATTAACACTCATGAAATAAGGTATCCCTATTTCTCATTAAATAGATTTTAGCAGTAAAGATCTGGTAATTTTTATATACTCTGCCTCTAACCTGTAGCTTACTGACTTAACAGATTTTCCTGTTAATAAAATTATACTTTTAAAAAAGATAATTTGCTGTATACCCAATGGGATTTGATTAATTTTAGTCTGGATTATTATTAAAACACAGCAAAATATATTAGCAGTGAACTTAATGTTATGTATATACATGTTGATTCTCAATGGTGCACATCTCAGAAATATTCCAAAGGAAATTATTTTTATCACTCACTCTACATACTCCTTACAAATAATGAGATAAAAAATTTCTGAAGCTTCTGAATTTTCATTTATGTCCAAGTAAAAATTTTCTTCTACTGTATCAACTTTAAAGGAGCAAGAGATAAGAATGAAAGTTGTTTGATTATGTCCTGGTTACTTAAGAAACAATTGCACTTAAATGTTGGCTATTAAGACCATATTCAAATTCCTTAAAAACCAAACTGTAAGACATAAAATTAGGGATATTGGGAACGTCCACTGGGAGGAGGCCTGAGAGAAGACTGCCACCTGTGATACGGTCATGAGGGTCTGACAACTGTCTATTTGGGAGTTAAATATTTATTCAGCCATCATTTTCTATCCAAAAATTATTGGGAATCTTTGGTGTGATATGATAACATTTTTGTCTTCAGTTGATGGAAATGCCCCACATACTTGTAAAGTTCATTATTTTCTTTCTCATTAGTCTAAATCATTCAAATTAACACTTCTTGGTGCCAGTTTGATAGGAATTATAAACTTGGGTACTGTAATAGCATAACAGAACTTGATTTTGTGAGGTGGTGGTGGTCAATGTGTATCATATATATAGGTAAGATTATCTTCAAAATGAAAATACTCATTTAAGTGCATAGAAAATGAAGCAATAGAGTTGATTTTCCAATCCTGGGTTCTCCAAGAAATCTGAATTTTGAGTTTCAAGATATCATTAGGAACCAAAATAAATTTTAATTGCTCTTTTCCTGATACTCAAAGAAGTATGACCATCAGGGAACCAACTTGATTGCCAACTTGACCATCATCAAAAAACTGATTTTTTTTTTCCTGAAACTGTTTATATGCCCAAAGGTGATTCTTGAAATATAATGAAAATAAATCTCCACCTCTCCCACTTGGATAAGATTACCAATTTCCTTTTAACTTATCTCATCCTTCATGATGCAAAGCTCTCTATCTTCCCTTCTTTCCTTTACCTCCCTCCTGTGTATTCTTGTTGTCAAACTTTTTTTCTGTATTGTTTGTTAATAGTTTTATTGAAATAACTTAGTTTTATTTTTTAATAAATTTTATTTTTATATTCCCCATACCATTGCAACCCCCTTATTTTGACCCCAATCCCTCCCCCCCCCCGCGCCCTACCCCCCATAGAGTGTCTCTGGTTCATAGTTTTTTGTTGATTTTGATTTTCACTTTCTTATAGTTATTAATTTTCCTGGTCCCTTATTTAAGTTTTCTAGATTCCTGCTATGAGTGAGATCAACTTTTACTGCCTCTTCCTTGACCTTCGTAAAGTGTAATGTGAGATCCTGATTGGCAATTGGCTGACTGATGTTGCTTAACACATGCAATTATAAGACTCCACTCATTCTCACCATTCAGAGAATTTACAGAATTTTGAGAGATTTTCGAGAGACTAGGTTTTTGTAGAAATTCCCAGGTGTTTGTAAGAGGTTGGAGGTCCTTCAGCGTAGATCTGCCCAGTGAGGCAGATTCAGGCACAGTTTCCAGAGTGGCATTTTCTAGAAGCATCACCTCTAACCCTCAGGTTAGCAAGGTAGCAACTTTGATTTTCAGATATTTGGATTGGCTCTTATGATCACATTCATCAGAAGTAGAAGAAGAATTGGCATGCACAGATGCACACACCATCATCCTGGTCTTAGGATGTATCTAAGATCTCTGTGTATCTCTTTCTGAAGAAAAAATTGTACAGGAAGCTAAATTATCATGTTATTATGTTCAGATGTTGATAGAATTTAAGTAAGGGTCATCAAATATTGTTCAAAATGATTATAAATTTTAAATAATCATGTTCCAATATTGTCCAAGAATAAGGATACTAAGCATATATATTAAGAATATTATGGAGAGTGTGTGTGTGAGAGAGACATCTTTATCTTTATTTTATCTCTAAATATTTCTTATATCTATAGATTTCTTAATATTTTATCTTTATTGTCCACAAGAAAAAGTAAAGCTGTTAAGGAAATATGCATTTGAATTCCCATATATTATTTATCAAACTAAATCATACTTTGTTACACCATAACTTTCTCATGGCATTCTTCACTTCTGCATTCCTCAGTGTATAGATCAGAGGGTTGAGTAAAGGTGTCCCAATGGTATAAAACACAGCCACCAACTTATCTATTGGAAATGTGGTTGGTGGCCTTGTGTATATGAATATACATGGACCAAAAAATATGACAACCACAATAAAATGAGAAGTGCATGTGGAAAGGGCTTTCCGTCTTCCTTCTGCACTGTGGTTTCTCAGGGAGTACAAGATGACAACATATGAGGCAAGAAGGATGACGAAACTCACCATGCATATGACCCCACTATTAGAAACAACTAGCAAATTTATCACATAGGTGTCCATGCAGGCAAGTTTCAACAAGGGTTGCAAGTCACAGAAATAGTGGTCAATCACATTGGGACCACAGAAGGGCAATTTCGATGCCAAGAAAATCTGTGCTGAAGAGTGGATGCAAGATCCTACCCAAGCCAGAGCCACCAACACCACACATACTTGACGTCTCATGATGATTGGGTACCGCAGGGGCTTACAAATGGCGACATAGCGGTCAAAAGCCATGAGGATGAGCACAAAGATCTCCATACACCCAAAGAAGTGGGCTGCAAAGACCTGAGTCATGCATTCATTATAGGAAATTGTCTTCTTCTGAGAAAGGGAGTCAACAATCAATCTGGGAGCTGTGGTAGTAGAAAAGCAGGCATCAGCAAAGGACAGATAGAACAGGAGGAAGTACATGGGACTCCCAAGTGTCTTGCTTGTTTTAATAGTCACCACAATGAGAAAGTTCCCCATCAGAGTTGCAAGGTAAAGAATCAAGAAGACCCCAAATATTGCTTTTTGTTTTCTTGTATCCTGTGTCAACCCAAACAGGATGAATTCAGTCACACTGTTATTCATGGTCTTACTAGTTACTGAAGGCACCTGAAGTTTACTGAAGATGAAAAAGCTTTAATCTGTAGAGAGAAGAAAAGAAGTGACAGTAGACTGAACTCTGATTCCCTTGATTCTACACCATCTGGTTACCTCCTACTATCTTTAATCCACTATGAACCCTTGTACATCTTCAGATTGAACAAAATCTTTTGCACAGAGAATAAAAATTAATTTCCCTTTAACAATTTTGAATCCTTCCAAGATTGAGAATTGAAAAATGTGTGCTTTACTTGGGCCAGTGACTTAACTATTTTGAAATTTAGCTTTCATGTGAAAAATGGAATGAAAATACTGGCCCTACCTTATTTTGAGTTTTGGTAAGAATTTTAAAATGATTTTATACATCCATTTATACACACACGTAGTTTATATATTATGCACCCTGTGTGCTTTGATATCTGAGCAACCAAATTCCAAAAAAATTTAAGTGTTAATATTGTTGAAGAATCCCTCATAGAGAAAATTTTCTCAGTTCAAATTATTCATTTTTGTGTCTATTATCCCTGTCTTTCAAGATTATGGATGAAATATACAATGTGCTTTTTGTTGACAACCTTTTGTCAATGCCATTTTTGTTCAAGACATCAATTTCACTAAAAATTATAAATAACAAAACAATCCTGATAGTAAACTTAAAACAAATCTCTCAGCTTTAACAGAATCATTTTATTACTGTTATTGTTGTTTTTATTGTTGTATATTTCATGTTTTATGTTTTAGAATAGTTTTGAGTTCATAGAAAAGTTAAGAGAAAGGGACAGAGATTTACCTAGCCCTTATATATAATCCTCCCCATTATCAATATCCCCCAGGAGCAAGGTACGTAATTGAAATTTACATTGATACATAAATCCATGGTTTATATAAGGTTCACTCCTCATAGTGAACATTCTATGGGTTAAGATAGATAAAGGAATAATGCCATGTATCTATCATTATAATATAATAGACTGTTTTCACAGCCCCCCCAAAAGGAATTGTTTTTATATTCTCAAAACACTGAATGTAAAAATGTCTTTCCTACAGTATTTAATACCCATTAAACTCTCACTAAAATGCCTCATGCAGCTTGGCAGAAGAAAACTAACACTTTGAGTGAAATAGCTATATGAATGTTCATTATGAGACTTATTTGCTCATACATACAACAAAATCAGGTCAAATATTTATAAATGTCATTATTAAAAATACCCAATTCAGAATTACATAAGAGATTCCTCATAAACCTAGTCTATGTTTCTAAGGAAAAAAATTCATGCTATCATATCAGATATCCCTTTTCTCCTCACTCTTCCAACCTCACCCTCTTTCACCTCCTTGAATCCCTCTTCTACCTCTAAATCTTTTTGTCAGCATTTAAAAAATATGATGAATCATATAATGAAATAGCTGCTAGGTTTTCAAATGAAATGACTGAGATACTCACCATGGTTTTCAAGCCTTCCAAATCTGTGCCATCATTTTCTTTCCACTTTTTCCTCCCAGTGCTTCTGTTCGTGCCTGTTCCAGCCAAGCATCCCTCATAAACACACACAGGTCATCATTCTCTGAACTTTCCAGTTCTCCTAGCAGCTAAATGAACTTCCCTTAATATAACCCCCTACTCTCCATTATCCCCTGTACCCAGAGAAGTCAGTTCAAATGCCATCAGGGTTTTCCCTATCAAATACTATTTTCCTGATGGCCTTCCATTGTTAAAATGTATGCATGTTTCTTTAATCATGCAATCCTTAATTACAGCCTCCTATCATTTTTGCTTTAACATCTTTTATTCATTTGAAATTACAATATCCTGTAAGGCAAGTTTATATTGTTCTATTTTGTACCCTTCGGATTAAATCAAAGGCAGAGTTTAGCCATGAGTCTTTGTGTAGGACTCCAAATTCGCACTGCTGGGCTAAGCATCAGTCTCCAGCCATGCAGATGGAGCCATTAGAAATTTAAGAAACTATAAGCACATAAGGAAAAAAAAAAACAACTGAAGTGTTCAACCTACATACTGACTATCAAATGGGTACAAACTTCAGGATGGAACAAAGGCATCAGCACTATGTATGTATATTTTAAAAATAATTGTGAGGAGGAGGAGGCATGATTAGCAAATGATGTAAGGAAAAAAAACCTTTATGGGAAAGAGCCAGAGAAGGAAGACAAACCACAGGATGAAACAGAAAAAACCCACAATGCACGGAGAAGCAAATAATGATATTAGAGATAAAAATTTATATATCCTTGGCTTTTGCTACAGAGTTTACTTATCTCTCCTCCACTCCTCATGCTATCCCTTACTCTAGCCCCCAACGATCTTGGCTGTACACAGGGATGGGTGGCAGTGGATCCTTAACAATCAACATTAGTATCATTAAATCAAACCGATCAATGCCATGGCATCATAGATTCATAGTATCACCAGCATCAAAGCATCGTGGCTGCATATTGTCAGTGTGCATCCATACCTTTTCCTGACCTTGAACTTAATAAGTAAGAAATCTGCAAGTATACTACACTATACCTCCCTTCCTTCACTGGCCCCTTCTTCAGTAAGAATTGGGCATTGGAGAGTGACAGACCAAGCAGGGAGAGCAGAAGAATCCTGAAACATCAAGGTCTTCTCATCACTCTAGGAATTGAGTTCCTGCAACTTCAGGTTACTCAGGAGACAGGACTGCATGATAGCCACTGCCCCCAAGCCCCGTCCCAAAAAGGAGGAAGGAAGGATATAAATCAGTTGGGTTTAAAACTTACCTTTATTCTCATAAAAAAAAAGATACTCTATAATGGAGAGCTCAGCATTTTCCCACTTCCAATTGATTTACTCTAAATCTGAATCATGGGCTGTGACTTTGCAACATGTAAAGTGCATTTTGGGTAGATCCACTTGGTTTTTTCTGTTGCAACGTCTAGAGACGTCTCACTCCATGAGAGCCAGCCCCAACTAGGAAGCCTTTTTGTAGACTTGTAATGCCTGAAGAAAATTATTTACTTCTACTTGTAAAACTCTCCAGAATAAAAAGGAAATATCCCCACTATTCTGTGACAGAAGCATCTCTAAGAGAAAACTCTATTATGCCCAAACACTCCTTGGCAGAGGTCATGAATTAAACATTTCTTCTTCTTTCATCATAGATACAGGAATTTTATAAAAGCCAGCAAATGCCCAGCCTCCAGAGAGCGAGGACTCCTCCTTTTCTACCTTTCCTTTGCTCAATGAACCACTTAGGTCACTTAATCCATGAGCACAATGAACACTGGGGACAATTAATCCCAGAAAAGATTGTGGATGGGCAGATCCTGTCCTCAGACCCCTCCTTCCTACCTCATCACTCCTAAGGGGCACCTCCCAATTTAGTTACCAAAGAGTCCTCCCATGCATGTAGATCGAAGGGAAAAGCAGGTTTTCAAAATCACATTGATGTATATAGACTATTTAAATTACCAAAGCTCTTTCTTTTAAATCAGATGTTTTCTAATGGCAGACATAACTGAATCCCAGTAAATGTTAATTAGATGTGATAGAACTGAACTCTAGCTTCATTGTTTATGTTTCTATAACATCAGGCAAGCTTCTTAACTATTCTTAGTTTCCTGTTATAGAAAATGTTACTTTGAAATATAATATGTAATATAAATCCTCATGATACCAATAAATATGTCAATAATTATAATGAAAATTTTTTATAATTTCTGAATTATTTTGAAGTCAGTAGGTGACTAGGCAAGGAAGAAGAGTGATAGAAAAGTGGAAAAATTTTTCTACATATTTTTATTTGAAAATTAACTTTTTAATGTATAATTTACATACAATAGTATACCATTTTGAACATACAGTAGATAATATTTGACAGATGTAAACATCCATGTAAATGCTACTTATGGAAGGAGTCTATCAATTTCATTCTCCTTTTCACAAAACAGATTTTCACTTAGCATTATTCTTTCCTGTCCCTTCTATGTTGTCGCATCTTTTTTATTGCTAAGTAGTATCCCACTGCCAAAAAGAGAAAAACAAATACTGGAGGGTCTCACTTATACAAGGAATATAGAAAAGGGTCAGTCAAAACCAAGCCAAAACTAAACTCTTAACATCTGATTGTAAAACTGAGGCAACCAGAGAGAGATGGTGGTGGGGTGTGAGTGGACATTGGAAGGGGCCCAATAGAACATGGTATAGGATTGTGGGGATGGGCAGGGTATGAAAGTAGACATTTATAGAAGTTTGAACCTATAACACCTAAAGCAGATGCAAAGGTATAAATCTACTTTACCTCAATAAACATAATTTGGAGGAAAAAAAGCAGATTCTGACTTTTGTCCTTTCCATATTTATAATCTATTTCTTTGCCTTCTTTTCTATTTTTTTTTATTTTAAGGTTTTGTTATAAGCATCCTTCTAAGGCTACAATGGACACTTTCTTTCAGGACACTTCTCTAGCTTCTGGTATTTTGCTGTCAATCTTAGGAGTTTCATGGCTCATAGGTGTATCACAATATTCTCTGCCTGTATATCATGGGGCATGTCCCTTGTGTTTGTGTCTGTCTCTGTGTCCACATTACACCCTTTGATGAGGGTACCAGTCATAATGGATGTGGGTACACCATATTGAATTAGTTATACTTCCTTTGTGGGTTGTTCCAGACACTGCACACTTGCTTCAGATTCCAAACCCAGTACCTCTTTCCCTGTTCTGGGCAACTGTAGAAACCGATACGACACTGTTGAAAAACATTCATATTCTAGTGGAGCTTCATAGGGAAAATACTTTAAGGGTGCTGCTTCCTGCCATACCAGTAAGACAAACACTGGAAAGAAAGGCATCTATCCTGAAAGGAATTGCCACCTGAACTCAAAACACTGTGCTCAGCCAGTGCAGAGATAGCAAAAGTTGAAGTGGGCACTGTAGAGAATGTAGACCCAAGCTCCCACGCAGGAAAAACTGCATTAGAGGAGCCACGGGTCCTCTAATACTCAGAGTTTTTCTCTTCTTCCCCCAAGATCCATAGAAAGGCCCCACTGGCTCCTGCTCCTCTCTCCCCTCACTCTGCCTTTGCTTCTGTTCCTCCTCCTCCTTATCTCTTCCCTCTAAGAAGTACATTCATCAAACATTTGTTGAAACTTGCCTACATGGACATTTATGTCAAATATAAAGTCATCGAACATTAGGAAAGTGTCCTCAGATATAAATTACAAAATAGATATTCTTATAACACCAAATAATGTAAACTAACAATAAGGAAAGCAAAAAATACATTAAAGTATGTAGAGAGAAATTGTGGATCAATACAATGCATATATTTGTTATGACTAGGATTGTTTTTATTTGAATAGGTCATAAGTGTCTTTCTCACACATGTTCAAGGGGCAAAGGAACTTCCAGTTGTCAAGGGTGTTGCAAAGGGGAAACAATCATCAGAAGGACTTAATTAACTGATATGTAAGCTCCCCTCTTATGTTTCTTGTTGTTACTTTGGGCTAGTCACTTGAGCCAGAGAAAGTAAAATCCAGATTTAGTAGTGCTGAAACAAAATTATCAGTAAAATGAATCAGACAAAAGTAGGGGTTAACTTGGATCAGAAACAGGTAGAAGAGTAGCACAAGCCATAATAATGTAATAAAGAGAGACAGAAAGGTATAGCTTTCAAGGATCTACTTCACAAGTTGCAATGCAGAGAGCAAAGGTGAAATACAGGCTTTTCCTATCACAAAAAATTACTATATTTGATTTTCTGATATCTTTGTTATTTTGGCTCAAAATATTATGGTCTTTTCTCTGTGCCTATTTCACCAAACATATTACTGGGTGAGGATTAGATTGTATAGCTATCCAAGTCTTCTGATCTTTGCCACCTAAAGTCAGAGTTTGTTGCTCCACAACTTTCTCATGGCATTTTTAACTTCTGCATTCCTCAGAGTATAAATCATAGGATTGAGCAAGGGTGTCCCAATAGTATAAAACACTGCCACCATCTTGTCCCCTGGAAATGTGGTTGGAGGGCGAGTGTATATGAATATACAAGGAACAAAGAACAAGGTGACAACAATAATGTGGGAGGTGCAGGTGGAGAGAGCTTTCCTTCTTCCCTCTGCACTCTGTTTACTTAGGGAATGTAGGATGAAAACATAGGAGATAAGCAAGATTATGAAACTCACCATGCATATGACCCCACTGTTAGACACTATGAGTAGGTTGATGACAAAAGTGTCCATGCAAGCAAGTTTCAGCAAGGGTTGCAAGTCACAGAAATAATGATCAATAACATTGGGTCCACAGAACGGTAATTTCAAAATCAAAAATATTTGCGTTGAAGAATGGATACAAGACCCCACCCAGGCCAAAATCACCAGCACATCACAAACTTGCTGACTCATGATTGTTGTATATCGAAGGGGCTTACAAATAGCCACATAGCGATCAAAGGACATGAGTATGAGCACCAAGGTCTCCATGCATCCAAAAAAGTGAACTGCAAAGATCTGGGTCATGCATTCATTGTAGGAGATGACTTTCTTCTCAGACATGGCATCTATAATCAATCTGGGAGTCGTGGATGTAGACAAACAGGCATCAGCAAAAGATAAGTAACGCAGGAAGAAATACATGGGGCCCCCGAGTGTCCTGCTATATTTTATGGTCATCATGATAAGTAAATTTGCCAACAAAGTTGCCAGGTATAGACACAAGAAAACCACGAACACTATTTTACCCTTTAGAGCATCCTGTGTTAAACCAAGCAAAATAAACTCATTCACACTGCTATTCTGCTCCATAGTTAGTGTGAATGTAGAATACACACAGTAGAGAAATGGTTCATCTGCAAAGAAAATTGGAAAAATGGTGATTAGGCAATAGCAGTGGACTTGGACTCTCACTTGCAATATTGTACTAATTCCTCATGTCACTCAATGGTTCTCAAAATTTCCAGTGCATTGCAATCACCATGGAAATATTTTTTTAAATGCTGATATCCATGTTTTAACTATGGGTATTGATTCAAGATCTTCCTTTGTCTGACAAAGTTCTGGGGGGAAAAAAGCTATGGAGTGAATATATCCTCTCTGAAGGTCTGAGAACTAATGGCCATGCTATATAATCTTGACCAACTCACTTTAATTTCCAAAGGCTTTTTCTCCATATAAAAATTACAGGTTCTAATAGATATATTATTGAGTATATTAATATGCACATGATTTGTAAATGCATGATATGTAAGTATATATGCAGCTCAATGACTAATAAATAATACCCCTAACTAATTTTAAAAATTGGAGATTTTGGAGATTGTCTGTTAAGAAACATTTCTTGATTTCGATATGAGTTTAAGCTCTTTCAGTATTTTGGTTTGATTATGCTTTTAAAAAGTAATTTCCAATTTTATGTTTATGGTGGCCATAATTTTTACTTTTATTATCACTTAGGAGACATGAGACATTTGAGTAAATCTCTGAGGCTGGCACGATTGAGGAAAATTATGACATATTCAAAATAACCCATTACTCATGTCAGATGTGTGGCATTAGGTTTCACATTCTATGAATCTGAATTAATATTCCTTAATCTAAATAACGTCTTCACTTATACATTATTCACCACCACTATTTTCTACACATTTTCTATTCTTCCTATTTTTATCTCTCCAAAATATAAATTTTTAAATATATTTCAAATTTTCAACCTAAAATTATTTCTATTGTTCCACTATATTCATTACAAATATATTTCAATCATCCTGTGTTATCATTGTTACTTCTTATTTTCATTTTTGACTGATAAAAACCTTTCCCCATGTAAAGAGTTTTCACAACACATTATCTAATCATTAACTGTAAATATATCCAAATTTCATGACAGAAATTTAACCACTGATTCTTATATATTTATATGTAAAAATATATTTCTATATTATAAAAATAATTATATATTTGAAAATAATTTCAAATCTTACCCTAATAGAAATATTAAAAATCCTTGTCTCATTTCTAAACATCTCTTTATTTTTAATGATTTTATCAAAATAAATTTCCATGGAATTACTGTCAAAAAAATGAGTATTTTCAATATTCAATAAGCCTATGCTGGGTTATCCTACATAGAATAGTTAAAAATTAGTAATTCAACTTGTCCACTTACCTTTTATAAACTTACACATTTAAGTAAAACTTTTAAGTGTCTTTAGAGTACAACTAAAATACTACTAGTTCAATGTGATAGACTAGAGAAGTCATAAGTACAAGCTCTGAATTTTCAATTCTTTCTGAGAACTATAGAAAAGAAAATGAATTCATTATCACCTGTTTCAATACATTAGGTTCTGTAGAGGTTAAAGACTAAAGGGAAGGAACATTTCGCAAGTGAGAGTCCAACACAGATCTATGTCCATAAAAAGCTACACTCTCATTAAATCGAAAAGTTATGAGGCAAATTTGCTGGTATGTAATGGACAAGCATAAAAGCCGAGCTATTTCTATTAGCTGATTAAGTGATTCTATTTCTTTTATTTTAAATAAGCAGAGAAGGCTTGAGCCCAATGAAAGAAAATAAGCATTTAACAAGACAGACATTAGGTAACATCAATAGTTTTATCATCTCCGCATTTTATCATTGAATTCAGTCATTATTTCCTAAACACTCCTGTACTATCTTCCCCTTCTGATTTGAGGAGTGGAGAGTAGGGGTGGCGAGGACATTACAGCAGTAGAGTATGCTACTTTCCTTAACCCTCAATCTTCACTTTTGTTGGTTGAAATTTTAATCAATTCAAATTACATTTTTTACCAAAAGTCTTCCTTTCCTCTCCTGTGCCTCAATCCCCCATGATGCTATTTACATTAATTCCTATATAAACACAAACATGTATATATTATTCATTGAATAAGGCAAGCCTGCATTATCTATTATTCTTTTTCCAAAACTTTATCATTTCACAAGTTTTCACTTTTGTTTTTCATCTGATCTGCACATTTTCTTGAAAGATATGTGTAGTCATTGTACTACTCTTTTCTATGTTCAAAGTTTGACCTGAGATAACAGAAAGTTTGCTAAACAGACTAGAATGAGAATTGGGTGCTAACAGTTAGCCTCTCTCTTCAGCATCCACTTCCTGTGTTTTATAAAATATCAAATCTCACCCACCATGTACATTACATCCTGGAAATGAGAAAGTCTGAACCATCAGAGAGGGATGTCAGTAGATGTCAGTAGAGAAGGATGTCATTTCCTGGCTTGACCACTGAAACCAGTTATACAAACTACATAGTGAGGCAAAAATCAAAGATACCTCTAAGTGGATTAACAGTGGAGAGTAGATTAAGGCAGAGACTGAATAAAGTCTGAGCAGAAGAGAAGCGCATGATGGTGAGCAGAACCAAAGAAGAGTCAGGATATACAATCATAAAAACAGAGAAGAGAGCTGAGTAAAAGATGTAAGGGAGGGCTCCTTAACCCCAGAGCATCATAGAGTCCATCTGCTTTCTCCCTGCCCTACTGTACCTACCTGCCCTAAGCCAGAGATGGGTGAGGGTCTGGTTCATAAGCAAACATGTCAAGGTTCTTGAAAACCCAGGTGTTTGGAAAATGCAGCCCAGTCCTAAAACTCATCAAACAAAGAGACCCCCACCCCAGATAAAAAATTGAAGTCAAGCTGTCCTCATTGTCATGGTGTAGTTAATCACCTCTCTGTGAGCTCTGTGCTGAGGCTGGCCAGGCTTACACTGACTCACCATAATCCTTCATCACTTTTTCAGAAGACACACAGTATAAATTCTATCAGATCAGTCTTGAGGAGGTGGTGTGAAGAAAATGCTTCATACAGACTGAAACCCTTACCTTATTTCTGTGAACAAATAGTTGACTTCCAGCAAGTTATATTTTCATATCTTCCACTATAATTTTCTCAGGTGGTGAATCATACAAAGCCTGAATAAAACATGCAAACTCCACTACATTGAGATTTATCACTGCTTTCTATCAAGAGAGGTTTGGAGGAGCAGAGAGTTGATGGAGGAAGAGGACCCTGCATGTAGACATACCACAGTTCCTCCCCAGAAGCACAAAACAAGGTCTATTAGAACAGGGAACAAGTCTTGAAAAATAAGGGAAGTTTCTGAACTGGATTCTTGAAGGAAACTTTCTGACTCTGAGAGAGAAATGCTTGTGAAATCAGCTCTCTTCCCATAGTTTCTCTTTTGAAAAAATGTGAGTTAATAAGTGTTTTACTGCACTGGATATTTATGGTTTATCTCACAAAAGTTTACTAATGTCTAAGGCAGGCTTTTTAGCTTCAAGAGCCCCAAGGAAACAACTTCTTCCAACTTAGTCCCAAAGGAATTTCAAACAGTAGTTTTGTTCAGACAATTCTAAGGGCGAAGGCAAACCTTGGGGTCAATTAGTTACTTTTCAACTCAACAGTGATTTTCAGGTGAGAAAATTCTGTTCCCTTCTGCACAGACCTTGCTCCCATCTCTTCTAGAGTCATAAATGTCTTTGAGGTCAGTTAAAAGGTCAGAGAGATAAAATGTGCCAGGTAGACATGAGTCTTGTCCTCACCACTTCTCAGCTATGTGAATTTAACATGTCTCCAAACCTCTTTCATTTCCAAGTTTTTCTTTATAAAGGCAACTGGTAATCACCCTTATTTATTTTAACATTATTCCTATTAAGTTCTTCCATTTAAAAGACAAGGGAGGGCCTCCCTGGTGGCTCAATGGGTTAAGGACCACACTATGAAGCAATCCGCAGCCTCTGCAGGACGAATTTGATCCCCAGCTAGCCAGGGAGCAACCCATGTGGTGCAGAAGACCTCTCCTGTCTTGCCCGCAGCTCTGCTCAGCAGTGTACTTTGGTCAATATGCCTGTTCTGTTCTCCACTCTGTCTCTGGTGACTCCTCACATCCCCTGCACCTCTGGCCTGTACCCTAGCTCTTGTATGCATAAATAAATGAATCTTTTAAAAAATTTTAAATTAAAAATTAAAAATAAACTAGTAATTTTAGCAAATCCACTGAATGTTAACAGGAATTATATTATTTATTGCTTAAGAGCCAAAAATATACAGCAGTCACCAGATCCCAATATAACTTCTCCATAGACAAGTATGCAAATTGTTTTATCTTATAGTCATATTTTCTCTCTCATGAAATTCTGTACCATGGCCAGATGATATAGAAACACCTACACTGAGATTCTGAAAATATTCTAGTCCATCCTAAGACCTAGGTCATGATTGTTTCTTCTTCAGACAAAAATATTCATGCCCTAACAATAAATTGCTTTTCACTTGAAAAAGATCATTGCTCCTAGTCACTAAATGTATTTGTCCTCCCCCACAAAAGTTACATAAAACATGGAATGAGTGGCAAATGATGGACCAGGTAATTTCACTCAAAATTATTTAATTATTAGTTTCTATGTAAGCCTATTTAACATTTTTTCATTTACATAAAATGATACTGAGTTCCATATCAGAGCTGGTAGTGATATAAGTGTGAAAATTTTCATAAAATCCACGTTAATGTCATTTTTATTGCATTACCTCCTATCTTACAAGGTCCATCCACATAAGATTTACGTTAAAAATTTGACTTATTACTCAGAGTGTTAGATGATTAATGATAAATCATAGATTAATGTTTTACTTTTCATTAGAAACCACCAATAATCTGTTCCACAGCTTCCTCATGGCATTTTTCACATCCCTGTTCCTGAAAGTGTAAATCAAAGGATTGAGAAAGGGAGTTAAGATGGTGTAAAAGATGGCCACCATCTTGTCAAAAGAGAAAGCAGCAGGAGGACGTGCATACTCAAAAATGCAGGGGACAAAGAACAGAATCACAACTGCGATGTGAGAACCACAGGTGGAGAGGGCTTTCCTCCGCCCTTCAGAACTATGGTTTCTCAGAGTGAGCAAGATGACACCATAGGAGACAAGCAACAAAGAGAAGATGATGATACAGATAAACCCACTGTTGGCAATCACAAAAAGTCCAAAAATATAACTGTCAGTGCAGGCAAGCTCCAGTAATGGGTACAAGTCACACATGAAGTGATCAATGACATTGGGGCCACAGAAGGGCAGCTGGAACGTGAAGAGAATTTGAATCATGGAATGCAGGAAGCCCCCTGTCCATGCTACTCCCATCAGAATCCCACAGAGCTTCGAGTTCATGATAGAGGAATAGTGCAGGGGTTTGCAGATGGCCACGTAGCGGTCATAGGCCATGGCTGTGAGGACAATCACCTCCACCCCAGCAAAGAAGTGTTCAGCAAAGAGCTGGGTCATGCAGCCTTCAAAGGAGATGGTTTTCTTCTCATAGAGAGAGTCCACAATCAGCTTTGGGGCAATGACTGAGGAGAAGCAGGCATCCAAGAAGGAGAGGAAAGCCAAGAAGAAGTACATTGGGGAGCCCAGGAGTGCCGGGCTGCTGATAATGGTTGCCACAATAAGCAAGTTGCCCCCAATAGTTATAATGTAGACACACAGAAATACAAAAAAGACAATTTTCTGAATATTTGGATTCTGTGAAAGTCCCAGGAGGACAAACTCAGTCACAAAGCTTTGGTTGCGCATGATTTCCATGGAAATGCTAAACACTGTCACAGTGAGCATGTAGAATCTGCAATTGTGAGAAAGAGTTTATTACCATAGGCATCAACAACTTGGTGTATTCATATGAAAAATTATCTTATGACTTCTGTCATCATGGAGTACTCAAAAGTAGAAATTTGTTAAAGGGGGTAGTGGAAGATCAAAAAAAATTGGAATGAATGTGGATTATTAAATAGCTTAAGATCTCCAAAGTTTTAATTATATGAGCATGGAAATGTATCTCAGCTGCCAACTCTGATTATTAAGTAGTAGTAGTGTGATGGAGTGAATTGTTGAGAAGGATTCTGAAGCCACATCCTAGTTCTGAGGAAAGGATGACTGCAATCTATTAGACATGCCTGCCATTAGCATGGGATGGCGACAAGATAACTTGCCCCAGATCAGGATACTGCCTCATTGACAAATAAAAGAAGAAATAACACACAGTTTAACAGATGCTTAAAAAATCAAAGTTATCCCCCCAATTTTTTAAAGTCTGAAGTGATTTGGCCTTTAATAACTAAAATCATTCCTTATAAAAGAGAAGGAGCTATGGAAAATCGCTCACCTCTATAGTAACATATGACAAGCTGCCTACATTGAGTGTTTTCCACCCTTAGTCACAATTTTATTTTTTTAAAGATTTATTTATTTATTTATACAAGCACTGGGTACAGTCAGAAGTGCAGGAGGGTGAGAGAATTCACCAGAGCCAGAGCGGGGAACAGAGCAGGCAGAAGGACCGAAGTACACTGCTGAGGGGAGCAGCAGGTGGCAGGAGAGGTCTGCACGCCAGTCATAATTTTAAATAAAAACAGAAGTTTATAAAATCTAACATCGACTGAGGAGGGTTATCTTGACCTTTAAGTTAAGTAGTACAACGAATGCAATTTTCCAAAGCTTAGTGATCAGGAAACAGTCCATATTAGGACTTATTATCCCTATTTTGCCTGTAGAAAATCCAATAAACTCAAATAAACAACATATGTTGAATCTGATATTTTAACACAGAGCATCTGGTTCCAACAACCAAGCCCTTCCAACTGGGCCAAGACAGAAAGGAGCAAGATTTTTCTTTTCAGCTAGAAACTCTGAGTGGGGCAGACTTTCTACGGTCTCCATCACCTATAGAATTTAAAGACTTCTGAGTCCTTTATTGTGTGTAAATGAGGTTAATGGCTGAAAGACATAGGACAAATGATATAAATTTCAAAGTTAATGGCCCAACTACCGATGGGCCATTGGCAACAACCACGTAGGAAAAGATATATACATAGGTACTTGAAGCTTTATTAGTTACTTGTTAACTATTTACCTGTGAGCCAATTTAATCAAGTATCACCCCAATATATATCTCTTTCAAATTTATCTGGCTTTATTGCAAAGTACGAATGTTGAGATATATATATATATATAGTCTACCTGCTCATCTCACAAGATAATGATTAGGGTAAAATGTGAAAGTGTTGCTCATGATAAAATGTCCTTACCAATAGTTACCATTCTCTCCCTTAAAAATTCGACCACCTTCACAAGTGGTTAAGTCGCAACACCATGAAGCTCTCCACAACCACTGCAGCATGAGTTTGATCCCTGGCCAGGAAGGTGACTCACATGGTCCAGCAGACCTCTCCTGACTCGCCCACTACTCCCTTTAGCAGTGTATTTCAGTCAGTCTGCCTGTTCTGTGTCCTGCTCTGTCTCTGGTGAATCCTCTCATCCCCCCTCCCCGCACCTGTGGCCTGTATCCCAATTTTTGTATGCATAAATAAATAAATCTTTTTTAATTTTTTTTAATTCAGCACCTTACCCGCAGAAAGCTTTTCCATGAATCATGCAAATAATTACTCCAACTTTTGACTTCATCTTCCATGGGTAGATAGAGCTTCAACAAATGATTGTTTCCTCAACTGTACAGAATACAGAGATTTATCACTCAAATTAAATATGCATGTACATATATCACAGATGTTGCTACACAGGTGATTTAAGAACAGTGAGGTTTACTGTGAGTATAAAAATAAGCCTATTTTTAATATCACTTAGAACCAACAAAAATAATTCAAAGGTTAATAAAATAAAAAATAATATACTTCTTTTAAAAAGTCCTTGAAGACTGTTTCCTCTTCTGTAACTGGGTATAAAATGAATGCCTATTGGTAGGATCTTTGTGAGACTTGATAAGGTGATACACATGAACACACACATGACATTGATGCTGTCAGAACAGGACACGATGATAATAATGAGGAGAAGAAGCCCCAGACACAGAGCAGAAATGACAGCATTTTCACTCCTAACTCCTGTTTTTATGTGATCATGGTGATAAGTATCTTTACTCATCCTTTCATTTATTTTCAAATACTAAATATATTTTTGATTACAGAACAGATATAATATTGTTTAAACGTGCACTTTTAAATGTGTTAATAATCCCTGACTAAACTATGGTGGCCCTCAGGCCCACACGTTTCTCTCTTCCCACAATATTGCTCTGATTTATCTAAATAACTCCTCTTTTATACTCTCAATATCCTGGGAATTTGAAAAAAACATTTTTGTTATTTCCATCTGTGTCTTTCCTGATGGATGAAGTATCTGTTATTTTTCTTTTCATAGTGATTTAGTTCATTGAAGAGAGAGAGGCCACAACTGACACTAAAGCATTTCAGAGCCCCTGCTACTTGGGTAAGTCTGCTCAATTTATCAATTCTGAGGCAGAAATCTAATGCTGCTTATCATATCAAAATGCACTTAGAGAAAATTAAATAGACTTCATAAAATCAAAAGACTCTTCCCTGTTACTTGTCTCTCTTTCTTACATTTGATACCCTTCCCTGTGCTATTTGATAGGGCTTTTACTGGGAATATTAAGTATATATTATTTACAATAACACTGTGAATGGTAAACACTTGAATCACAGTACTCCTATATTACAATTCCTATTCAGCCTCATAAAATTCCACCTTTATTGTAAAATACCAGGATGGAAAGAGCTTTTGATGATGAATGACAAATGAGAATATTTAGAAAGAATAAATCCAAATAAGTTAAAATGTAACAAATGCATCTTAGTTCTACCAATAACATTTATTTAACCTGAAGACGAAAAACTGAAAATAGATCTAAGTTCATTAGATTTGATGTAATAGGTATTCCAAGTCTTCCCTCCAAAAAAAACCCTTTGCATTCTAATAGTGACTACTTATGTAATGCTATTATGTTTTAAATACAGTTTCTTTGACCCCTATGCATTATTTTATTTACATTTCCAAATTATTTTAGCCTGGTAACATTATAATTCCCATTAAATTAAATAATCTAGAACCAGAAATGTTACATTACTAGTCCAAGTGTGCACAGTTAAAGTGACAGACCTACGCATTACATTAAACATGGCAGCCCAGCACACCACCATGGTCTGAAGTCCTCATCACAATTTAAACACTTCCTGAAAATACAAAATATGAAGTGTAGATCTCACCATTTGTCAGTTCCTTGAAAATTCTGGTGATGACAACCTCTGATTCTCTGTGGATAAAAGCCCATTTAGTGGCTCAGCAAAATGTGCAGGTGGCCCCCAAGTCTTACTTCTGTATTCAAGAGCGAGATGAAGAGTATCTCCAGTGGAAGCGGTAGAGAATGTTCCCCACTGCTTCTCCAGTGCAGTCTTCAACATGGTCTCAGGGAAGAAAAAAATAAAAAAGGAAGAAACGAATTTTTTCTCTGTGACTTCCAACTGGAACTTAAAAAGATTCCCTGAGCAGTTATGAACCTGTAGCATTGCCTCTCAGCTCCCCTTGGGGCTTGGAAATGTCCCAACAGTATGATTTTCTAAGACAAAGTTAGCAGGTTTAATCTGTTCCAGTGTTTGCAAGACTTTTATGTCCCTCACTACTTAGAGTATTTTTTCTTTAACTGCTCCTGGGTTTCTATTTGAAGTTGTTTTCATTTTTTCTTCATTCCCTTCTGTGTGTATTGTGGTAGAATATAGTGTCTCCTTGCAGGATTAGGATGCAATGTCTATGCACTTACAAAAGGGAAGCTCTGAATTCAGGGAACAGGCACAAGGAAATGTAGTGTGTGAGACTAGAGAACTAACTGATAGTGCTTGTTAAGGAATGACAAATTCTTTGTGTAAATGCACAAAGATTAATCGAACAATCTCTTGTTCTCTCAGTCCCTGATCTTTATATCTCATGTAATTACAATCAAGAAACAATTTCTGGAGAATAAAGCAAATTTTCTCTTCTCATTTTTTTTGAAAAGAAGGAATGGCAAGCCGGTTTATCTGCTGGAATGCACTGTAGGATCGAAAATTAAGGGAGGAAGGAGAAAGACAAATACAAAGTTTTTAAAATTTTGCAAGTCAAAAAAGAAAAAGACAGAAGCAGAGGCAGAGGGAGACAAAAAGAAATTATGAAATGGAGAGAAGTTAAGTAACAATTTGCCATTCTGGAATTTATTCTTGAGTCAATTCTTCCTGATGGATTTAATTTTTACCTTCATTATTCATTAAATTACAAAATTTGTACTAACTTTTCAAAGACAGATGACTCAGTTTGGTGGCAATGTTTTCTGTTGTTCAGCATTCCTTATTATTGGGCCTGTAGCAAAATATTTACAACCAGAGCCTTTACATCTATTATGACATCGTAGATCCAGTTCCCTGTCTCTATTTTTCTCATGTTGTTTGAGTGGAAGGATAATGTTGAGAAGTTCTTGTAAGGGGAGAAAAAGTGAGTGATAAGACCCATACTATCTCATCCAGCTCAAGCACCCCACAGAAGTCACTGCCCAATCCCAGACCCTAAAAAGTTACTTAGATAATTTCGCAGAAAACACTATAAGTATGGGGTCAAGAACAGAAAAGTTGCTTGTCTATATTTAAAGGTAATATACTGTGAAATAATGTTCGTTCCTATCTATGCATATAATGTGAATTCGTTGTTCAGATAATAGGGAGAAAATCTTCCCAGTGTAACTACATAGGAGACCTACTGCAAGGACCCCTGGCGAGTAAGAGGACCAGGATGGTATAAGAGTAACCAGAGGATCAAACATGGGGGGGGTGGAATCTGGAGTACAGGTCTCGATTTGCTCTGTTTAATAAATCTATTATAGTCACTCAAGCAGATTTTCCATGAAGAACTTAGATTTCCAGATCTTAACCTCTGATAAGATGTCAGAGCTAATGCTAATTATCTGAATTGTTAGATAATAATTTGGGAATCCTGTTCATGAAAGAGAATATATGAAGGAAGACAGGGAGAAATATCCCAGCTTAATGAGCCTAAAAAATGAGATATTGGTGATGATCATAAAATTTAGTGACAGTGTTAGTGATTACCTTTAAAAGAGCATTTCCAGTAACTAAGTATTAAATTGTGATGAAAAGGGTTAAAAGAGAATGGCAGAAGATAAACAGAAACAGGTATTATATCTTAAATTTCATTACAAAGAAGAGGGAATAAAACAGTAAAAGAAGATAAAGGAAATAGGATCAAGGGAAGATTTTATTTTAAAGATGAAAGAGAGAACAGATTGCTTCTTTGCAAATGTAAAAGATATAGTAGAAAGGAAATGTGGGTGAAATAAGAAATGTAAAGAGATTTTTAGGACGATGTCCTCATATAAGCTTCCACAAGATGAGGTAAGGGCATCAGTAAGGAGGTTGGTTGCTTTTGTTTAGGAGCACAGAAAATGTACTTATAGTGGCAGGAAAGCAGGTAGCATGTAACTGAAAAGAATGCTGGCAGAGTGTAGATGGGGTTGTTTGAGTCTGTGGAGGTTCTAATGTGATGGCTTAAGTTTTCTCAATAAAATGGGAAGCAAGTTCAACTAGTGCTCACTGATAAGTCCGCTGCTTGTAATAGATGTTTAGCCTGGTATACTTTAAAGCAAAACACATTTTTATTCCTTCTTTGCTATTTTTTGCATAATAGATTGCATTTGGATGTTACCACTCTAATATATAAATAGTCTTATGATTTACCAACTAATAGAAGTTTGTATTACAAAAAAAATAGTAACATAAAGTTTGTTTCAGAAATTTAAAAGAAAATCAGAGTTATGTGTTTAATGATAATGCTATAAAATATGATTTAATTAGAGAAACTGGGAAAGATAAGAAAAAATGTTGTGCTATCTAGCTGAAAGATATACTATCAGTATGAAAAGTTAAAACAACTCCTACCTATGTAATAGAAGATGACAATTTTGGATCTACTTTAGACACTAGAAATTGTTCAGATTACAAATATTAAGGCTAAGTATCTCATTAAGACCCTTTAAACTCTTTAATTCTTTAACTAAAATGGAAAATATTTTATCACCAGTTAAATGTACATCCACTTCTATCTTCTGTGTTCTATATTACAAGCTTTATACATATCTATTAAATAACGTAATCCTTATTCCTTATTTAATATTATCATTTAAACAATTCCTCACCTATGTTTAATATTTGAACTGAACATTTTCTTTCAAGGTAGATGTAACCATTTACATTGTTCTTCTCTATGTACAAAGTTTGGACTCTGCTAAAGGAAGTATTGCCAAACAGTTAGGTTATAATTGTTTGGAGTCTGTAGATGTCCTCTCTCTAAGAGTCTTCACCAGTCATATAAAACATCAAATCCCAGCCATGAAGTAGATGGCACACAAGTAATGACAAATCCTGAGCCATCAGAAAAGGATGTTAATAGATACATTAATTTCATGCCCCAGCACCATAATCAAATCCTATAAACTGCCTGGTGAGGGAAATGTCAAAGTAGAAACTAAACAAGTGAATAAGAGTGAAGAGGAGGAAAGTGCAGAGATTGAATGAATTCACAGCAGGAGTGGGAGAGTTATGAGCAGACAACAGAGGAAGAGGAGTCTTTGGGGGAGAAGATACTGAAAGACAGAGAGGAGGGACGCAGGTAAAAGAACATGAGAAAGTGTTCTTTGACCCACAATTTCATTATTGACTAAGATCCTTTTTCCTCACCCACAGCACAATCATTTGCTCCAAACCAGACAGTGGGAGGGGACACAGTTGTGGGACCTGGCAAAGGTGTATAGAGAGGGAATTCCAGACTTTTAACACGCTCTCTGAAACATCACCTCTGCCTAAAATTTTTCAAATGAAAGTGAGCCCAATATAGAAACTTCTGCTAAAGTCAATGACAGGGTATAGGTAGTTCCCCCTCTGTGAGCAGAGATGCTTTTGAGGTGGTATGTATAGCTCTGTGCTGAGGCCAGGGAAGGCTCTGAGCTGCAAAGCCCCATAACTCCTCACTGGGAGAGAGGTTTTCAGGAACATATTGAAGACACTGAGTATAGATCCCATCACATTCATCTTGAGGAGGCAACTGAAAGAAAATTTTTGCAACAACCTGAAAAACTATCAACCAATGTCCTGAAGATAAAATCTATGCAGGGAACATAGTTTAAGTTCCTCTTCCTAATTTTCAACTATTTTCCCTTCTCTCCACAAGGATTTTCAAAGTATATAGTAAATTGAAAGTACTCAGATAATTTCTTTTATTCTTTTTTAATTACCGGATTCTAAGGAAGCATGAAATTCAACACTTTTTTACAAATGAGGATACTGAATTGCCAAAACAGGGTTCATAAATAATCTCACAGTAAAACATTTTTTCATGACTCTCATGTTAATGTTTTTATTGTTTTATTTATACAATCATATAGCACTTTTTATAGTTTTTACTTAAGAGTATTTATCTTTTTAAAGTAACTTTATTTTGAAACATTAATGTATTATTTATCATTAGAAAACACCAGTAATCTGCTCCACAGTTTCTTCATGGCATTTTTCACTTCTTTATTCCTAAATGTGTAAATCAAAGGATTGAGAAAGGGAGTTAAGATGGTGTAAAAGATGGCCACCATCTTGTCAAAAGAGAAAGCAGCAGGAGGACGTGCATACTCAAAAATGCAGGGGACAAAGAACAGAATCACAACTGCAATGTGAGATCCACAGGTGGAGAGAGCTTTCCTCCGCCCTTCAGAACTGTGGTTTCTCAGAGAAAGCAATATGATACCATAGGAGACAACCAACAAGGAGAAGATTAAGATACAGATAAACCCACTGTTGGCAATAACAAAAAGTCCAAAGACATGTGTATCAGTGCAGGCAAGCTCCAGTAATGGGAACAAGTCACACATGAAGTGATCGATGACATTGGGGCCACAGAAGGGCAGCTGGAAAGTGAAGAGAATTTGAATCGTGGAATGCAGGAAGCCCCCTGTCCATGCTACTCCCATCAGAATCCCACAGAGCTTCGAGTTCATGATAGAGGAATAGTGCAGGGGTTTGCAGATGGCCACATAGCGGTCATAGGCCATGGCTGTGAGGACAATCAACTCCACCCCAGCAAAGAAGTGTTCAGCAAAGAGTTGGGTCATGCAGCCTTCAAAGGAGATGGTTTTCTTCTCATAGAGAGAGTCCACAATCATCTTTGGGGCAATGGCTGAGGTGAAGCAGGCATCCAAGAAGGAGAGGAAAGCCAAGAAGAAGTACATTGGGGAGCCCAGGAGTGCAGGGCTACTGCCAATTGTCACCACAATGAACAAGTTGCCCCCAATAGTTGCAATGTAGACACACAGAAATATGACAAAGACAATTTTCTGAATATTTGGATTCTGTGAAAGTCCCAGGAGGACAAACTCAGTTACAAAGCTTTGGTTGTGCATGATTTCCAGCAAAAGATGAAAGACACCACACTGAGCCTATAGAACCCACAACTTGAAGGGGAAATTCCTGTAAGACTAGTATATGACATTAACCTAGTCATAACAAAGTTGGCTCCAATAAGTAAAAATATCTTCTGTGTTTAGGTCATCATGAAGAACTCCATACTAGAAAATTGTTAAAGGTGGTAATGGAAAGTGTAACAGATGCAGTGAAAATAAATCATTATTTTTTTTAAAAAATCCAGAGCTTCAATATGGTAGAAGTATCCACATGTGGTGGGCTGAGAAATAGTTTATCTCAACTGCCAACTCTGATCACTTAGCAGTTTGATGGCGCAAATTGTTGAGAAGGATTCTTAGCATGGGATGGCAACAGGATAATTTGCATGGCATCCCCCATTAGGATACTACTTCATAGACAAATAATAGAAGAAACAGCATGCAGGTTAAGCGGTGCTTAAAAAATGAAGGCTATTCCCCCCAAATTTCTTTAAATATCTGAAATGACATGGCCTTTAATGTGAATGAAATCATTCCTTTTACAAGAGAATGGCCTATGGAAAAATACTCACCTCTATACTAACACAAAGCTAGTTGAAGATGCCGAGTAGTTTTTCTCCACATCCATCATATTAAATAAGAGCAGAGGTTAATAAAAAAATGACACCTAGTAAAGAGTGTTGTCATGATCTCTGAGATTAATACTCCTGCAGAAAATTAAATAAGTTCAAATAAGTAACAGATGCTGGATATGATATTTTAACACAGAACAACCGGTTCCAACAACCAACTCCTTCCAACTGGGCCAAGACAGAAAGGAGCAAAGATTATTCTTTTTTAGCAAGAAACTCAGAAACTGGTCTTTCTACTGTCTTATCACCTGCAGAATTTAAATTCTTCTGAGTCACTTGTCCATGATCAGTCACTTGCTGAAGGACATAGAAAATGATAATGATTTCAAAGATAATGGCCCAACTACTGATATAGAAAAACTGGCAACAACCACATAGAACAGACAGAAAAGTATGTTGACTATATACAGTCTTGAAGCATTGTTAGTTACTTATTATTTATATATGTGGCCCAGTTTAATCAAGTATCACCCTTAATGTATTTCAGTTTCAAATTTATCTGACTTTATTGAAAAGTATGAATGTTGACATATGTAGCCTAGCTGCTCATCAACCCAGATAGTGATGAATGTAAAATAAGAAAATGTGAAAACTGCTTATGAGAAAATGCCCTTACCAACAGTTCTCATTCTCTCACTTAAAAATTCAGTCAACTTACCCACAGAAAACTTTTCCATGCATCACCCATATAGTTATTCCAACTTTTGACTTCATTTTCCATAGGTAGAAAGAGCTTCAATAAACAGTTGCTTCCTTGACTGTATATAATATAGAAATGTATCATTCAAATTACATGTGTACATTTATATCAGATGTTGCTAAATCGGTGATTAAAAACAGTACACTGTGAGAATATAATACTAAGTATAAAAATTAGCCAATCTTCTTGATACTGCTTTGAACTACAAAAATAACTCACATGTTAATAAACTAAAAAAAAAAATAATAGAAAGCAGTTAATAACTAATGAATACTAGGTATGCTAATATCTATCTGTGAGCTTATTTTGAAATAACAATTTCTATTATGTTTCAGGGTGGTAGGCATTCCTGAAGGGGGTCTGCACTATGCCATCCATAACCAGCTGTTTCCTCCCTGTAAGTGGGTATAAAATGAATGCCTAGGGCCTCCCTGGTGACGCAAGGTTAAGCACCGCGCTATGAAGCAACCCTCAGCCTCTGTAGCACAAGTTCAATGCCCGGCTGGCCAGGGAGCAATCCACATGGCATGGTGCAGCAGACCCCTCCTGACTCGCCCACTGCTCCCCTCACCAGTGTTTTCAGTCAGTCTGACTGTTCTTGTCCCCACTCTGTCTCTGGTGAATCCTCTCAACCACCCACCTACCCCCGCATCTCTGGCCTGTACCCCAGCTCTTGCATGCATAAATAAATAAATCTTTTCTTAAAATATATTAAAGAAATAAAAAAGAAAATGAATGCCTATTGGTAAGATCTTTGTGAGACTTGATAAGGCTGTACACATAAACACACACATGACATTGATGCTGTCAGAACAGGACACAAATGATAATAATGAGGAGAAGAAGCCCCAAATACAGAGCAGAAATGACAGCATTTTCACTCCTAACTCCTGTTTTTATGTGATCGAGGTGATAAGTATCTTTATTTCCTCACAAATCCTTTCATTTCCTCACAAATACAAAATATGTTTTTGGTTACAGAACAGATATAATATTGTTTAAATGTGCAACAGTTTAAATGTCTTAATAATCCCTAAATAAACTATGGTGGCCCTCAGACCCACACATGTGGCTTCTCTCTAAGACAGGTCCATTGTACAAAAGAAAGAAAATGGATGAGAAGGTAAAGAGGAAACCAAGATTCATAACTGTTAGGCTCTGCATTTCCCTTACCTGGAGAGTTTCTAAGAGCTGCAGCATTTTAGAATTAAAATGTTCATTAGATATAAACAAACTTCTCTTTTCCCAGATAAGAAGGCTCTCTAATATTAGTATTAAAACTAATACAGAGTCCAGTGTCCTCGTTGTTTCTGATCACAAAGATTGTGCATTTAAGTCATTTAAAAGGTAATGAGTCTTTAAAGCAATATGTTGTCCTGGATTGAATTGTGAAGAACAAAGACAGCAGTAAAAAATTCAGTGAAAAATGAATAAAATATGGCATTGCATAAAAGCAGTATAACAATATTCATTTCAGAGTTTTCTGAAATACTCTGAAATTAAATTATACTCTGCATTATGTCCTGTGATTACAATGGGAGAAACTATGTGAGGGGTATATCAAAACTTTGTAATATCTTGGCAACTTTTCTTTTACTCTATAATTTCTTAAAAATTGAAAGTCAATTAAAAATAATATGATAATTTTTCAGTTTTTGCTATCACAAAGCTAGCAATCCAGCCTCACCATTGAATAGACATGTACCATTAAAAAAATGCTAAGCATCAGGATCCTCTACCATAAAATAGACATAGCACCTCCTCAAGCCACCTGACCACAAAAGTCAAATGAGACAGTATTTTGAATGTACATAGAATTTTTAAATCAATGAAAGATGTGAAATATTAATGTCAGCAATATCTTTTTGATAGCAGTGTCTACACATAAAATGTGAACCAATTGAATGTGTAATAGGAGTAAAATATATATTGATATTTTTCATTATATCAATTATAAAAATGCTTCATTCATCTAATTCTTTCTGGAATATGCTAGCAATCAAGTCCAATTCATAAACCTGTTGGTATTGTTTATACTTGCAAACTCAACCCTAAATTTTACTTTAAAATTGAAATGAGATTGGGTAAATCTTATAATACATGATTATGTTATGTCATTTATATAGTAAATTTTTAGAAAATGTTTAATGTTCAATAAGACTTTAGGTTGATGTAAATAAATGTTTATGTAAATCAGCCTACAACAAATTAACAGCTCATGATATTGTGAATAAAATTCCAATGAGTAATATTAGGTCATAGTGAAGTATTTTTATTATATGTTAAATGAGAAAAACAAGAAAAATTGCAATAATTGCTAATTTGTGCAATATCAATATAATTTTAAAATCTAGAAGGAACATATGAAAATGTAAAAACTTTTCAATATGCATTTTGATGTAATTAAAACAATATTGATAATTTTAAACAAAGTTTAAAAGATATAACACAAAACTTCCATCATCTAAATGTTCAGAAGTAGGAGGTGGGGTCTGAGGATATTCTGCATATTCTCTATGCATTCCAATAAATTTGGGGGGGCAGAATTAACGTGAACAATGATTTTAAATTATCACAAACTTTCCAGAAAAAAACTATTTCATGGAACCAGCAACCCATCCTCTGTACTTACTTTGACATCAAGTTCAACTTCATGTACTCTTAGAGGAGGCAACTACCTCTGCTCCTACTGCTCCTAGAAGAGTCCATGCTCGTTCCTTTCTTAACACTCTTTCATATGTTGGGGCTGCTCCTGAGTTGGCTCCGTGGCCCTCATAACCACGACCTGTGGGCTGTGAGCCATCTCTTGCGACTGTGACCTTGGGAATTTTGCCTCCTAAATCTCCCTATTGCCCACAATTTCCTTCACATTTGTTTTGGCAACAGACTAATCCTAGTAACATCAAAGTTTCTGAAAATAATACGAACTCTGTTTCAACTTTGAAGTATATATAACATTCAAAACTCTATGACACATTAAACAGTGGTGGTCACTGTAAGTAGTGTTTTGTAATTATATGCCAAGCCATAAAGTTCAGATGTATTTATATGTATATACAGGTTTCTATCAATTATATGGATATATATTTTTTTCTAAATAAATGTGGTGACTGCAAATTAAAAGAACAGATCAAAATGCCACTCTTGATTCCCTTTTCTGTTCAGTGCCGTAAATCCACTGTTAATCCAGGATCCACTTAAATCCTGTTAAGTCCCTCTTTCTTATGCTTAATATCCTTCCCTGTGCTATTTGACAGGGCTTTTCTGGGAATACAGTGCTATATTATTTACAATAACTCTATGAATGATAACCAACACTTGAATCATAGTTCTCCTAGATTACTATTCTTTACACATTATCAGATAATTCCACTTTTAATCTAAAACTCCAGGACAGAAAGAGCTTTTGAAGGTGATGATAAATGATAATGTTTAGAAAGCATAAAGAAATACTAGTGGAGAACTAAGACAGATGCATTTGTTGCATTTCTAACTTACTTGGATTTAACTTAAGATGAAAAACTGAAAATAGACTTTTTTCCTTACATTGCTGTCCCTCTCCCCCTCCCTTGCTTTGTGCCACAGATCTATGGTCAATTTGCAAGTTTTGTCTTCTTCTTGACCTTTTGTTCAGACAGAATGAGGGGCAGCCCAGGACCCCCAAACCTGCCTTCTCTAAAGAGGTTCTGCCTTCTCTAAAGAGGTTCCGTATCAAGAAAAACATACTCTTAGTGCAAGATCTTTAATAGAAAATTAACTATAATATAATTAGTGTGCAATAAAGAGAAGAGCAAAGAATATAGTTTCCAAATCAAATACCCAAATTTATCCATCCTCTTGTGGGTAAATGCCCTACTAAACAGGGTTGGTCCTAACTAGGGCCACTGAGGCCCGAAGGCCATACATCTAAGTCACCTGTTGGTGGGGACCCTAAGCAAAAGGAACAGAAGGGGCCAGGGAAATCTGGAAGGAAAAGAGCAAAATCAAAATCAAGAAAAAGTCTTCTATTGTCAACCTCCCCATGGGTCCCTCACCCACATCTCTGTCTCCTTCAAGTGTCTCTTTCCACACCCCCCACCCCAAGTCCCTGGGTAAAGTCCAAGGATGAGAAACAAGTACAAATTCTTCATGCGTCTCTCTGCTGCATGTGCCTCCTCCAGGCCTCCTCTTAGTTCTCCATTTCAATGGATATCACACTGTTACACTGTGAAGGAATAGATTTAGGTGTTTTTTTTTAAATATAATACTTTTCTCATTAGATAATGAATGCATTTACCAAGGAGCAGAACACAGTGTGGCAAACAAACTGAACAGTCTACAGAAGCCATAGTTCATGGCATTTTTCTTTCTCCTAGTTTAAGAAAAGTGATTGTAACAGCGGAGCTGCAGTTATTATTTAGAGCCAACTAGAGTTTTAGGATTCATAAAAACCTCAAGAACATGCAAATGACAGTTACTGAGAATTATCTCTATGGAGAGCAGTGATCTCAGCTTGGGAAGAATTTATATGTTGGGGAAATCAAGTTCTTTAACATGGTATTAGTAAGAATGGCATAGAATTGGTGTAAAGATTAAAAGAAGATAACACATTCCACATGGTGTCTAAATATAGTTATTATTCGACTAATAATTTGTAATGGTCATAGTAAAGAACCCAACTGCTATAACATGTGAAACCTGGAATTCCAGATGCTTCATCCTGTAAAATCCATTCCTCTCTCCTTTCAGTGTCTCTCTGGTGGGGTGACATTGTATGGGATCATTTAGGAACTAAGGTTCTTCATTTGGTGATTTTGGCCCCCTCTGTGTCGATAAAGTCATATGCATGCAGCCCAAGGATGAGGATGCAGAAAGCAGGTGAGGTTTTATTAGCATACTTCTCCTCCATCCCACTCAGGGGTCTAGAATGCTATTATGCACCCAGCTGCAGTGAAGGCCAGGGAATGTAATGTCACAGTGTGATTGAAGAGAATGTGTGTTTGGAGAGCATCCGGTCATTCGGTTATAGGTGTTTTTGTTTTTTTTTTTTTTTTTTCTTTACTCTTCTATTTTATCTATTTAAGATTCAGGGATATTCTATTTTTTTTCTCATTTATTAGTACTACCTAGCTAATGCTGCTTATTTCTGAGGGTCTAAAGTAGTTAAATATTTCTTACATGTAATAAAGCTTTTTTGTGTGCTTTGTTCCAGTGCAAAATTTGTAGCAAAACCCTTGAATATTACAGTCGAACATTGGCAAAGGTGAGGTGAAATATGTCATTCCCGGGAAAAGAATAAATTTGTGCCACCCTTATACAGAGAACTGTGAATTTAGAATATTTATGCTGCTTGACGTAGTCATTCTATTGCAGGGAAATGTTTTGAAATACAGATTAAAATCAATATGTGTAAAAATGTTCACCAGCACTTTCTTTATAGTAACAAATAATTAGAAACACTCTAAATGAAAACCTAGTTTAGTTCAATAAACTGCGGTATATACCTAAAAAAGAGAGTGAGCATTTAGGGGGTCTATGGTGAATGAAGGGCTGAGAAATGGTTGAGGGTTCAGGGGGACTGCAAGGGCCCTGAGGAACCAGACAGAGAAACGGCGGAGCCTGCCGCCTGGTGGTGACCATGGGTAATGCGCGCACAGTTGGAGCCTAACAACGGCTGCAAAGCTGCGGCGACACTGGGGGCCTGGGCTAAGCGCAGAGCCCGGAGAATCCGCACACCCTTGCTGTCATTATCCCAGATCAGGGGCCAGTTTGTTGAGTCACCTGCGGTCACTGCTTAATAATCCTGAGCAAGTTTTTATATCCAAGTAGAACCACTTTGCCACTGTAGTGGCTTTCCAGAATTTTCGTTGACACTATTTTGGAGCAGACACGGGCTATCTGCCCGCATGCAATGAGTGTGAATTTCCAAACTGGCAGGCGGCCGCGGGACAGCGGGTGGGCGCGGCCGCGAGAGCGCGTTCAGGTGCGCCCCGCCCCCGCGCCCCCAACCTGGGCACCTGCTGCGCCGGCACCACCTCCCGAGCGCGCGCGCGCCCGGACTCCTGCGCTGCGGCGCCCAGCCCGCCGGCTCCCCGGGGTGCGGCGGCGAACTTCCTCTCTTTTGGACCCGTGAGGACGCTGGGTCCCTTGTCTGCGCTTGGACCTGGGGAGCTTCTCGGCCCGGGAGAGGCGCCCCGAGGAGCAGCCGCGGTGAGGACATCCCGGGGGGCGGCGGGCTGCGCGGGGCTCCTGTCGGAGGGCCCGGTGCGGGGAGGGCTGGGCGTGGGAAACTGGGGGGCCTTTATGGGTTCATTGTTGGGCCTGGAGGAACAAAGGGGTCCGGGCTCCTGTCTGAGCGTGACCCCAGCATGCCCCGTCTCCCCCGCCCCAAGAGCGCGTCCTGTGCGCTCCTGCGCCCGGGGCTGCCGGGCTCGCGGGTCCTCGGGCGCTGCTCTGCGCGGGTGTGTCGCGGGGCGTTTAGAATACAGTTTGGGAACACGGCGTAGAGTTTCCTGGGGCTGCCACCCCCTCCCCTCCTGTCGTGTCAGAAAGGCACAGAGCTGGGTCTCTCTAGTCCCGGCAGGCGCCTAAAGGAGAGTCTGGAGCCCTCGGTGGCTTTTCAGGCTTTTATTAAGCTTTTTACAAGGCGGGGGGCTCAGGGCTGGGACAGCTCCGCCCTCCCCCCAGCCCCCCGCGAATCTTCACTCTTTCTGGGCTCTCCGGCGGTCTCCCCTTCTGCTCTCCTGGTTCCCTCTGCTCTTTCTCTTCGCTGGCGTCCCCCTGGCGCCGCCCTTATTAGCCCAGGTGTGCCCACCTGAGCCTGCCCGCACCCAGTGCAGGTGTCGGCCCTCAGGCTGGGTGTAGCTCCAAGGGATCATCACTAATGCAGAGGGGGGGGGGGAGCCTGCTCGCGTCTCCCCACAGCGCCCAGGTCGAGCGGGCGGGAAGGCGAAGAAGCCACCGCCAGAGGCCAGGTCAGAGCTGCTCCTCCCTGTCTCCCCGGGATCTGGGGCCCGTCTCCACCCGCGGCTGACCTTGGAGGCTGATAGAGAATTAGCTGCGGGCGCTCGGCCTCTGCATGTCCGCAGGGCGTGCTTTAAAAAGGCTGGGGTGGAAAGGGCTTTGCCTTCCTCCGGCACCAGCCTGTGTCTGGGGGGGGGACTCAGGGGGGCAGAGGCCCCTCCCTTCCGCAATAACCACGTTCTTCCTGTCGGTGACTCTTCCTAGCCCTGAAACCCGACTCAGACTCTTGGTTTCTGAAATAAGATTTGTCAGGCTGCTCCTGGGTTCAAATGCCCACTTTAATTTTAATCTCATAATCTTTGTTGGACTTTAGTTGAGACTTTGTGTCCCATGAAAAGTTTGAAGTCAGGGAGCAACATGCCTCCAACTTCACTCTCGAGTTTCTGCCTCCTCCAGGTCCTCTGTGCTCCCCCCACGTTTCAGGATGGTTGGTTCTGTTTCTGTGGAAAATGCCAGTGGACTTTACTTTGGGAAGTCTGCACCTTTCAATAATATCAATTATTCCAATCATGAGCACAGAATAGCCATTTATTTAACAGTATTTTATAGTTTTTATTGTACAGGATTTTCTTCTCCATTATTTCCCAGGTATTTTGTTCTTTTTGATGCAATTGTAAATGGCATTGTTTTCCCGGTGACTCTGATGGGTTATTATTAAGGTATAGAACACAACTGAGTTTTGTATATTGATTTTGTGTTCAGTAACTATACTGAATTCATCTATTTATTTTTTGTGTAGAAGAACGGGAGTGTAGGCGAGAGGTGCAGTGGGGTGAGAGGATTCGTGGAGACAGAGTGGGGAGCAGAACAGGTGTGAAAAGGAATTGCTAAGCAAATAAATCATTCCTGCTAAAGGGTCTTAGGCCTGGTGCAGTAAATAATCCAATGCAATTGTAAATAACAAGTTTGCTTACTTCATAAACCTTGCCTTAGAGAGCTTTCATTCTAAGTTTTAGCTTATCTAAACGAGGTTACTTTTTAACAAGGTCAGCCAGCCAGACAGCAGCCAAGCTGATTTCTCTCTCAAAGGACATCCCCAAATGTCCATCTTTCCCCCTTTGTCTAGGAGATTTACAGCAAATAGTTGTGCTTGCTGTAAATGTTATCAATGTAAGATGGTTATGTATATAAGAAACCCTTTGTCTCTAGACGGGTGCTCAGACCTTATGGGACTGCCCAGATCTGAGACCTCAGGCATGAGTAATAAAGCTTCTCCTGACCTCACCATTCCTGAAATACCGCTTGTTCTTCCCTTGCCTGGGTGAAAGGCTAGAATTTATTTATTTCTGCAACAGGTGGATCTACTGAAATACACTGCTGAAGGGAGCAGCAGGCAAGACAGGAGAATTCTGTGCCATGTGGGGTAGGTAGTTCCCTGGCCGGGGACCAAACTCAGGCCAAAGCGGTTATAGTGCTGAGACAACCCCCAAGGTCCCCAGGGAGGTCTGAATTCATCCTTTCTAAGAGTTTGTTGTGTTTTTTTTTTTTTTGGTGGATTAATGTAGAAATTTGGTGCTTAAAACTCTTAATATTTCTACCACATCATGGGTCATCTGCAACACCCAAGACATAATGTCTACTACTAGAATCTTGCCACGCTGTCTCTTAATAAGGCTTGTGCTCCATGAGTTTTAGTGTCTTCTGTTCCTCTAGGGAGGCCTGTGAGAAGTAATTTACTTTCCATTATTTCAAATGCACAGGAAACGTTAATAGCAGTACAAAATGCTCTCTCTTACATCAGATTCCTACTTTGCCACATATTTGACTTAACATGGAACATCCTTTTGTGTTTTCATGACAATATTCCGTTTTGTATTTAACCAAAATATTCCAGGCATCCACTATCTAGCCCCCAATGAGAAATCATCTTGGTTTTCGTACTTTAATCCAGGCCCCTGGCCCATTTCAGCTTTACCCACCCACCTGCCCAACCTGAGAGTGTCATCTTCCCTGCTGATCCACTTTTCTCTTTCGAAAATGTTCCTGAGACTGACTGTTCCTCATTTTCACAACTTTGATGAATTTAATGTGTGTGTATGCCTAAAATCTGTATGGTATTTTCTGTTTGATCTCTTAGGTTTTCATGTTCATGCATTTGGGGGGGGCCACCTCTGTAGTCCATTTACCTGCACGGGTGCTTAACAGTTTATTTCCTCAGACTTAGAGCTGATCTCATTGGTGATATTAAACCAAAGGGGATTATAATATAACCATACAAAAATAGGCCAGTATTTTAGCCTTAATTCTTTTTTTCCACTTTTTATATAAACACTGCTAAAAATATGACACATTTTCAACGTCAGACCTTTTGCACTTGAGGTCTCTCTGCTAGAAGTGCCCACCGTATCACCTCACTCAGGCCAATGTCAGATAACCCCGTGCTCAGAGAGACTCCATTAGATCACTCTGTATTAGTTCCCCTCCCTCGGCAACCTGAATCTGTTTTCCGGACCTTGCTGCATAGTACCTGTTAGTCCCTGACCTGTTCCCCTTGGGCCCTTTCTCTCCCCTCTTCACCTCAGAAACCTCACTGGTTTCTTAGAGTCCAGTCGTTCTCTACGAGTATTTTATTTTGTTTTCTCACCTGCCATGTAAACACCCAACATTTGTCTTTGTCATCCTGACTTGCTGTGCTACAGAGGAGCCCCTCACATTCCTTCCATTTTGTTGTAAGTGGTCATTTTTTGTCTTTCCTTATGGCTGGCCAGTGTTCCATTGTGTGGACAGGCCACATCTTCTGGATGGAGGCCTCTGTGGTGGGCACACAGGTTGCTGCCTTTGCTTGGGGGTGACTTGGTGCTCGGTCTGCGGGGGAGGGGAGCTGGGCATCGTCACTCTCCAGGGCCTTTTCATCTTCCCCCTGAAAGTCCACTAAGCACCAACTCTCCAGCCCTCTCCCCCTGGCAACCACATTCTAGGCTCCGTTTCTGAGTTTGACCACTCTGGACACTCACCTAAGTGGGATTTCTCTACATGTGTCCTTGTTGGCTGGGTGGCTTATTGCACTTATTATAATGACTCTAACTTTCCAGAAGTTGCAGCCTGTATCAGAATTTCCTTGCTTGTTTGACAGTGAATCTGAATTGTGTAAATGCCACATTTTTTGCTTCTAGAGATTGATAGATTGTGAATGATGCAGCTGTGAGCATGGGGGTATAGATGGCTGTTTGAGTCGCTGCTTTAATTCTCTAGGGCGTAGCCCTGCAGTGGGATGGCTGTTTACATGTTGGTTTTTAAGGGAATGACCATACTGCTTTCCACAGCAGCTGCACCAGTTTACTTTCTTCCTTAAATGGCAAAGTAATATTGAAGTTTCTGGGCCTACCCCATGTTGTCTGTCCCTCACCCACTGTGGACATTGGCACTGTTTCTACCTTTGGCTATTATGAGCAGTGCTGCTAAAAATATTTGTGTACGAAATTTAGCTTGCACACCTGTTTTCAATTCTTTGGGGTATATATATAGGTGTGGAATGCTGAAGCATATGGTGATAGTATTTTTAACATTTTGGGGAAATACCAAAAATTTTGGTGAACATTTTTACACAAAAAGATTTTTGCCTGCATTTCAGAGCATTTCTTTAGGTCATTTTCCCACAATACATTTACTCTATTTAAAATAAAAATATTTTAAACTCCAGGGGCCTGTAGAGGGGCTGTGAGAAGCGCCTTCCTCAGAGACATGTGAGGACATCTTCCCACAGCCCTGCCAGCACTGCCCCTATCTCCCAACACCTCAAGCTTGCCCTCCCCTCCCCTCCTCTCCCCTCCCCTCCCCCCTCCCCCCTCCCCCTCCCCCCACCCCCTCCCCCTCCCCCTCCCCCCTCCCCCCCTCCCCCTCTCCCCCCTCCCCCCTCCCCCTCTCCCCCCTCCCCTCCCCTCCCCCTGCATTTCGGCTTATTTTGCCACCAGGCGGAGCTGGCCAGGGGGCCTCAGACCACTCATTTCCCAGCACCGTTGCTGTCGCTCCCTAGCGCCACCAGGTGGCGCCCGCCACCATTTTTCTGCACTTGGCCCCTAAGGCCCTTTCCGTTCCGCCCGTTTCGCCCTCAGCCACTTCTCCAAGCTTCACCAGCAACCAGCGACCGGGCTCTTCATGACGCTGCACTCGGGCCCTTCACTAGCTCCGCGTCCCCTTTCCCGCCGCAGTTCCTGTTCTGTGTGCCCCTTCGCGACCACTTCCCTCGCCCATCCACGCTGTTGTCGCTCTACGGGTTTCCTTGCACCAACCCTCCGGTCCACAAGGCGGCGCGCTCCGTTGCGCGCTTCCCCCTTTTGCCCTAGAAGCCCCTCCTTCCTCCGGTCACTTCCTGTCCCACTCGGCTGCGCGGGACTCGATTTTCCCACGTTTACCACCCCAGTCCACAAGGCGGCGCTCTCTGTAATTTTAGCACTTCCTTTGGCCCAGAAGCCCCTCCTTCCTCATCCCTAAGGAAAGGCACCCAGTGATGACGTAATGAGTAGGCGTCTTTCAGTCCGCAGCCATTTTGCTTTGTCCCCTACTCATTACGTCATCACTGGGTGCCTTTCCTTAGCGATGAGGGAGAGGATCCTGGGCCAAAGGAAGTGTTAAAATTACAGAGAACGCCGCCTTGTGGACTGGGGTGGTAACGTGGGAAAATCGCGTCCCGTGCAGCCGAGTGGGACTGGAAGTGACCGGAGGAAGGAGGGGCTCCTAGGGCAAAAGGGGGAAGCGCGCAACGGAGCGCGCCGCCTTGTGGACCGGAGAGCTTGCGCAAGGAAACCCGTAGAGTGGGCGAGGGAAGTGGTCGCGATGGAGCGCACAGAAAAGGAACTGCGGCGGGTAAGGGGAGCCAGTGAAGGGACCGAGTGCAGCGTCATGAAGAGCCCGGTCGCTGGTGATGCTTGGAGAAGTGGCTGAGGGCGGAAAGGGCCTTAGGGGCCAAGTGCAGGAAAACGGCGGCGGGCGCCACCTGGTGGCGCGAGGGAGCGACAGCAATGGCGCTGGGAAATGAGTGGTCTGAGGCCCCTGCCCAGCTCTGCCGGGAGGGGAGGGGGAGGGGAGGTGAGAGGATCTATGAAAATTCAATCATAGAAATTAATTGTAGCAATTAGACACAATAATTCTGAATAGCTTATAATGATGTGGAAAATGTTTATTTTACAATGTTAAATTATGAAAGTAGAATATAAAATCCTAGTATAATTTCACTACAAAAAAAGGAAAATATTGGGGCCTCCCCGGTGGCGCAGCGGTTGAGCGCTGGGTTGCGAAGCTGCCCGCGGCCTCTGCGGCGCCAGTTCGATCCCCGGCTGCTCCCCGGCCACCAGAGGAGGATCCCACATGGCGCGCAGACCTCTCCTGCCGCCCGCTGCTCCCCTCAGCAGTGTACTTCGGTCCTTCTGCCTGCTCTGCTCCCCGCTCTGGCTCTGGTGAATTCTCTCACCCTCCCGTGCTTCTGGCTGTACCCAGTGCATGTGTAAACCAAACAAATAAATAAAATAAATAAACATGCCTCTATAAAATAATAAAAAAAAAATTTAAAAAAAAAGGAAAATATTAATGAAATATACTTTATAACCTTTACATAGAAGGGAAATATTAGCATTATGTAGCAGTGAAAATAATTATCAATGTGGATTAATCTGACCTACATATTGTTGAAAGATTCAAGATAATAAATGTAAAATTTCATTAAATTTTAAATACTCAGCAAAATTAAAATTGTTTTAATTATACATTTAGTGATACATACTTATATGATATAATGAGCAGGGGAAATAATTTAGATGAAAGTCATATTGGTGCATGCTTATAGATTATGTGATGTGATTTCCTATTTCTTGACCTGGTTATTGGGAGTTCACTTTGTAATTCTCAAACCCTACATCAATGCTACCTGCCCGTATACACATGAGTAATATTTCAGTTAAAAATATTGGGAAACACTAGGAAGAAAGTACTCTCTAACTCATAAAAGCATTTATTTTTTTAGTTCATTATAGTTACTACTTTTCAGTTTTTCTATAATGGACATATCCCCATTTTATTAGCAGAGCCAGTCAACCAATGCTAACCAAAAAATTGTTGCTGAAATTACCTCCCTGGTCCCTGGCAGGTGAAAACTAATCAATTTTTTTAAGCCTTCAGAAATCCATTGTGGTTATAGAAAAACTACTAAAGAAAATAAGTGCTTCCCCCTAGTCAAGCAGGTGTGGGCAGAGCAGGAGCATTGGGAGTGTTAATGTCAAGGTCACCTCATTTTATTTTAGTGAGGGGATTTGGATTTCTAGCCTGAACCTATGATCCTGCTAGGTGTCAAATCCAAATAAACATGTTTTGCCTTTTTTTGCTCATTTTTAAATTAAGAAGTTTGTCCTATTTAATCCACAACTTTGTATACTTTTAGTTTAAAAAAAATGAAAAGACTAGACTTCAAAGTCTGGGCTCTGTTCAGCTTTCCAAGTACAAGAGTTCTGAAGTTGTATATGCCTATGGGGAGAACAAGACAAAATTATGAATGCAGTCATGATATCTAATGAAACGAAACTTTCTATAACTGAAAGATCCTTCCTGTGAGTAGTTAACTGCCTATACAGAAAGAAAAAAAAGATCAGAATAGAATAAAATTTCTGTGTTCCAAATCATATTGTCACACAGCAGTGTAAATCCAGTGTCCTGGCAAACAGCATGCTTTCATTTTCATCTCATCCTTGAGTTAAAATCCTGATTCATTTTAGCAGACTCCACAGGCAACAGGAAAGACCATGGCATTAAAATATTCATTTATACTTTTCGTGGTAATTCAAAAGTGGGCTTATGTACAGGCAAGCTTGCAAACCTATAAGGTCAGAAGCACCAGAGAAAGGTAACATCTAGATGATACTCACTATTCATATACATTTTTTCATTATAATTTTAGGATAAAATATTTTGTTGCCAGGTCAAAATAAGAAAACTATACTTACATGGATCATGATGTGGTAATAAGCCATAAATAAGATTTTTAGATGCTGTAACAACATTGATTATAGTTTTTTTTTATTAATGTGGATTCCTTTTTCATTCACAAAAAAAGCTGTCATGGCCACCCAGCATTAAGTCTCACTTACCTGAGCATCTTCTTCAACGTGAGCTTCATCAACTCCAGCATCAGGGTCTCTATTAGCCTAAAATAGATGATGTGTCAGAGGACTGAGTGACAGGAGCATTTTCATACAAAAGGAAAAATGGCTCCATCTGAAAGTTCATAAAGCTTTTCCTCTTAGGGAGGACATGTTTTTATAAAAGATAATAACAATGCTACCAGATTTCACTTTATCACACAGCACTATGCAAATACAATCTGTTCCTGTTGATCTGAAATTCAAATACAGTGATATTTAAAAAAAAAAAACCACCTATGAGTTAGCTACTAAGAGTTTAAGGTGGGGTATGCCAAAAGACAACCAAACTCAGGCAGCACACAGCCAGGATCCAGCAAATATCAGAAATGATTCAAAGAATTTTAAGTGAATTTACTTAACCATATTTAGCCCAGTCAGGCTTCAGAGTTTTAAATCCAACCGTAAATAGTCCTCACCCAATACCCATAGGAGAATGACCAACGTCCTCTGGTTGTGCTCTGAAGTGGCCCCACCACATCCTCCTCCAGGCTGGAGCCATATTCTGCAGCAGAATAATTTCAAGCTTATTTACAGCTTCTTTCATCTAGAAAAAAATAGCTCCTTCCCCATGAATCAAATGAGAAAGACATAAAGGAAGAAATATTTGATTCACTTAAATGTTCTCTACTCGCCCTCTGAGAGCCTAGAGACTAGAGGCAAACGCTTTCTGTGAGCAGCTAAAGGAGAAAATCTTAGCATTTCTGAATGGCTGAGTGATGAGTTTAGACTAGAACCAAATGCTTTTGGAAATTCTACACTGTTCACGGCGTGTCCTGTAAAGGAGGATATGGGAACAGTTAAGAACACAGAATGAGGTCAATGATGTTAGCCTCTTATGCACGCAGACACTCGCAGATACGGGGCCACACACATTAAAAGTGATAAAGTACATAATTTTGTTATCAATAAAATCACGTTAATTGTGAAACTGATAATTCTATTTGTGAATGTTTGTTTTCCCTAAGCACACCAGGGGCACAAACACAGTCCTGTCAATTAAATGAGAGGGATTGCTGCTGAGGTTTTCATTTCTCTGGTAGTTTTTGTTTAACATGCTGACATAGATTATTTTTCTTTTCTGACAGGATAAAGGGTAAGTGTGTTTAAAAATGCCTGTGGTGCATCATGTAATGGAAACATACAAGACAGGCCTGATAATTTCCATTTGCAAAAGCCAACATCTCCACAGGTGAGTCCCTTCATTTTTCAAACCAAAGAAGAAACAGAACTCTAAAGAGATTTTTTTCAGATTAAACACAATGGATTATGTACATCCCTTGGTAAATCTCTCCATCACCCTTAATAAGGGTGATGATAAGTAGAAAATCATTAACTTGGTGGGGGGGAACTGGCAGAGAAGCCCTGAACCAGGTGAAGGGAGCTGACGTAAATGTAATGGGGCAAACTGATACCCTGTGCCTGAAAAACACAGAAGTACAATCCTTCCTGCGGTATCGCTGGCAAAAATGAATAAATCTTAGTCCAAAGCTCAGCATGAATAAACATCAGTATTACACAGATTTCAATGCACATATTTCCCCCATGTTCTATAATCTCTACTAATACATTTACATAGTAAGTCCCTAGTGGAATGCCTAGCACCTCACTCCTAATTTCTGAGTTTTCTAAATTTTGCTGGGGCGTTAGCGCCCCCTGCTTGCCTGTGCATCCCTGGTCCTGTTGCAGTGACCTGGTGTCAACCTAAAAGCTACACCTTCCCCTTCCCACTCTTACGGAGACACCCCCACCCCCAGGGGATTCGCAGACATCGACGCCTTGCCTCTGGCAGGTATTCTATCACAGAGGGAATATTTTCAAAAGTGAAGATCACTGATTCATGGTGAGGATTTTTCTTGCCACAGAGAAATTCTGAAATCAGAGAAAGGAGTCACTGCTCTGGGACACAAGGAGAAGTATTCTAAGGTGCTGACTTTGATTTTCACAAGAAGACCGACCGGACGGCAGGGAAAAGTGGCTAACACAGCTGGGATGAGGCTAAAGGGGCAGAAGCATCCCAGAGAGGAGAGGAGGTGTGGTGTCCTAATGTGCAGCCTGGAGGCAGCCCCGGCTGGGGGGGGGGGGGAAGTATCACCATTGCCAAAGGACACTGGCCATTTTTTCAGCTTTGCAGATTTTCTTTTAAATTGAAAATATTATGGAAACCAGTAAAATAAATTATGGTACAAAAAAGAAAGCATAAATGATAACTGACTGGAGGGAAGGGTTGGCGGATTGGGGAGCTACACATGGGGAGTGGAAATGAAGGAAAGGAAAGGCCGCATGAATGTCCAGGGCTTCCCAATAAGCAAAAAAAGCAGTATGAGCTGAAAGCAAATTAATCATCCCATCCAGTAAGCATTTTCCTACAAGGAAATGGTTCAGTTAGCATGTATAATTCCATTCTTTCGTGCAGTGTTCCAGAAATCACTTAGAAAATAGGGTGAGCACGATAATGGTGAAAACTAAGACACTATCATTGAAAAGAAGAGTAGATGGAGCCTTAGCTCCTGCTCCTAGAGGGTCACCATCCGGATCCCTCTCAATGTCTCCATTAGTAAGATCACTGCATTGAAAATGAAAATCCATTTGGTATAAGGATGTAAGATGGTGTCAGGCCACGAAAGCGGTAAAGCAGTTGAATCTACAGTGGTTAGAAACAAGGCAGCTTGTGGAGGGAGGTCAGGGAAGCTACTGAGATGCTAAAACAAAAATTAAGTCAAATAAGCGAGAGGGAGAGATGACTGGCACTCACCGCCACAGTCCTGAATAGAAAGCGAGTGACCCACCTTGACGCCTAGCAGCCCAGCCTCGGGAGAGAAACAGGCCCTGGTTAGTTAGGACACAAGGCAGGAACCTATCACAGCTCCACTCCTCAATAATGTCTTCCTGTCTTTAATGTTTTCTTCCCCTTCCTGTCAGGTAAGATCTCTGTTTTACAAAAGCTCTTTTGGGATCAGGGTGATCCTCAGGCTATTCCCTGTGGGTGTGTCTGCATTGTTGGCCATTTTCAAAGGATTTTCCAAAAGAGCACAATAATGCAGCTTTTCCCTGGGGCTTACCTGCTCTGCTCTGACCGCCTAACAGGGCAGGGCAAAGGCTCAGTTCTCACCCACCTTACCCATACCTGCCCACCCCTCCCCTGCCTAGTCCCTCTCACAGACCCCCGTGCACTTTTTATATCATTAAGAAGCAAGACCACAGGGCTGTGTAGCCACACATATTCATGACAACCAAGGCGATGGAGCGCTCTACATCTACACACCCAGGACAGTATCTGGGGGTGAGGAAAAGAAGGGCAGGGCTACTCTGGTTTTGCTCCTTTCTTCCCAGACTTCCCGGGCCCCATGCCACCCCCCTTCCTGTGGCGCCCCATCAAAATGGGTCTTATTTATGGCAAGTTTTTGGGCCTCAGTTGCCCTGCTTTCGGCCACCTCAATAAGAGGATGGGCAACGGTGTTTTACCAGGAAAATACTCTCCTTTCTTCTCTCCCAACCACACTCATTCCAGTAATGGGAAGAAAACGCCACAACATGTAGTGTAAGACGAGGTGTTTCAGAAAGACAAAAGGGCACAGAATGAAAGGAAATTATATGCACACTATTGAAATGGGGATGGTCAGAGTGGTCCTTCCTACTTCCGCTTCTGGGATCTTGCAAGAGCAGCGGGGCTGGACTGCAACAAAGGGACACAGGCCCACGAGGGGTCTTTTGCCCCTTCCTGGCATTGCTTTCTCTGAGCCTTTGCTTTTGCTCTTTCTCCCCTAAATAAACTTTTCTTTACTCTCTAAATAAAGCTTTGCTTCTCTCCACTTATTTATCTGAAGGTTTGCTAAGAATTGCTTTTTATGGCTACGTGGGACAAGACCCTTGGGGTGGTTTAAGGGTTAGCAGGGTGAAAAACAACAGCAGCAACAGCAGCAATAATCACGGTAACAACACACACCGGCTTCAGTACCATTAACTAGTTCTGATAAAAATCTGTTGATCAGAATACACAAAGGAAGCGAGTAAGGAAAAAAAAACCCACTTTAAAAATGAGCACAGGACTTGAGCAGACTCTCTCCAAAGCACACATACAAATGATCAACCAGCCCCTAAAAAGACTTGCAACATCACTAGTCATTATGGAAATACAAATCAAAATACAAATTAAAACAATAGATTCCCCTTCACACACACTACCATGGTTAAAGCAAAGAAATTTTTAAAAATATTGTAAGTTACACTTGTAGAAACATAAAATGAAGCAGTCTGTGCTTAAAGTCATTTGGCATGTACCCAAAATGTTAAAAATACTATCACCATATGCTTCAGCATTCCACACCTAGATATATACCCCAAAGAATTGAAAACAGGTGTGCAAGCTAAATTTTGTACACATTTATAAGCAACACTGTTCATAATAGCCAAAGGTAGAAACAGTGCCAATGTCCACAGTGGGTGAGGCATAGACAACACGGGGTAGGCCCAGAAACTTCAATATTACTTTGCCATTTAAGGAAGAAAGTAAACTGGTGCAGCTGCTGTGGAAAGCAGTATGGTCATTCCCTTAAAAACCAACATGTAAACAGCCATTCCAGTGCGGGGCTACGCCCTAGAGAATTGAAAGGAGCGACTCAAACAGCCATCTGTACCCCCATGCTCACAGCTGCATCATTCACAATCTATCAATCTCTAGAAGCAAAAAATGTGGCATTTACACAATTCACATCCACTCTCAAACAAGCAAGGAAATTCAGATACAGGCTGCAACTTCTGGAAAGTTAGAGTCATTATAATAAGTGCAATAAACCACCCAGCCAACAAGGACACATGTAGAGAAATCCCACTTAGGTGAGTGTCCAGAGTGGTCAAACTCAGAAACGGAGCCTAGAATGTGGTTGCCAGGGGGAGAGGGCTGGAGAGTTGGTGCTTAGTGGACTTTCAGGGGGAAGATGAAAAGGCCCTGGAGAGTGACGATGCCCAGCTCCCCTCCCCCGCAGACCGAGCACCAAGTCACCCCCAAGCAAAGGCAGCAACCTGTGTGCCCACCACAGAGGCCTCCATCCAGAAGATGTGGCCTGTCCACACAATGGAACACTGGCCAGCCATAAGGAAAGACAAAAAATGACCACTTACAACAAAATGGAAGGAATGTGAGGGGCTCCTCTGTAGCACAGCAAGTCAGGATGACAAAGACAAATGTTGGGTGTTTACATGGCAGGTGAGAAAACGAAGTAAAATACTTGTAGAAAACGACTGGACTCCAAGAAACCAGTGAGGTTTCTGAGGTGAAGAGGGAAGTGGGGGAGAGAAAGGGCCCAAGGAGAACAGGTCAGGGACTAATATGTATATGCAGCAAGGTCTGGAAAACAGATTAGGTTACAGAGGGGAGCTAATATATAGTTAGCCTGACTAATGGGGTCTCTCTGAGGAGGGAGTTCTTTAACAATGACAAAATATCTAAGAAAACATTTGAAGGAGGACAAAACACCTGCACAATAAAAAAAAACTATAAAATAATGTTTAAAGAAGTTGAAAATACAAATAAGTGGCTATTCTGTGCTCGTGATTGGAATAATTGATATTATTGAAAGGTGCAGACTTCCCAAAGTAAAGTCCACTGGCATTTTCCACAGAAACAGAACCAACCATCCTGAAACGTGGGGGGAGCACAGAGGACCTGGAGGAGGCAGAAACTCGAGAGTGAAGTTGGAGGCATGTTGCTCCCTGACTTCAAACTTTTCATGGGACACAAAGTCTCAACTAAAGTCCAACAAAGATTATGAGATTAAAATTAAAGTGGGCATTTGAACCCAGGAGCAGCCTGACAAATCTTATTTCAGAAACCAAGAGTCTGAGTCGGGTTTCAGGGCTAGGAAGAGTCACCGACAGGAAGAACGTGGTTATTGCGGACGGGAGGGGCCTCTGCCCCCCTGAGTCCCCCCCCCCCAGACACAGGCTGGTGCCGGAGGAAGGCAAAGCCCTTTCCACCCCAGCCTTTTTAAAGCACGCCCTGCGGACATGCAGAGGCCGAGCGCCCGCAGCTAATTCTCTATCAGCCTCCAAGGTCAGCCGCGGGTGGAGACGGGCCCCAGATCCCGGGGAGACAGGGAGGAGCAGCTCTGACCTGGCCTCTGGGCGGTGGCTTCGCCCTCCCGCCGGCTCGACCTGGGGCGCTGTGGGGAGACACGAGCAGGCTTTCCCGCCCCCCCCCCCACCCCGCGCTCTGCATTAGTGCTGATCCCTGTGGAGCTACACGCAGCCTGAGGGCCGACACCTGCACAAGGTGCGGGCAGGCACAGGTGGGCACACCTGGGTTAATAAGGGCGGCGCCAAGGGGACGCCAGCGAAGAGAAAGAGCAGAGGGAACCAGGAGAGCAGGAGGGGAGACCGCCGGAGAGCCCAGAAAGAGTGAAGATTCGCGGGGGGCTGGGAGATGGCAGCCCCAGAAAACTTCACCGTGTTCCCAAACTGTTCTAAACGCCCCGCGACACACACGCGCAGAGCCCGGCAGCCCCCAGCGCAGGAGCGCACAGGACGCGCTCTTGGGGCGGGGGAGACGGGGCATGCTGGGGTCACGCTCAGACAGGAGCCCGGACCCCTTTGTTCCTCCAGGCCCAACAATGAACCCACAAAGGCCCCCCAGTTTCCCACGCCCAGCCCTCCCCCCACCGGGCCCTCCGACGGGAGTCCCGCGCAGCCCGCCGCCCCCCGGGATGTCCTCACCGCGGCTGCTCCTCGGGGCGCCTCTCCCGGGCCGAGACGCTCCCCAGGTCCAAGCGCAGACAACAGCTCTACCCCGGGCCCCAGAGGCACAGGTTCCCCACCAGCACCGCCGCCGCTGCAACCCCTAGACGCCAGCGGGCTGGGCGGGCAGCGCCTGCGCGGTCAGAGGGACGTGCAGGTGCAGCAGGTTGGGGATGGGGCGGGACCCACAGCTCTCGCCGCCCACGCCCGCCCGCCGGTCCCACCGCGGCCGTCTGGAAATTGAAACTTAAATGAAGGCAAGTAGCCCAGGTCTTCTCCAAAAACAGTGTCAATGAAAATTCCAGGTAGGCACTAAAAGGGCAGACGGGTCTACCTGGACTTAAAAACTTGCTCAGCACTATTTACAACAGGTAAGCTTTGGAAGCAACCCAAATGCCCAAAAATAGATGACTGGATCAAGAAGATGTGGTACATATATACCATGGAATATTACTCAGCATTCAAAAAAGATAAACACATGCAATTTGCAGCAACATGGATGGCACTGGAAGGGATCATGGTCAGCGAAATAAGCCAGAAAGAAAAAGAAAAATACCGGATGGTCTCACTCATAGCAGGAATCTAGAAAACCTAAATAAGGGACCATGAAAAAAACTAAAGTAAAAAGCAGAGTCAACAAGCAGAAAATGCATACATTGTGCAAAATGAAAACAGATGTAAAAAATATATAAAATAAAAATAAATAAAAATAAAAAAACTTGCTCAGGATTATTTAGCAGTGACCACAGATGTCTCAACAAACTAGCCCCACCCGGTGATAATGGTAAAATGGGTGTGTGGATACTCTGGGCGCTCTGGGCTTAGCCCCCGCCCCACAACTGTCGCCATCATGATGCCCAGCGGTGCCGCATCACCCGTCCTCGCCACCAGGCGGCAGGCTCTGCTGCTTCTCTGTCTGGGTTCCTCGGGGCCCTTTCCACGCCCCATAGACCTTCAGTCTTTTCTCAGCCCTTCATGCAGGCTACAGCTCATTTATGTATATATGGAAATTTTTAACTATTCCCCCAGGGTTTTCATGTAGAATGTTTCTAATTATTTGTTACTATAAAGAAAGTGCTGGTGAACAGTTTTACACATAGTTGATTTTATCTGTATTTCAAAACATTTCTGTGGGTCATTTTCTAGAACTAGAATGACTATATCAAGCAGCATACTCTAAATTCACAATTCTCTGCATAAGGGTGGTACAAAGTTATTCTTTTCTCAGAAATGAATATACATATTTCACCTCACATTTGCCAACGTTTGACTCTACAAACTGTTTCACATCATAACCATCATGACATTGAATTATCAGGCTGCCCATGTATATTGTCATTCAATGACTCCCATGGCAACACTGATATAATAATAATGAATGCAAACATAAATGAAATGACCAGAGAATGCAAGAAAATGTGAACAAGACTTTTATCGGTCATTTTAAATTAGCTATTTAGAATTTTATAGCCTAATCATAGAACTTCTCACATTTCAACAACCATGCCTTCCATTCGACTCTTTAAGCCATAATTTCTACATTCCTGAAATGTTATGTTTTTTAACACTGGCCACAGCTGTGCCTTCCACAAATTGCCATCAGCAGGGAGGATAGATGGAAACTGACTGCTACAATGGAAAATGGTCCCACTCACACCAGTCATGTTTCTCATCATTCATGTAGGATCAACACAGGATGGCACAAGGGAAGCAAGAGAGGGCATTAATTGGATTGGTTGTCTTTGGTTAGGAGCACAGATAAGGTACTTATTGTGGTAGGAGGGAAGGTAGCATGTAATTGATTTCGGTGCTAGCATGTTGATATATGGTGTTGTATGAAATCACTAATCTGGTGGTATAAATTTTCTCATTAAGATACGAAAAACTTCATGTAATGTCTGCCAAGAAGTTCTGTGCTTGCAATAGATTTTTAGACTGATACCCTTTAAAGTCAAACACCTTTTTACTTCTACTTTGTTGTTTTTGTATCATTAATAGCATTGAATATTTTCATTCTAACATAAAGAGAATCTTAGTTACTAGTTAACAGCAAGTTCACATAAAATAAAATAGTAGGACCAAGTTTGTTTCAGAACTTAGCATGTTTAACAAATAAAAGTCAGAGAGTTGTAAAGACAAAGATATTTAATGAGTAGAGATATTTAATATGAATTAATTTGAGTGACATATGGGGCAGATAAGAGGGCGAAATATGGTTATCTAACTGAAAGTTATAATTTCAGCATGAAAAATCAGTACAGCTCTTGCCTATGTAGTAAAAGAAGTCAATTCTGGACCTAAATTCAACATTAGGAAATATTTCAATAACAAATGTTCATAAGGATACTCCAAGTCTTTAACTCTTTAATTAAGACAAAATATTTTATCATTAGTTAAATATACATCCACTTCTATCTTCTTTGCTTCATATTATTTAATAATGTAATCCTCATTCTTCATTTAAATATTATCATTTAAGCAAGTTATCTTTGTTTCTCATTTGAACAGAACATTTTCTTGCAAAGTAGGTGTAGCCATTTGCATTGTTTTCTATATATAATTTCTGACCTCTGTACAGAAAGTTTTACTTTCTGCATAGTTACATGTGGCTATAAGTAGAGTAGAAAACTAATAGACAGCCCCTCTCTCTGGCATTCTCCCTACAAGTCACATAAGCATCAAGTCCCGGCCATCAAGTCCATTACATCCTAGAAAAGCGAAATCCTGAGCAATCAGAGACGTATGCCAATAGATACCAACTTCAAATCAAGTTCTTAGTCTGCATGATGAAGCAAATACCAAAGCATAAATTAATACTTAAGTAAATAAGGGTGAAGAGGAGAAAAGGACAGAGACTGAATGAAGTCAGGAGAGGGTGACTTGTGAGCAGACATGAAGAAACAAGGGGAATTATGTGCACGGACAGCAAAAGATGAGACAGGGGAGAGGATACTGAAAGTCAGAAGGCAAGCAGATGAAACAATTTTAGAAAGGTTCCTTTGACACATTTCATGACATGTTTAGCTTCTTTCTTCCTGACAAACTGCACTCGCCTCTGAACCAGAAAGTGGGAGTGGATGTAGTTCTAGAACTTGGCAAAAATTGTATAGGAGCTTAAAAACCCAGTTTTGGAGAACAGGCAGCCCAGTCTTGTAACTGTGTCCCTGAAACATCAGCTCTAGCCAAAATTTTTCAAATGAAAGGACACCCAATATAGAAACTTCTGCCATGTCGTAGACTCTGTGCTGAGGCCACAGAAGGCTTCAGAACTCTGAACCCCTGTAACTCCTCCTTAGGGAAAAGGTTCTTCAAGAACATTTGAGTATAGATTACACCATTTTCAGATAGAGGAGGCAACAGAAAGAAAACTTCTGGCAACCTCAAAATCTATCAGTGTCCTGAATTGAAACTCTTCCCACTTGAAATAGTTTGCATTGCACTTTATAATTTCTAAATACTTACTTCCACAAAGGATTTTTCAAAGTATGGAATGAATGGCGAGGTGTCAGACAGAGTATTTCTCTTTTAATTTTTTTTAATTATTGAATTCTAAGAAAACATAAAATACAACACTTTTCATTCAGATGAGTATAGAAAATTGCTAAATCAGGATTCATAAGTAATCTGAGAGTGAAAATATTTTTTTCCAGATCCTCTATATACACAGTCTGATATATTGCTTTACTTATATCCATCAAATAGTCCATCCCCATACACTTTTTGTTTAAGAAAGTTTAACATTTTTACTAATAACTATAAGCCATTTTTAAATTTTAATGCTTTATTTTTTTATTAGATGCCAACAATAATCTGTTCCACA